>NW_020799125.1:7420524-7578844 GCF_003259725.1 Athene cunicularia
GCCGCCCGTCCCCCGCCGCGCCTGGCGCCTCGGGGCTGCGGGGCCGCGGCTTCGGCGGGGTTTGCCGTCAGGGCTGTCCGTACCTCGCAGCCGCCGCCAGCCTCGCCTTGACTCTCAGAGGGACCAACGTCTCCTGACGCCATTCACGCACTGGCGCGGGGCGCAGCAGCCGCTTTCCTCAGCCGGACTCGCTGCGTGACACTCGCCTCTTCCAGACCTTAGTAACTGCCGGGCCCAGAAAGGATCTCTCAGAAACTGGCTCTCGAGAGAAAATTACCTGTAGCAAGAAATGCCTGCACCATTAAAAGTAACCGCTTGGTGTCACTCTTTTCCATAGTTAATATTGTATGAAGTTAAGGAAGTAATTAAAATCGTTTAACCGTCGGTGTCGCTTTTGGAAGCATTGTTGTAGACAGTTGGATAGGAGTGGAGCTGCTCAGGTAATGAAACAGATGTCTTCTCTGAAATGAACTGTTTTCTGTTAACTGTATCAATATCCTGTATTACTCATTGCAGTGCCTCTGATTCTCCAAGGACGAGGTTGAAATTCAGAATCTGAGTAGTCGTGGCATCTGAACTGTGGGCAGATGTACTTGCAGAAAGCTGCAGTGCTGCTGCATGTCATAACTACTGATTTCTCGGCTCCAAAACAAGTACAAGAGCAATTGCTGCCTTTCTATGGAAACTATGTCCATCATTTTTCATTTTATGAAAAATAAAAAATTTAGCACAAAATTATTGTTTCAGCAATGCTATAGGGTCTCATGCATAGATGGTCTTATGCATAGACCGTCCCTTTCTAAATTAGGCTCCGCATGAAAGCAGGATGAAAACAGCATCCTTGACCATTTTATCAGGAAATAGTTAAAGTTCTCTTTTGTTTTCCTTCAGTGCAGAGTCTCAAAACTGTTGGTGTATTTTTGAAAACTTTGCTATGAATGTCCATGAAGGGTTATTGAAAGTTGCGTCATTTAACTTTTCACACTCTTACTTTCCCTTCCTCACTGTGAAGATGCACTTTTCCTCTGGCAAAATATTTCAGTCTAAAATGCTTCTGCAGGGAAAATTGACCCTTTCATAACTTGGCTTGTTTTGAAAGATTTTTCAGTCACTTCTGAACTACTTCCTTCTTGATAGGAAGCACTACAATTTTTTTATATTTTTTTTAATAAGAATCTTGTAACACAATCTAGTGATGATTAAGATAGAATAGAATGGGTAATAGGAATGTCAGGATTGGAATTTTCACGAAAAGGTCTGTTTTCATTACATTTCCAGTCCTGGCTTGCAATGTGAAGAGGGTAAATTAATCTCTGGATTTATAATTTCAGTTGAAACCAAAGGGGGCAATACCTGTTTATCCTAATGCTGAATTGGACTCGACAGGCTCCACACTTTTGGATGCCTGTCCCAGTAGAATCAAAGGTCTTAAATATATTCTAGTTAAGATTATGGGCTGAAAAGGGCCTCTTGGATCCTAGAGACCTGTGCTCTACAAATGTGTGCAACCATTTAATAGATATTTAGTCCTCAGATTGCACTCTCCATACGGATCCAGAGCAGCAAACCATTTCCTAACAGCCTATATGAAATTTATGATCTACCTTACAAAATACTAAAAGTTGCAAAATCTACAAAACATTGCAGGAAAAAAAACAGAAGAGATTAAATGCATTGCTAGTGAGTTAGATCCTTATAATAATGGAAGATTAGGTAACTGAAAATCTTCTGTGTTCTCAGGACACAACCATTCTTGCACTTTAGAGAGGAAGGCAGTCCCTCTCCAAAATAATTCCAACCTGTGTAACATGAAGCACATGGCTTTTTCATCCAAATATACTCTGATTCAGAGTTTTTGGCTGGTAAATTGTCCATTAGAACATGGCACTTGAAAAGAAAATGATAATCCAATAGATCTCGTTACTTATTCCACTTCATAAAAAAAAGGTGCTTATCCAAACTCAAACATAGGTTTCCTCTCTTTATTCTCCATAGTTCAAAGTGACTTGTTGAAGAAAGTTGCAAATACTCCACACCAGTTATATAGAGTGGCAAAGTATGTGACTCTTCATGAGGCAAAGTATGTGACTCTTCTTCTTCAGGCTTACTCTTTAGCTATTAGGGAACAGATCCTCTGGGACTGGATGGCCAGAATGCTGTTAGCAGGACTGCGAGACAAAAACTGTGCTTACTGCGTCTCTTTAAAGAGAGTAGGAATAACTTTTTTTTTTTTTCCAAGTTACATCAGTTTACACTAAACTAGCCTTAAAACATAATCTGTCAGAATTCTGCATGAGAAGGAAAGGAGGGATATCTACCTATTATCTGTACACTGAAGTTTCAGCCATCAGTGCTGGTGTGATCTATGGGGGAAGTGTAGAACGTATATGCATGTACGTGCACCTTTTGCTGCTTCTGATTTTTTTTCAGCCTTCATGGGTTTTGCAGAGTGTGTTTAAGGTTAATATCATGTGGATGAAGCAGCTAGTAATTTGTAAGGCAGTCATAGCTGCTTGCGACCATTGGATGGCACTATTGTCCGTACTGCTCATAGTAATCACAGTCCTGAGTACTTTTACTACTCCTCATGAGAATTTGAAGTCGAGCAGCAACTAATAGGGAAATAGTTACTGGAAAGATTTTTTTTATGTCTAATGTGATATTAATAAAATAACTTTACACTTTCAGAGCTGGCTTTAGTTTCACAGCATTAAATTTAGGAAGTCTGTGTTGAAATCTTGCTAGGTTGCTTAGTTTTCTAAATAAAGATCTCAAAATGCAGTTGATTCTGTCATACAGGACACAGGTACTGTGTGCTCTCTGCTGTTATAAAAGATGTTATGGGTATGTTTTATGCTTTATATCAATGAGAGAATGTTTTCAGCAACTCTTTCTTTAAATAAACCTTTTTTTCTTACAGCAGATACGATATCTGAGTTTGGAATCCCCTTCACCTGTGTATCCTAGGGCTACAGAATGGGTGAGTGCTTAAATCCGCAGACCTGTAGTCTTGCAAACATAAATATTTTTCATCTCAAGTTGAAGACATAAGCGTTCAAGGGAATGTCTGGAGTTCATTCAAAGTTGTGGCTGCTGTTTTTGCATATGCAAGGAAGCATTATCTTAAATTTGAGTTGTTGATATGCCATTAATTTAATATTGAGACTGTTATGTCATTGGTATCACTATGACCATAGCATGGCATTCAGTGCCAGCAAGCCAGTTGCAAATGTACCTGAGTTTCCTGTAGGGTTTTGCAGTCTGTTCTGAGTTCCTTGCTGCCAGTACACTTAGTTTGAAGCTAAGCGAATTATATACATGAACTGCTCACTAGACTTGAGGCTGTGTATCCAAACGCAAAGTGTTTGGCAGCAGTATTGACCTAGCCTCACCTCCTTTGCCACCTGCTGCTGGTTTCTGTGGTATACCACCCCTTCAATTGTGCCAGCCCAACTATTTATGCAGCTGCACTTGGAAATGGAGCTGGAAACATGTCTCCTTAAAAAAAAAAACAAACTTAGGTTTTCTTCTGTATTAGTCTTAAGCAAGATCAGGTCTCCAGTGTAGTGAACCACATGGCTCCATAAACAATTTTTCTAGAACAACAGAATACATTGATGCTGGGGCAGGAAGATTACAGAAGACAAATATCAATACCATGAGCCAGTATTGCCACTAAAATCCACCTTGAGATACAACAACTAAATCTACGATTTCAGTGATTCACAGTAAACTGTGTTTTAAATTAAGATAAGGTCATATTTTAAATTATTCTGTTTGGAGCTACTTCCACATACCATCTCCTGGTGGCACACAGACTTAGTATGGGCCCTGGTTTACCCCACAGGTAAACAGTTCTGAGCACAGCTCAGTGTTGTGCTTACAACAAAAAAACTCCAACCCATAAGTAAGATTACTGTAGTGACAGAAAATGCCTTATGTGGAAAGAGTGCCCTTAAATTCTTCCTACCTAGGAGTAGAATGAGACCTCCTAGCTTCAGCTAAGCCTCTGAGTGGAACAAATACTGATAAGAAAATAAGATTATGTTCATTTTAACCAGTATTTCACTGAAACAATTGTGACTATTTTCATATTGTCCTCTAAAGGCGACTTATTTCTGGAGATGTATCTTATTTCTTTTGTAGTGTGTGAGTTTTATTGCTCCTAATTTGTTTCCCATAAAGGAAGAGAAGCTCAGATCAACTCCTTTTTGCTCTAGTCCAAGAAAGGCTCAATAAAACTGCTTGAGAAACTAACACCACATTAGGGAAGACAATAGGTAGATTTACATATTCTATTTCCCTGGCAGTGTACATAAACAAGTATTTTCAGCTGAAACATTTTTTTCTAAGTCAGATGTAGTAAAAATTTCAAATCTGGCCTAGTTTGATAAGCCAGAAAAATACTGCTGCAGGGGAAAGAAACCTCAGTGCATGGTTGGCCTTGGTGACTGCCTGCCAGGAGAAAAGGGACCTATGAAACTTTCTTCTAACGTATTATCTGAATCTTATCTGCTCAAACACTTTAGAGTTCAGGAAGAGCAGCCAAAGTCAATTTTTGCTTAGAGTGTTTAAAACCAAAAATAAACAGAAGGGAGAAGTTGTGCGTGTGCAGGAGGAGGTGTTGGGGTGGAGAATGGACAGGGTGGTGGGATTAGGGAGGGAATTTTTTAATTTACATTGACTCTTCTGAAATCCTCTTGGAAGTATAGACTGTTTTCTCTAATTACAATGAAATTGCACAATGCATAATTGTGGTGGTGGAGAGATGCTGGCATGTATCCAAGGACCAATATTCTGTCTGACCTCAACAGGTAGATGAAACAATAGTTAGTATAAATTAGAGAGCAGCTTTGTCATTACTGTATGCTAGTTACCTGATTCTACAAAGCCTGAAAAATACCTTCTGAAATGTATAAAGCAGAAACCGAATTTTCAGGTCTTTGTTAATATTTTAAAATAAATTTTTAAAAAGCTTTGCTGACCATGCAATACTCCGAAGTGCCTGAAATGATGTGAATCCTTACAGTGTGCACGGTTATGCTGGTCCAGACACAACAAAATCCTTAATATGTCAGGAACATTTTGTAAACTTCCCCGTCTTGCTGTCTGAGAAGAGGTACCTTGATGTTGCTTTCATTCAGATCTGTCTGATGATTGAGAGATTTGTTATCTGCTCTGTGCCTCCACCCTCCTCACCTGAATCAGGTATTCTCAGCCCAACCGTCAAGCTAACTTAACCCTGTATTTAAATTGAAAAATGGTAGTACTTCATCTGAAAATTCTCTTTCAGTCTATTAACACCTTATTTTCTGAATGTAATGGCTTATAAAAGCTACATTGCTAATGCTCTTGGAATAGCTTGCTGTTTAGCAACCAGTCACCACCATTTTTCAGAGTTGCTCCATTCCCAAGGAAGCTCCAAGAATGATTGTGCCTTGAGATGTAATTCCACCCAACTCTGTAATGTCGGTGCAGAGTATATATTGTTTGGCATCACCTGTAATGATGCAGCCTTGTACCTTTGGTTATGTGTAACCTCCTCTGATTAAGAAAAAAGGGCAAAGCGCCAGGCCATACTTTACTGCTTCTTCCCTATTGTGTGATTTGTATAGTGTAGCCTACAGAAATGCATTTTCTTGAAAAAGTTTTCAATGGGTTGAGCTGGGATTCAAGAAGACATTTTAATCTGTTATTTGAATTTATTTCAAGTATATCACATTTCTGTGACAAGTTGACCTGCTTAGTGGATGAGGGAAAGGCTGTCGATGTTGTTTACCTCGACTTCAGTAAAGCCTTTGACACCGTTTCCTACAGCATCCTCCTGGCGAAACTGTCTGCTCGTGGGTTGGATGGGCGTAGTCTTCTCTGTGTATGAAACTGGGTGGATGGCCAGGCCCAAAGAGTTGTGGTCAGTGGAGTTAAATCCAGTTGGTGTCCAGTCACAAGTGGATCCCCAGGGCTCAGTACTAGGACCAGTTGTGTTTAGTATCTTTATCAACGATGTGTTTGAGGGGATTGAGTGTGCCCTCAGTACATTTGCAGATGACACCAAGTTGGGTGGGAGTGCTGATGTTCTTGAGGGCAGGGAGGCTCTGCAGGGGGATCTGGACAGGCTGGAGTGATGGGCCAAGGCCAGTTGTATGAGGTTCAACAAGGCTGAGTGCTGGGTCCTGCACGTGGGTCACAACAACCCCCTGCAATGCTACAGGCCTGGGGAAGTGTGGCAGGAAAGGTGCCCAGTGGAAAAGGACCTGGGGGTGTTGGTCAACACCTGGCTGAACATGAGCCAGCAGTGTACCCAGGTGGCCAAGGAGGCCAACAGCATCTTGGCTTGTATCAGAAATAGTGTGGCCAGCAGAACTAGGGCAGTGACTGTCCCCCTGTACTGGGCACTGGTGAGGCTGCACCTTGAACGTTGTGTTCAGTTTTGGGCCCCTCACTACAAGAAAGACACTGAGGTGCTGGAGTGTGTCCAGAGAAGGGTAACGAAGCTGGGGAGGGGTCTAGAGCACAAGTCTTATGAGGAACGGCTGAGGGAACTGGGGGTGCTTAGTCTGGAGAAAAGGAGGCTCAGGGGAGACCTTATTGCTCTCTACAACTACCTGAAAGGAGGTTGTAGCGAGGTGGGGGCTGGTCTCTTCTCCCATGTAATAAGTGATAGGATAAGAGGAAATGACCTCAAGTTGTATCCAGGGAGGTTTAGATTGAATGTATTCACAGAAAGGGTTGTCAGGAACTGGATCAGGCTGCGCAGGGAAGCAGTTGAGTCACCACCCCTGGAGGTATTTAAAAGACGTGTAGATGTGGTGCTCAGGGACATGGTTTAGTGGTGGACTTGGCAGTGCTGGGTTAACGGTTGGACTCCATGATATTAAAGGTCTTTTCGAACATCAAAATTCTGTGATTCTGTGTAAGAGAGAAATTGAAGTGCTGTTATAAAATTAAAACATTGCTATATATTCTGCCTATGGACTGTCTAGCAGCAGAGAGAACCACTTCTGTTCTAATTTAGGAGTGTAAGTAATCTGTATGTAATTTTTACTGCAGAATTATGACAGTGTCTTGCCCACATTCTGCTTCTTCACCTATTCTATGAAAACTAGGGTTGGGACAAAACTTGCACTTTGTGAATTTTCCAACATAGTCTATACAAACTGACTAGCCACAATTTGGCTTTATATTTCATAAAAGAGAAATAGTATTAAAGCTTAGTTGGAACAGATCTTGAGAGGTAAAATTAGGGATCATCTATAGGAATGCATCTGCCAAATATTTGTCTATGAGATTCTCAAACTGAGCTCTACAGAATGTTGGGAGTGGAAGGGAGGAGTTGCTGGGAACAGAGTGCAGGATGTATCAGGGAGTTTGAGATAAAGGGCTAAGCAATGAACTTCCACTATTTTGCCTCTCATTACCTTCTCCTAGATACATCTTCCATTCTCAGGTCAGCACTTTATAGCACTGATCTTTCATTATAGTATCTATGGGGATATTTCTTTCTCCCCATTAATCTGAGCACCACTGAGAAATCAGCTGGGGAGAATACTAAGGACACAAAATGTGTTGGAGCAGGGAGTGAAAGCTTTCAGATGAACCTAGACAGACCTAAATGGATGAAGATTTTTCTAATATTCTCAGACATTCTATTCCAGTGCTTCAACAATTAGATATTTAATCCTAGTGACAAACTTACAAGCTCTATCCTTGCAGAAGACATCTTCAAATGAGTTTTTTTCCAGTGCTAAAATGAGGGAAGGATTATATATTTTTACATACAGGTAATGCTAAGTGATATTCCAAAGCTATTTTCATATGCTGTTTTTACATTTTAAACATTTTGGAGCAGATACTTTGGGCATCCAAGCGCATATGTAAAATGTTCAAGAAACTAGTTTGCAAACACATTGGGAAGCTGAATGTTACTGTATTATCTGCCATGTGCACATATGGACATTAGTAAGTACCTGCAGTAGATGTAGAATGTGAACATATGCCAGCTGCATATGTAGTCAGAATAATGAAGGAACAGTTCTATATGGATTTTGAACTTACATTTGTGTGTTTGGCTTCTTTAAAAATCAGTTACTTTCTCTGTCTGTGGCATCAGGCAGTAACCGTACCACATATGAATTATTTTTGGGTGCTCTTGCTAAAGGATTAAATCACAAGCTCCTCTTATTTATAAAGAGGGAACTTCCACTAGGGATGAATCTCTCTTTTTAACTGATAAAACAGGAGGAAATTTAATCAAACCAATTTATTCTAGTTCCTACAAAAAAAATACTGTCTGTGAAAACATAGAAGCACTTACAAAATGTCAACATTTCACTCCTATCTGCCTGTAGATCAATATGAATGGGTCACAGTAACCTCTTAGAGAGCAGGTCTGCATGACAACCAGAACTAGTATGTATCTAAGGTTCTTAAAAAAACCCACAATCCACCTTTATCCATGGAGTATCTGCTCCCAACAAGATAACTTAGATCAGGTCTGAATGATCTTGTATTAAGATGGCTTCTTTTAACTTTGCATTGCAGCAGAAGTGAAATTTTCATCAACAGACGAGCATATTTAATCTAGAAGTAAATATTCTGCATTACTTGTTTCCCTTTCCTTCTTTGTCAGATTACTATTTTACTGTGGTACTTTTAAACATTTTTAACAGGCACAAATGTGGGAAAAGTTCTCAGATTGCACGTGTAATTTATCACCAATATATGCAGTAAATTCTGCACATCTCTAGTTGGTTTTCAAACACTGTTAACTATGAAGTTTAAAACACGTGTCTGTACCGGCTGCTGATATGAATGACAGAGATTCCAGACTGACAGAGGAACGTGGTGCAGCACACTTCTGCAGATGTGTTACTTGACAGCTCTAAATAATATAACTTAGGTGTAGCAAAGCTCCAGTAAGCCCTGCCTTCCTGCCCCATTTCTGATTGCATCACATCTCTGCCATGATTCAGCACTACTGTTTCTGGTTGGGGTGCTAGCACTCTGTCACAAGCTCATAGTCTTAGAAGTGTACGTAGCCTTTGTGTGACATGAACATACCAGAAATTTGTTTGGAAATTAAAGATTCAAGCTCCTAAGTATTAATGCTTTTGAAAAATCACAGGATAACTATGTAGAGTATCTTTGCAGATCTTGTGTAGTATACTGAAAGTCTGAATCCAGATGGAAACTAACTGGTAAAACAAGTAAAAAGACCTTAAAGTATTATCCAGTCTTGATGTCTTGAAAAGAATCCTTGTTACCTAGATGCATAGTCCAGTAATATTGATCAGATTCCATGTACCCTGTGATTTCTGTGTAGTGCCCTTGTAGTTTAATCAGAAGCCAGGAAAAGGTTGATGTACTGAAGATAGCTTTAATTTTAAAGTCTGAAATTAAATAGCAAAATCAGAAGAAATATGAATACTTGGGATTTAAATTTAGCTCCTACTCTTTGGCATGTTAGTTGAAAACTTAAATATGCAGATGTCAAGTATAAAGTACATTGCAGAGACTTGCTGATTTTGTTTTCTTCTGAAGGCTTTTAATTTGCTACTAATTTCAATTTCATATGCAAGACCAGATTCAGCAAAATATTTGTATGATGTACACTCAGACTTAATAATATGCCTATCAGGTTTGCACAATTAGTCAAAATTCTGAAAATTAATTTATCTATTTAATATTAATACAGAATACATACCCTAATTTTTTTATCATCTACCATGTTCTTCTATTATATACTAAGATACCGTACAGTGCTGTTAAACAGCACAGATAAATATGGTATTCGATAAAGAAGAAACAAGATGAAAAGATTTATCTCTTCTCCTACACCCAACGGATCAAGCAGTTAAAATTGTAATGAGATTGCTCTGAGTCTGATCTTTTACTGATGGTGAATACTAGCACAGTGAAACTCGGAAGTACACAGGATAAAAATCTGGCACATATAGAAATCTGAGTAGTTGTAAACAGTTCGTGTAAGTATTTCTTACCCAATAAACCCAAATTCCTAAACATTGGCTAATTAATATTTCTCTATAGCATCTCTTTTTATTTCAGGTGCTGTAAAGGCACAAAGTATGTCACAATTAAGATACAGCCACATCATCCAGAGCAGTCAAGAATCACCATGTCTCATAAATTGTCTGTGTGCTGAGCTGTAGTCACTGACCATGAAGTAATTTTTAGCCTGTTCCAACTCTGTAGTAAAATGTGTTCAATTAAATTGCTGTGAAGGTTAAAGGTAGGGCCTAGTATTGAATTTTGGAGGTCTAGGACCTAGTCGTTGGAGTTATCTCGATTGCGTTCTTGTAGGTTGGTGTAGACCTTTAACAGGAAATTAAATGGAAGGACCCTTTAAGGGGCTTCTAAAAGACAATGCATAGTGGCAGTCCACATGCACTTCTGAACTACTGATGGCTACTTAAATAAAGGGAGGGAGTAGCCATCTGCGCGCAGCTACAAGGTTTATTTTAGTTGTGTTATTTGCAGGATTCTAACAATTGAGATGGGAACTCTACAGGAGCAAAGATTATTATCCCTTTGAAATTTGAAATGCACATTAAACAATCTGGGATTAACCAAAACTATGATAGTTTTAAAGTCTTAAATTTTCTAGTATGTGTATACAGACGTCATTTTTGCTACCTGCCATCTGGAAATCTCTGGTATCATTACAGAACTACGACTGTCTGGTTTACATTTTGTGGGGTTTGTATATAGTATTGTACCTCTTGCAAGATGTTTGCTGGATCAATTCCAGTTCCTTGTCTAAAGCTTTACACATAGGGAGATCCCTGGGAAAACTGATGTTGATCCTCTTGGTAATGGGGACAGAGATACAAACTCACCTCTGCAGCAGCTGTCTCATGGGCTGCCTTCTAATGCTTAATACAAAATGCAGTTGCCACAGAGGCCTGTCCTGTGCTGAGTTACAATTGATACATCATATGTTGGTGGTGGCTGGTAATGTTAGATCTAATTGAAAGACTTCAATGTCTTAAGCTGCTACACAGTATTTGCAGTTTTTTCTTGTTGCTTATTCCATAGTAACAGCTGTAATGTTGTGATTTACAGCAATATTGTTTCACATCTGACAAGATAGACAAAAAGGGGTCCATTGTGCCTTTTTCTCACTGGGTTTTTGCACTTATGTAACTGAATCAACTCCAATAGTGTTAGTCCTGATTTAAGTATGTAATAAGAATTGGGTTATTGAAGAATAACAAGAAAAGAAAAATGCTGTTTTCCCAAAGAAAGAGAACGAAAAGGGTGAAGAAGGTAACAGTGCTTAAGTAGGTCCACTGAATGTGTACTTTGCTACAGAAATTTGGGTTCATGTGGATTGCATTAAGCAAACAAGCTGCCTACAGAAAAAATCAAATTACCCTGCTGGATGTTAGCTGGCCACTTGACCAAAATAAAAAATGAAAATGTCCTTTGTCACCTATAGATCATGAGCATTTGGTTGACATAGCACCTATGTCCAGTTTTTGTGCAAAGAATTAGTTTATTAACAAGTTGAAAATCAGATGATATAGTGCAGAAATGTTATTATCTATAAACTTAAGTTTTGATCAATATATAGAACTTCATTGATACAGGTTTAAATTTAATGAAGATTTGGCTGTTAGTTCAGGTATGTTTGTGTGTTTATAAAATCTTGCAAATACATTTATTTCTTGAAGCAGAAAAGAAACTTATGAACAACTCATGAAATAGAAACTGTGATACTTTCTAAATACAATGAGAAATTGTTTCTAAGATACAATTATTCAGTATAAAGGCTCTATGAAGGCCTTTGTTCACATTATTGTTTATAAATATTCTTACTTTTTTGATTACAGAAGTTCTTTAGTAATTAATTAACTAATAAAGGTAAGTAGTTCCCTTTTTTTATCAGTCTGTGCTTTTACATCATGGAATTGAGTAGCATTCCTATTCCCTAATTGCAGGCACATCTTACATTCCAAATACATACTCAGCTTTTAACTACCTGTACAGTAAAGAGTAAAAGATGGTGAGTTAGAGCTACATGCATTGAAATGTGTTACAATGATACTGACACTTTGTGTTGACAGTGGATTAATAATGACATCTAACTCCTCATTTAGCTATCTAGCTGGCTGGGCACAAGTCAGTAATATGAATTTCCACTTCTCTTCTTGATAATAAATTCAAAATTACTGATTCTTTGCCCCCATAATGTACTCCTATTTGTGGCAGTTTGCTGGTGATTTTGATGAAAACGAAACTGAGCTCTTATTACAGGTTAAGAGACTTTGAGAATTATTTCCTCGCAGCAGTAATTCATTTGTTCTAATAAAACTGCCAAGAACTCCAGAAGGGAAGCAAACAAACAAAATTCCTTTTGAATTGTCTTTTTATGACTCTGCATGTCTTTCAGAGTCAGCAAAATCAGATCAAATATTCATTTTTTTAAATAAAATTTTCGGGTAACTATTTTACAGTTGGTTTCAGGGTCATTTTAACTTTTTTTTTTTTTTACACAAAACTTTTAAGATGGAACAAGGGACTTCATTTTTGCTACAGCAAAGCATTTTCAAATACTAGAACATCTTGTTTTATGAGGTGAAAAATCTCTGCTGCCAGAGCATAGCTTTGAGTGCTGGAAGAAGCAGTGTCTTCACAGAAAACTGGGCTATTTTTGTGTGAAGAAGCATGCAGATCTAAGAAATACATTTCACCGTGCAATATTTCAGTGAATCACAAAAATCTGTGGTTCAAGGTTTTATTTGCCTTATCTGAAATAGAAATATATAGCTAAGCTTGTAAGAGGAATCATTGAGTACTGGTTGAGATTTTTTTAGCAAAACATTTTTGTCTAAAAATGCTGTTTTGTCAGAAGAGAAAACACTTGTGGACATGTTGTACTTTTTACAAAAAACTTTTAAGATCCAGTATGGAATATCTTGCCAAAGTTAGAGAATGTGAGAGACTCTCCCATTTTGGAAAATGAAGAAGTCCAGTGGTTAGTGCTGTCACTCACAACAGGCGCTTTAACTTTTGTCTCCTATGTCTCAGAGAATCGTCTTAAAGAACTGGCTGTTTGGAATTTGGCTTCCTGTACACAGGTTATGTGCTTATATTCTCCTCTTGGGAAAAATGTGGAAGGTCTTCAGTTTGTTCCAATCCAGCATGCAGCTAAACATTGATACTTCAGGCTTATTCTCAGATATTTTTTCCTGTCCAGACATAACTAGTTTAAATAGTAGTTTAAATACAACAACTTTTAGCTTTTTAATAATCTTACCATCCATCTTGGTGTCACTTTTCCTTCTTTGGGATATGTACATATCATGTTTGTCTTACATGTGTTGCCCAGATGAACCATGCCATGGGATGCGTGACCCACCTAATAGCTTGAAATTCTGGCACTATATCATTGGTTACAATAGGTGGGGCTGTGTACACCCAAAACCAAATATGCATGTTTGGACAATAAGATGATTTGGGCTTGTTTGTGTTTAGGTTTGCACATTCTTCACATAAACCATTGATCCCAAGTAAATAATGAAGAAGAGAAAATCCATTAAATAAGTTATTCAAAATATCCTAGAACTTCTCAAATTAATGATTTCACAAGTGACACCCAACCAATTGTTTTTGCAGAAGAGCAGTTTTTTAGTTATTAGAGAAAAATCCAGACTGTTCTTAGGCAAAATCCAGCAGAGGTGAGGTCAAAATTTTGCATTAGAGCTTAAAAGTCCAGAGGATTGTAGAAAATGTTGAATTGAATAAGTTTTATGAATTATTAAATTTATTTTTTTCACTCCTGTGAAGTTAATATATATTTAAGTATATATGTACTTCATATATATTAAGTATATATGAAGTACATATATATTTAAGACTAGAGACAGTTGCTCATGCTCGAACAATGGTAAATGCTCAGTAATGAAACTTTGGTTGAATAGAAGTGGCTTAATGAGATGTGAAAGTAGCAGAATATCTACTACAAATTAATAGATAAATCTATGGCTACTTTGAAAATACAGTCTTGACTACTCAAACTAAGAGCAGTCAATAAGAAGAACTGATAAAGGGGATGAAAAAAGAATTTGTGATTATGGTTTAAATGCTATGAGATTAGGAATTTTACATTTCACAACTAATTTTTTCTTTGTGGAATAATGTAAAATTGAAAGGAAGTATTTACATCGGGCAATGTGACCAGCTCTTTGGTAACAAGGGGAGAACACCAAGGTGCTAAGCACTGTGATGCTTAACAGTTGAGCAACTGGAAGAGTTAACCTGCTGGGTGATCCCCACTGTGGATATCTGTTTGCTTATGGTCAGAGAAGGTGCAAATCTAGAACACCAGAGTGCATCTAGGGTACACTAACAGATACTGAAACTTAGGTACATAAAGAGTGCCTATGTGGGTTTGTGGGTTTTTAACTCAGACTAACACTTCTGAAGCCAGAATAACTTTCTCAGTGATAATATGACTTGACAAAAATTCACTTTAATTAATATATTTATAGATGTGGCTAGGTGTAGCTTATAGTTCACATCATAGAGTCTGTCCAATAGCCAGACAGGATGGTATTTTAGCAGTACGCAATTTCATCAGTTAGCATAGTTAAATAGACCTATATTGCTACTGCTAATTAGCAGTATATATATATATAACTGGGATAATGAGAAAATTAAGATATATGAGAGGTTTATTAGACACTGGCACCCCATTGAAACTCCCCATGAAACAGATAACTGTACTTTGGGCAGGGCGTTTTTTCCATGTGGAGTGGGTATGCTATTGTCCATATTTGTCTAATTTCAGCCTAAGTAGTTCCAGATTTCAACAAAACACAATGTTTGTGAACTTTTTCCATTTCATGTCTCTAATGACCGGGTATATTCAGCTGAACAGGGATTTGAACACTTCATGTACTGATGCTGTGAGTCTGATGGTCATGACCTAGGACAGAAGAAATTGGTGAAACTGGCTTCTGGAATGTATGTGCAATGTACTGTGCATGATTCTAGTTTAGCTTCAAACCGCTGAAGGGTGTACATAGCTCATTTCCCAAGATGTACTGCCTGTTTTGAATTGGACAGGAATATAGTCACTGAAGAGACACTGAAATCCAGAGAACTGTCTGGTGGTGTTTGTCAAGCAGCCTCAAATTCCAGTGTAATTGAAACTCAGCGTTTTCTGTGAAGAGCCCAGGAACTCCAACAAACAGGAAGGTGATGGACATCTTCAGAAGGTTTTCTTGAGGATTAAATTTTAAATAACTGCCAAGTAAAATTTCTAGTTTCCAAAATTAATTCCATGTTAGATTACCATAAGATTTATAGGTAGTTCAGGAAATTTCTCCTATAAACTTCTAGAGGTCAGTAGCTGGAATGATACAACTTTGGGTATCAGTGACTGCAATCCTCAAGAAGAATTGAGGTGTTAAGACTTTGGTGCCATTAAAATTCTCAGGAAGGCCCTATTTCCACATCATCAGCTCAGCAGTCTTTGGGACTGCTCAGATAATCCTCCATCCTGTGTAATTCTGTGGAAGATTCTGGAACACTCATTTAAAATCAACACCAATTTCTTTTTTTCTAATGTGCTTTTTAGCATTTCAGAATGATTTTCAGAATCAGCACTCAAGTTCCTAACAAATTCTACAAGCCTGCATTGTATTCTTGACATCCTCAAAATTCTCCAGATACAGAGCACTGGGTTGAGCCAAATTCTGATTAAGTGCATTGGACATAAATTGTAGGCTTGGATTCTAAAAACCAGGCACTGGATGCCATGTACAGTAATTCAGTACTTGGATGCTGGGTCCAAGAACTTTGAGTTTTGGACTAAAAGCAATGTGATGTGAAATCTCATTATTCTGAAGAATGGTAGAGCTTTTAAGAATACCTCAGTGGGATTTTTAAATACTCACTCTGCACATTTATTAAAAGAAATTGTAAATTATTAACAGTCTACATCAGACATACTTAACACATTTAGGTCCTATTTCTATATGTTCTCTTGTACAACAGTAAATCCGATGCATCAGATACCTGCTTTTGAACTGCACAAATATTCTACACAAAAACCCCTCTAAAGACACATTTTAAATCAGTTGCTTAATACATTTAGAAACACTTATAAAGTAGATCTGCACATACAAACTATGTGGCTAGACATGAACGTAACTAAATTTTGCTAAGTAAAATTAGTGGTGTGGAGTGATTGGAAAGTATCCTTGTAATCTCTGGAATTAAACGCTGTGAGGGAAACAAAACATAGTCAGTAATGAGTGTAAGACTTGCAACTCTGGGAATAGGGTCTGATAATTCTCTTTAGAAGAAAATTCTGCGATGTTTTCTTAGCCAGTTTGGTTATTGGTGCAATTTAGTTTCACAAATGTTTAATATCCACTAAATATTTTTATAGTACATCAAGGCCTCTGTTTGTGCTCCCTACTGTTCAACCAGTCTTACCCCTGAAATCTTTCTACCTAGAATCAGTAAGGAGAATCTGATGTGAGGTACTTTCCATGAAGGACATCCTCAGCTGCACAGATCCTCAGTTTTACCACAGATTGATGGTGTCTTTGCTGGACTTTTCAAAAAAGACAATGTCACATGACAGGATCTGAATCTTATCTGTGGGTCACAGGTTTAAATCTAGTAGGGACAGGAATTTTAACGTCACCATTACTCAGTGTGATGTGTGAGGCTTCTTAAGCCTCAGTCTAGTTTCTCCTTAGCTTGATGGTATGAAAACAATCTAGCACTTCAACAAGCACTAACAATAATTGTAGTTCTTGCATAGAATTTTTAGCAGTAGCTCTTGAAGTGATTTGTAAGGGAAACCAGTAACTTTAATCCAATTTTTAGTTTAAATGTAAATTACAGAGAGATAAAGGTACTTCCCAAAAATCAGGCTGCTTGTCAGTGACAATTCAGAAACTAAGTGTAAGTGAGATGCATCTTACTCCAGTGGGTGCACCATCCATGGGGATCACAGCTCTTAAGAAGGACCTGTCAAGTGGACCTCCTTCTTTAAGTCTCCAGTGCAAGCTTGGGTCTGAACTTGCTCAACAGACCCTACAGGTCCAGGAATGCCACCCTGGGAAACTTTTACTGTTCCCCACCAGGTGCGGTTTGGCAGTTGTTAGCCTGGCATTCTAAATCATAACAGCAGCACCGATTTTTCTCTGTTTTATTATCTTTATTATATTTTCCGTACTTAGCAGTATTTTGGAAACTTGTTGGCCTTCATTTTTTCACCCAGAACCTTAATTGTGTCTATGAAGAGACTGGAAAGATTGTTTTTCTGTCTTTAAACTGTTTTCTGGATTTTGTGTATTAACACTGCAAGCATTTTCAGTCACTACTTAAAGACCTGTTTAATATTTAACTCACATAAACAGAACTGAGATTTTTTTATACAGAACAAGCTATTGCAGGCCAAAAAAATCTTTGCATTATTTTGTTTCAAATCATTTAAAGACATGAAAGAATGGGTCTTTTGTGATACTTCAGTAAGTATTCTACATAAAGTAGAACAGGAAGTAGTAAGTATTTAAGGACATCTTTTCGCTGTGTGTGCTATTTGTGTTAGTAAGATTAGTACTTTTGAGTATTAATTTAAGAAGGTGCTGTGCAGAAAAGCAAAAGCAAAATGCTAGGCCTGTTACAGTTCATTTAATTTTCTTGCTGATTTGCCCTCAATCTCGTTCTCTTAACTCACTCTTCCCAGCTACTGTGATAAGTTTCTACTTGTTGCTGTTTTTTTCCATAGTAAAACTTTGTCCCAGTGCCAGCACATTATGTTCCTGGTTAGAGCCATGACGTCAAATGGTATCTGGCTCCAGGCCAAGGAATGCTGCTGGGAAGGAGTGAATGAATGAATGGATTTTTCAATTCACATTGTAGTTGCCTCCTTCAGAGCCAGGAGTCTTCATGTAATATTCAGTCAACTGGCTAATGTAAATTTATCAGTATTTCTTAATGGAACTAGAAGGAACTGCTGAGAGGGTTCACAATATGTACAGCAACTCAGGAAAAATATTGTGATAAACTTCAAGTTCAGAACCGGTTCTAATCACTAGAACCATGAAGAAAGAAAGATGTGATTCAATGCGTACTGGTTGCTAAATTCTAAATATAGTAAAAGAAGGAACCCCGTACCTGGAATAGTTACTATCTAGTGTTCAGAATCTGAAAGAGAAGACAAATTCCAAATTATAAAAATTTCAGTGAGCTCCTGTAGTATGCATTTCTTTCAAAAAATAATATATCCTTAACTCTGCATGACAATGTGCTTCTTTTATCTGTACATTTGCAAAATGGAGTGATCAAAATTACATTTTAAATCGGAATTCATGGCTGTAAATTCAGTAATCTCAAAATGCTGATAAAATCTTGGCCCTGTTTCTTCTCTGATTTTATGAAAATCCTCTTGTAAAATGTCTCTCTCAAATGAAAGCTAATGTTCAGTTTACTGCCAGTTCGTTTTCATGATTTCCCGATGTTTGAGTCCTTCCAGGAGGAGGAAGCAGTTGAGTCACCATTCCTGGAGGTATTTAAAAGACATGTAGATGTGGCACTAAGGGACATGGTTTAGCAGTGGACTTGGCAGTGTTAGATTAATGGTTGGACTCCATGATCTTAAAGGTCTTTTCCAGCCTAAACGATTCTGTGATTCTGTTCTAAGTATAAAGTAACTTTGGAGCATTTCTTTGGGACTATGAAGTCCCAAAGAATGTCACAGTAGTTCCCTTCTTGATGGCAGCATGTGCAAGTCCTGGTTTAATGTAGTTCTTAAGCAGTAGGAGCCATAACAGAGAGACAGCTAAAGGATTTTTATTTAGTTTCTGAGGTCTTAGCCCCACCCTCTGTCACACAGACAGTCATTGAATATCAGAGTCATTCATGTTGGAAGGGTCCCTGGGGAAGTCTCTAGTTCAGTTCCTGCTCGAAGCAGATCAGCACTGAATTTAGACCAGTTTGCTAACCTCTCTGAACAGCCTGTTCCAGTGCTTAATAACCCTCGTGGTGAAAAAGGTTTTTCTGTATATCTAGTCAGAAGCTCCCATTTCAGTTTTGACCCCTGCCTCCTCCCACTCTGCACCTCAGGAAAGAGCCTTGCCATGGCTTCTCCCTTATCTCCTCTTAGCTGTTGGAAGGTCCCCCCAAGCTGCCTCTTGTCTAGGCTAAACCGGGGTCAGTGCCCTCTGCACAGGTACTGCAGAGCTCTGACTGTGTTGGTGGCACACACAGTGTATTCACCACTTGGCAGAGTTTATGGAGAAACAGACACACTAAATTTTCCCTGTACTTAGTTCAGAAAAAATGAAGCAAATCAATATCATGATTAAAATAATGAAAAAAAAAAGATAAAATCTTGTCTAAGGGAAATAAAACAATTTAACTTCAAACTATTTGGATACTTAAAAAAATTCTACGCACTCCACATATGGCATTAAAGAAGCACTAATGAAGTGGGGTAATGTATTTGTTATGGTGATACCAAGATAAAGAACTGGCAACAAAATAGACAATGTTTTGAAATTTACCATAAGGTTATGAAATCAGCTATGAAAAAAACGTCTGTAAGGTCAGTTGGACTATGGAAACTTTGTTAGGGAAGGCTTACTCAGGGTCTTAGAATACATGAAACAGTTTTTATTTAGATGCTTTCAGTCATCTTGCACACATATTGAAATGGTGACTTCATTCAGCTTCTTTCAGGGGTCTAGCATCCATTGTATAAAGTTTTAGTTACTGCAGTCAGTTTCTGTTTCCTTTCTAATGACCAAATTAACATGGCAGCAATAACCTTTCAATGACAGTTCTGTATGTACATGCTTACTTACCTTCAGTTTAAGTACACAGAATTCTTCAACAGCTGGGTGTACAGAAAGAGTAAATAGAATGTTTAGAGCATCCACAAAAGTTAGCTAATGCACAGATTTGGCAGGATAACAATGCACACTCTTGAATTTACAAGGCATAAACTGATACACATATGAAGATACACTGATGAATTATGTGGAGGATCAGTGATCTGAGAGCTGCCAAAGAGAGAACAGTGGCATGGTGTACCACAGACCTTCTACTGTATAAAGCCAGTAACTGTTGAATTAAGGTCTGACTAACAGTACTCAGGGCTGTTTTATAAGACACTCTAAAGAACAGCACTAAGCATCCCAATATTTAAATTAACAAATCTGCGTATTCATATTGTAATAATAAATGTTTTACTGTTTCGAAATTAAAAGGGACTGTAATCCAGATTTTAAAAAACTCACATTTTTAAATTAATTTCACTAATGGCTGCTACTCTTGCATGACTATAAAGGCACACTTTTAAATCTTCCACTTAGTAGGAGACAGAACAGTTATAACTCTTTTGGCATCCAAAAGATGCACAATACTCTGTTGTAGAAAAATACCTGGATTCTTGGGGATGTATTTGCTTGTTTCTTTGAAAGGATTCATGGAACTGAGTGAAAGCATGACTTTCTGAGTATTGTGTAAAGTGACAAATAGGTTTTTCATGCCAGAGAAATCCAAAGATACATAAAAATCATTGTTCCGCGTAAGTGACTAAATTCAGTAATTTAGGCCTAATGCTGCAAGTATTTACATATATTCTTACCTTTATTATTTTGACTATGCTTCTGAATTCAGTCAGATTATTCATGTTGAAGTACATAATATTTTCAGCATAGCTGAAAAAGTCTGGGTTTAAATACAAGCCTCTAAAAACCATGGTCATGCCCTACAGTATCCATCTGATGTTTGGACAATGGAGGAAGAAGACATTTTGGGATCCTCTTTTTTTTTCTAATTTGGATAATAAAAACATAATCATGAAGAGAACAATAATGACATCCAGTCTCTCAAGCAGATGGAGATACCATTTTCTTCTACATCTTGTTTTGAAAATTATTAAGTAGGACTCGCATGAATTATTTGTCTTTATTATTTGTCTTTATTGACCCAGCACATAACTGCCATCACCAATTAACCTCCAGCTTTAATGGATATAATTGTATGTCCTATAAATGGTGTACCCTGTAGATCTGGGGCTGAGAGCTCTTTCAGAGGTGAATGGTCTCTTCACATGCAGTATGATACAATCTCTGAGACAATTCTCGTCAGTACAGTTTGAAGAGAGATAGTCTTTTAACCTTTCAAATAAGCAAAGTTTAGTGCAGAATTTGATACAGAGAATAGACTGGAGTAGCAAACAGTCCAGTACAACACATGCCTCAGCACATGAAATTGGTAGCAGTAGCAGTGGCTTCCATCCTTTTCTGAAGAAACCAGCAGCAAACAAAGCAAAATTGTTCAGTATATCCTCTCTGAGGTATTGTCAGTGAAAAAATTACAGTTTATATGATCTGTGACAAATCTGGCTGGGATATATATGGATACATCGTGCCCTTAAACAGCACTTGGGGTGTCAGTCAGTCAGCAGCCAATCTCTCAGGTCAAATTCAGTGGAACCAGAAGAACTTGTTGAGCTGGTGAAGTTGGGATCCATAGGCGGCCTTGCAGTCAGTTCTGTCATCATGTTTTTCATTTTCTAAGAGTTTTGGCATTGTAGCTTTGAGGCTTTTTATTGGCAGCTGTGTGTGAGTGGACAAGGATGCAATGAACTTGTATCATGATGTGGGAAACAGCTATCACAAATGGTTTAATGAACAGAGGAGAATGTTCCGCTGATTGTAGCTCACCGAGATATCTGGCTTCAAAGCAGTAAGATGACACCTACTTATGCCTCCAGTAAGAGGCTTTTACCAGGAAGAAATACTAATCAGCCATAGAGCCATAGAGCCAAGGGTGCTTCTAGCATAATTGTGACAGCACTGGTACTGTGTTCTAAAGCTGTGCAGTGAAATGTAATATAATGTAGCTGTCCTTGCAGAGAAAAACAACTCATACCAGTAAAGTGCTGTTCTACTAATTTGTTTCTACATTATGGGTTTCTCCCAGCATATCTCATGAACCTCTTTATACCTCTCACCTACACAATACATGCCTCCAGAGGTGTGTTGTGTAGACCTAGCCTGAGACTTCAATGCTCCAGTGCTTTTCTCCTTAAAAATTGCAACAGCTCCTTTTTTTCCCACAGAAGGAAAGGGCACAGAGGTGGGTGTGGGAACTTTGTAATGGGTGGACCTCAAAACTTAACATTTTATTTGGGTTAGTTCCCCAAAATTTCCATACTTCTAGACCAACCTTTTCAAACTGTTTTTATCAGTAGAATTAAGCACAATATAACAGCATTGGCTTATATGGTGGCACTTTTGAACCCAGACAGTGTCACAAGACATAAGTACAAAGAGGTAAATAATGACAATTAACTGGACTGACTTGAACCTTCCCAGGACTATTCTGTTTTATTCACAGCAAAGGTTCAGAACTGCTCATGTTTTAATTGAACCACTTCACTCATCCCTAAATGAAAACAGTTGCAAACAGTGTCCAATGTACATAGCTCCAGGCACTGTAAAACAATCAAATGAAAAGACTTTTGTCTTATTTATGTACTTGAAGCTAAAGAAAAATGCCAAACTTCTGCCCTTGAACAGATCACCACTTTTTACATACTTTACCCCAGGCAGAAGTTTTTTCCTAACTTATGATTTGTTTTTGTTTGTGTTTGTATATTTTTTAATATCTTATTTGTTTACTTTTCCTGCTTCTTAAAATTGTCTCTTCCCTTTAGAAGTGGCAGAGAAGGAAAGAAATTGAGGTGAAACCACAACGTTTTCATTTTCTTGTAACAAACAGATCTTTTTTTCACAAGCTTCTGCAAGCACCAAATACCAAATATGGCTTGAGACAATAAATTATAATGTCCTTCAGAGAATGCAGAGCTGGGAAAAGAAGAAATGCAAGTGTTTGCAACATGCGTTAAGAGAGATATCTGACTGAGATTTCTTTGTTAACTCTAAATTGTCTCATAATTTGTATTTGTAAAAGATAATAATGATATTATTTGTCTTTGTGCTGCTCACTTTCAGTTTGTCAAAGTCTTTATGAATGTGAATATGTATCGTTATTTCTGTTTTTCAAATGTACCTCTTAGAAAATTAGCAAAATCCCCATGGAAATTAAGGCTGGCATTTTCAAAAGATTGTTTTATGTTAGTCTTCATGGATGGCTGCTTGGTGAATATTCTGTGTTGTAATTTATAAGCAGACTGAATCTTAAGTAAAACAACAGGTAGGCTACTGAGCATTAGAGAAAAATCCTGGAAGGAGAGATATAAAATTTCACTTACCACTAATTTAAAAAAGGGCTGAATTAGCTACAACACCATCTAGGAAGATTTCCTTTCATGTGTCAACGCAGCGTAAAGAGAAGCAATTTGTTTATACTCTTCCAAGGCAAGGTTCTACAGAAATTAAATTATGTAAGAGAGCCTTAGTGTAAAGGAGACAACTCTTGGTTTACTCTGTTTGATATCATATTCTATACGTGCCTTTTGTCAAAATCTTATCTTTAGATACCTTCACATTGGCATTAGATATCATTTCATAGCATCTCCCTGGGACACTGGAATTCTACAACGGTACAGTCAAATGAGTTAGATCCCAGTGACTCCGTGTTCTGCAGGGACCTAGTTAGAGTTCAAGGAGCACAACATCAGAAGAAATTTAGTTTGTCTGACCTGGATTCTGTCACTGCATCCTTTTTTCACCTTCTCTCACCCAAAGTAGAATTCTTTCCTTCCTTGATCATTCAGCGTCACATTCATTTCTTATCACCAGATGAATCTCACATCGTATGTGCTCAAACAAACTGTACAAAAACTAACTGGGCAGGCCCTATGAAAAACTGAAGCGTTTATTTATGTGTCCTGCTTTAACAGTCTCTACTGAAAAATGTAAATTTCATGGATCATGAGATGATAAATGAGATAAGGAACTGTTCCTGTCTTTGAGGCCTGTGTGTCTTATACCTCCTCCTGCTGATGCAGAAGTCAAAGGTAAACTCTGCATATTGAAATTAGTTCTGAGAAAACTGAACATTAAAATAGAAATGCTTGTTTATAGATGAATTGGCTTCATTAAGGACTGCCCTGATTCTTTTAAATAAGTATGGAAAAAACAATATTCGGACTTTGTGGCTCTGTGTATATAGATAAATTATAAGGAATGCTCAGAAAGTTGGGTCAGTTCATAGGTTGGCCCCTATAAGTTTCGTGTTGTAAGCAGGTATGTGTTTGTATGTAATAAAACATGCATTCATATAAAATATTGTCAGAAAAATGCCCTTCTTAGGTAAAGATTGAGTACATTTGAATGGACCCTGAGGATCAGCAGGAATCAAGTGGACAAGGCCAATGCAAAAATTTACCTTATTATAAAAATGTGTCCAAACCAAAAATTTGTCTCTGGAAAAGCCAGGTCTGGTTGAAGGGATAGGTACCTGAAAACCCGCAGGGTAGACAAACAGATATTTCTTACTTTCTTGCATAAACTTATAGTGAAGAAACATATGCATTTGTTTAATGTTTGTGATTCCCAAATCTTCTGCACATTTTTAGGAAATATTACTTAAAATAATTGCTGTAAAATCAGCATAATTTTCTTAGGAGTTTGGGAATTTTTGTGGCTGGAAGGGAACCCTGGAGGTCATCTAGTCCAACTCCCCAGCTCAAAGCAGAACCAAGGTAGAGCAGTTTACTCAGGACTGTGTCAGTCTGAATATTTCTCATGATAGAGACTCCACAAGCTCCTCACGGGGCAAGCTGTTCCTGTGCTAGACCACCCTCACAGTAAAAAAGCTTTTTAAGCATTTAAGTTGAATTTCCTGTGTTTCATTATGTGCTCATAATGAATAGAATATTAACATGCCCAAAATTAGGCACACTTTTGGCCACAACCTTAATTTTCTCATCCATAAAATAAGCCACTATTATAACAACCCTTATAATGGCAGAAAATATATGAGGCTGTTGCTGGTATTGAAACATATATGCTTCTGTACTAGAGCAGGCATTGGATTTTAGATTATGCTGAGTTATACTCTTGCTGACTTTGATAGTGATTTTTAGTTTAGTGAAAGCCTCAAATGCCTGACACCAGAAATGTATTGCTGGTGTAGTCATTTGTATCGTGATCTGAGAGTTGCAAATGTGCTTGACTGAAAAGTGACTTCTATGAAGAGGTAGATACTTCAAGGGCTCCAGTGGAGGAAGCCCTGAGCTTCAGCTAAGCAAGGAACTTGCACAAGACTTCCCATGGCCCCAGGAAAGAAAGTGCGTTGTAGAGTCAGAGAAAATGTTTTTTTTCTCTTCTCTCCCTCCCCCGCTGTCTGTGATGATATATTATTTTGTGTCAGATCTTGGTATTTTAAGTGTGGAACTAACCTTTTTATAAGCAGAGCAAAAGGTGATGTATATTATGCTTTTTTTTTTTTTTTTTAAAGCACTGTTAATGATCTTTTGGGTTTGCCCTTGTCCATGTAGTGTAAAGTAAAGTTTGGATGATAGTGTTTTGCTTGGCTTGTTTCCAGATTTTTTCTACTTGCTTTACCACTTCTCTCTGTACATGTAATATCTGACTAGTGATCCCAGAAAACTGTGTGTAATAATATATTGCAAAGTGATTTTTTTGCTACCCTCTCCCAGGAAACAAGAGGCATTGGCAGTAGTAATATTTTTCCATCTGTTAATAAAGAAGCAAAAGTGGTCTTAATGTGGATGATTTGCTTACCTTGTTGAATAAGTTTTGCATAGGTATTGCCTGCAAAAGGATGAGACTTGGAAGCTCGGGCAAACCATTTCCCTTTGAATATAGAGTGACGTTGCTACCATTCAGTTACGGTTCAGCTGTATCAGGAAGGTCTGCCCCATCTCCATGATCGGGCGTGGTAGGTGATACGCAGTGTGTTGTTCTGAGGACAGCAGTAAGATATGCCATGCGCATTCCGAAGAGCCCAGCTGGTTGCCAGGGTGTGCAGAAAGCCTGAGTCTTACACAGTCCACTTGTACAAGAAACAACCTCTTCTAGTGACAGAGATTTTCTTGAAATTTTGAGGACTTTGCACAGTTCTCATACGGGTTGTACATGCAGTGGGAATGTTGCCTGGGTCACAGTGTGCATTTAATGGATCAAAGTGTGGCTTTCTTGTTCAGTCACTATAGAGTCCTTACTCATATAAAAATCCTGTTGTAAAAATGGAACAGAATTTGTTCCATTACATTTAATGGAAAATATGGTAAGGTAGAAGCCAACTCCTCTATGCAGAAAGATTCTTTAAATTCTTGAAGTCTTTGTCTTAGTACAGCAGGTCACTCCCATCTTAGTACCATGCTTTGCATCACAGGGGATGTAAATGCAACACACAAATTTACATGGTAATCTGTCCCTTTGATGAAAGTTTAGGTTTATATTACTATATACTGTTAAATACTTAGCTGTTATACACAGAATGATTCAAATTATAACAGTATCATCATTAATTTAAAAATCTCCAAAGACAGGAATTTCAGAATTCAGACCAATATTTAGATTTTTATCTTGAGTGAATGTTGTATATGTGTCACCAACTTGTGATGTGAAACTTTCAAGATTATTCCTGACTACCATTGAATTAATGAGTGATTTTGGATAAACTATTTCTGCCTTATGTTTCTCTTAATAGTCTTTGGCATATCTTTCCACCATTTATGTTAGTTATTTCTACAGCATCTGAATTGGATACAGAGGAAGATCAAAGAGAAAAATGACATTTTCTAGACCTCATGTCTGTTTGACTCTGCCACCCAATGGTGCACTTTATTATTACCCACTGCCTTCTCTCCATTTCTTAGGAATTGTTCTGTTATTATTTTATTTTTTAATACAAACATCTCCAGTGATACAAATTTTACATCAATGTAGTAACATTGTCCACAGATAGGAATTGTAATGGAAAATTATCGTAATGTATCCATGTAGGTTTTTGATACTGATATTGTTGAATAGCATTTTCAACCTCTGCTTACATATCAGTTTTGGAAGTTTCTGATTCCTTTGAGATCAAAGTTCCTTTGATGTAGCACTGTGAAGGCCTAAGAAGAAATAGAGGACATAAAAGAAGGGATTGCAATTCAAGCTACTGTTTTTCATGTCGATTATGTCATGGAAACACAAAATAATCTGCCCTGAAATCGTTAAAACTGTGAAATGATTTTATATATACACGAGACCTTTATAGGCTTAAACTATATGCCTGAAATGTGTTACAACTTCTCAGCCCCTTCTGATGACAGATGCTACCCTAAGTTTAAAAGCTTAACTCTGCATTAAGCCAGCAAATACACCAGAGATACCCAAGAAAAGCATTCATGTGATCTTGGTGGGATAACTAGGCGGTTCTCTGGAATATGTACTTCAAGAAGTTGAGGAGTGGAATGGGCTGTCAGGATTATTGCTAGACCGGTCGTTCCTCTCAGGTGCTTATTAATGGAACGTGGAGTTTTTGAGGAAAGGTACAAACTCATTCATCCTTATCAGCAAATGTGTCCAAAGTAAGTAGTCAACTGTCAGATCTGACAAGCGCTGTACATACTGTACCCTGAAAGTTCAGTCACGATGCTATGAGGTTGTTTACTTTGCTTTTCTATCTTAAGAGTTATACAGGTGTGTACCTTGTGGGAAGATAAAAAAAAAGGGTGGGAGTTGAGAGGGAGGCAATGTTTAAGAAGTAGGATGATAATGAGCTATGTTGGGAAGATTTGATTTAGCCCCAAGTACAGGGTGATTTAAAAAAGCATGATAAAGGTTTTCAATGCAGTGGAGAGATTTTCTGATGTTTGTGTTACTGCTATACTGTATATATTTAATTAAAAATAATTACACGAAGAAGTAATAAATCACTATTCATATGTGCGGCTCTCTAAGAACATAACATAATTTAGGTAAGTGATAAGTTTATTTATTTCAGTTTGTGGTGCCTGTTAGTCACTTGGTGAAAAAAGCTTAAACATTCCTTGGGCCTGCCTCCAATGTTGCCTTTTCCAATTGTTCAGTACCAGTTTGTGTGTTAGTTCTCAATGTATTAGAGACAGCTGCACTTTCTGCAACCCAGCTAGTGAAGGTTAGGAGAGTTTATTAATTTTCCTGCTATCATTTTGGGACTTCACTAACAGTGTTCAGCAGTTCTTTTTGTGTTTTTACCTACCATTTTCTTCAGCTGATTTCACTTTAAGGGCTAAATCTTACCTGGCCTGCACTTTTGTTGATTAGACACTCAACTTTCCTTTAAGATATCTCGGGGATAATAAATTCTCTCTTTCCTGTCAGCCAAATTATCTCTTCTTTTGGACCAAGCTGAGATTTATTTTAAAAGGAATACCAACTTCAAAGCCTCACGCCTCAGAAATAGAGTTACAGTGTCCTTCCTCAGCCTGAATACCCATGGTAGTTAGCTACCAGTGCCTGTGCCAATGGGATTCGTTTGATAACGGTTTGTGTGCATTGATGAACCACACAGGCCTGTACTGGAGCTTGGCAGAAGTACTGAGAATTAGTGGCTTACGAAATCTAAAGCCAACTCTGACGTGTATTCCTCATGAATCTTGTTGTGAGGCTGAACCTCCATTTCCCAGTCATTCTGGCCATATTTCTGAGGTTGCAAACAGCAGCCTGCTAAGTAGTGTAATATGCTTTGATGGCAGTGTGGTGACTGAGTCACTGTGCAGGTTACTACTGCCTTGACAGCACATCTGCTCAAGAGCTGCTGCAACAGTTTCCAGCAATGCTTCCTTTTCAGGTTTGGTCTATGATGGTAATGTCTCTTTAGAGGCTTTTGTGTACTTGAATTTGCTGTGACTGCTGCTGTGTGGCGTGTTGAAATACACAAATAGCAATCAATAGAAATGGTATTTCAGTGCAGTGAAATACATGCTTCCAGTGCAAGTGTTCTTCGACATGTACACATGGCTGCCACCTTCCCCTTAGTCTGAGGAGCAGAAAGCTAATCTCTGGCTTTTCTACCTCACAATAACTGACAACCGTATGAACTCAAAGTCTTCATATAATGATGGAAAAGTTGTGGTTAAATTTTCCTATATACATATGAATGTGCTGGATTGTTCACCCATACACAAAACTCATAGAGAATCTTTGATACATGCTTACCTAAGATTGTTAATCTGTTGTGATTTGGGATATGTTTTCCTCCCAAATGGCCAAAGTAGAAGATGAGGACAGTTTTTCAGGCAATTTGGAAGAGGAAAATGGAGATGCATTACCTTAAGAAAAAACTCTTTACAGGCCAAAAATATGTTCTTTTCCTAGCAACGGAGGTATTTGTTACAGCTGTGACCTGGGAGACATTATCAGTTATATTCTGTACTAAACTGACCTATAGAATCTAATGAAGAGGAAACAGGTCAGATTAACACAGTAAAATAGATAATTATTATTCTGGGCCTGTATTCATGGCCATAGAATTGCATCTGCATTGTGTGATAGCATCGTTGCATCTAGGAAGTAATGTAGGTGAAGATTAGGAACCATTAGCAAAATGTAATTTAGATTAAGGAGGATCAGTTCCAGTACTGGTGATGCCAGACTAGACTAAGAGCGAGATATTTCAGAGAGGAGGGAAAGTCTGGCAATACAAGGGAGGTAAGTAGTGTGATGCCTTTTGGAAAAATGCAGAATTCTGTCACCTGTTCTCATGTCCTGCTGGGAATGCAATCTTCTGCCCTCATGACGTGACTCATTCTGTACAACTGGTTCTGTAGGCTGCATGCAGGGGTTGCCAAACCATGCATTTCCCTTGTCCCTGTCTTCTCTGGAAAGGTGGTGGAGGAAACTGCCCCTGTACTCCTTTATGTGCATAGACTCAACTAGTCCTGATCTCCCCCAGGCTATTTGTGCCCTGTCTGCATTAATCATCTAAATTCAATATGAAGCAAAACCTGATCTTTAGGCAACTGCTTTCTCCACTTGGTCATACTTTGCTTCATATTTGAAATCCTTACTGGATGCATAATCTATAGTACAGACGGTATCTTTCCTGGACACACAATTAGAAACCTAGTCAACTTTACAGTCATTTGGAAAAGAAGATGACCTGTACTGTCCTCTACAAAACCTCTTTTACTTCACTGTATAAGCAGACTAACTTCTGACTCTTGGATGCCTAGGGTACAGAGCAGTGTCTCTCTTAGTGTGCTCTTTGCTGTCTTTCCCTGTGCCATTAAGCCATGAACTGGGATGATTTTGGATTCCAAACTCACCAGAGTAGACTTTTAATTTGCATGAATATCAAAGTTATTCTGATTGATAAAATTCCTCAGGGAAAAAGCACCATTTCTATATTGCTTTTTGTCGTGGCAGAAGTATATCTGTGCTTCTGTCACTTGAGACAAAGCTGCCACTTGAGACAAAGATCTCTTTTCTAAACTATTTATATTAAAAATTCCTTAGTTTACAACCAGTAAAAAAATGTGAGGAATTATTTTCCATTCACTTATACTGGATTTCTACATGTATATCTTCAATTGCTACTTTGAATTCACCCTAATTTACACCAGTATAAATGACAGGAGAAATGGGACTCACTGTTTGCTTGAAATATTGCCATCAAATGTTAAGATTGTCTACAGAGGTGTTCAGCATCTCCAAACAGACGTGATGCTACAATAAAAAAGAAGGAAAAAAATAGTGCTGAAAGCTGCATTTATGCAAAATTCAAGTTTAGTTTTAGACTAAATTCAAGAAAATTGACTTAGCTCTCCCTACCTACTACAGCACTTCATTAGGCATCCTAATGCAGCGGAAAGTAGGCCATGATGCAACTGAGCACATACCAAATGATGAAGCTTCCATTTGTTCTATATATTGTGGACATTTGTGTTTATGAGATAATTTTTGCTGGCATGGATGAAAGAGCAATGAAAACATTATTGTACAATCCTGGTATGGAGTTTTTTGCCAGTTCATAAATGCATGCAATGGGAACAATGTTTCTGAATAAAATCAAAGCGCTAAATGAACTGTTCAGTCATCTGAATGTTTCCATTTGGAATGCTGAATAAAGAGTCCTATTTCTAATCCAAGACGTTTTTTATTAGCACTCAGTGCATTTAGCACAAGCACAGACCAGTTCTGAAAACAGCCAGGGTACAGCTTGAATAATAGGAAAGATATTTTTTGCATAAACACTAGATTTATTAAGGCCTATTTTTTCTGTCTCATGAAAGACTAGTTGCAACTTGTTTGAAGAAGCCATCGGGACAATTTATACATTCTCAGGATCTTTGAGGAAAGAAGATTGACATCACTGTACAAACAGTGATGCATTTATACCTTCTACATCTTCTACAGAATATCACAAAATATTGGTGCAGCGGTTACCTGCTCTGTAAATTTCAACTGCAGAATTTATCTAAAATTGGGATCATACCATACTCAAAGTCCAGCTGAGTACTTCAAATGAAAGATGGACAAGTTATCAGCTTTCTGAAATGGAGGTTGCTTTTAATTTATTGTCTATCTCATCACTTTATTGGCTCACATTCCCATCTGTTCCAGTTATGCTGCTTATCTTCCAACTATTATCTTGCTGCCTGACAGTTTATCCAAGAAGGTGCAGTTAATCTGCGGATAAGTACCCACTGGGAAAAATCACCTTTTCATAGAAAATAACTAGTGGCAAGAATACATGAAAAACACCAGCCACAATTCATATCAATTTTTATTTTAATTAATTCTGTTGTGGGGATGTGTGTGACTTTCTTTCAGAGCTTCTTTGTTCCCATATGTAATATGTGGTCAGTTGCCTTACTTCCAGATCTTAGATAGCTTATGTTCTTCATGTTCTATAATTATTCTCTATGCTGCAAAATTTAAAAGGATGCATGTACGTTGATATTGTGGAAAGGCGAGGAGCCTGCTTTTGGAATGAATCTTCTTACTGTTGCCACTTACAGTCTGGCTGGTGTTACAGAGTGGTCTTAACAGTGCATATACTGAGTTTCTTTTAGATGAAACAGAACTGAAGATGTGCTTCAGGAGCACAGTGAGCAGCTCCAACAGTAAGTGGGAATTATGTTCATGAGAAGAGACGAGAGTTAGTCCCAGGTAAACTCCTGACACACATGCAGTGTGACTGCTGGGTCCTCCATACCAATCCTTTCTGTTAAATAGTCCCACTCAACTGACTTGCTTCTGTTTTGCCACATCACTTGCCAATATAGACATAGTGAGAGATGGATAAATGAGTGACACATCCAACTGCATTAATCTTCATGCTCTTCAATAAAAAAATCATTTTTCAGTTGATCTCTCTCTGAGTGCCTGTTTAATGTTTCACACATAAGGTCTTAATGCAGTGTCAACATATAATCTGACCTTGTGGTTAAGATACAGTTCTGAGAGGGTAAACTTTGCTTTCTCCAGGAGGTTAGGCAGCTTTGTGCAGTTGGCTGTCTACATGGTGTTTGTGTTTCTTAAAAGCACATGATATGAAACACAATTTTCTGCTGTTCTATGAGAAAAACAAATTTAAAAAATTATTTAGATATCAAGTAGATTTTCCTGATTTTTTGTCAACTGAACCAAATCTATTAAATATTTGTTTGGGTTTTGGGTTTTTTTTTCAGCACTTGTGAATTGATTTGGTTTGGTCATTAAATGTCTTTTTGTTGGTCATTTAATGGTTATTCAGTAAGGGTTCCTGAGAAGATTTTCTATGGAATGTTACTAGACCAGATCCATTTGGAAATTGAATTTGAAATTTATTCTCTCAAGACTGAACTTGCAGGCCACAGTATATGTGTAACTTTGCATGGGTAATCTCACTGACTGTCACTTTTTATGGTATGTCAGATCTGCTTCAGTCTGGCCAGCTGCTGGGTTTTGAAACAAGAATTCATTTTTTATTGAGTTTTAAATGGCTATTCAGTTTATAAATCTTTGTACATGTAGGCACATCTATATGCCTCTGTATGTGGTCACCAGTGCAGCTTACATAAAGGGAAAATACAGGAGAAATTACTTTGCTGTAAATACACCATTAGCTTAATTTTGGTCTTTATAAACTGTTAAGCTGAAATGGTGCCAGAGTAAGTTGTTGTGTTGCTGGAACTAAGTAAATGCATATTGCAAAGTAAATAAAAATGTGTAAGGAATGTTGCCTGTTTGTAACTGCATTAATTTAATGCAACTGTCGGCAGTATTCAATGTCATGACTGAATGCAAAGAAAAACAAAATCGTGCCTGATGAAAACATCTGGATTTGAGTTTTGGTGCCAGTAAATTCTTCCCCCACTGGTAAAAAAGATTGTAAAACCACATTCTTTTGGGGTTATGTGATTCATAGGAATGTTCTACAGAGTGCTCCAGCTCTTCTTCTAAATATATAGCTCAGGGTCATTGGCTGGCAATGGCAGTGTTCTGGGACTAAACCAGAGAGAGGTCAAGGGGCTATATCCTCAGTTATGCTGAGTTTGCAGCTGGTAGGTAGGGGAGAATTAACTTCAGTTCCTGAAACTCAGCATCCAGAACAGTCCTGGGTATAAGTTGGAGTAGTTAGCTAGTCCTCTGTATAAGGATTGTATATTATGTCTTGTTCTGGGAAGATAGTTTATGCTTCATTCTACCTCTGCTGGTACTTTTACTGCACTGCCACCTGTAAGGAGGATCAAGAAGTCTGTGATGGAAAATCAGCTCTACTCTGTGTACAGAGTTCTTTCTATAATGACTATGATCCTCAGCTGCTTCTGAAAACTTTTCCTCAGTTGCTTTTTGCTCTTATTACTCTGGAGATACAGTGATCATGAACGATGTTTTGGCAGCACTGTTAGCTTCAGAAAGCACTGTTTATTCCTTTTCCCTGCTCTGGTTACTTGTTCCCACCCTTCTAATGTCCCCAACCACTGCAAGAGTCACTTCAGGGAATGGTGCTCCTCATCAGGAACTGCATCATTGCCCATTCCGTCTCTGATCCATTCAGAGCACACGGGGTTGTGCCAGCACAGGTCAGGAGGCAGCACATAGATAGAAATAAGCAGCTGGGAGCAAGACAGGAAGGGATGGCAAATTCTTAAGGGGTGTTACTGCCAAAGGTCCAACCATGAACTGAACTAGGGCAGTTGGTGCAAAACAGGGATTTATCCTACATTTTCTCACTGTGGATACAGTAAGGATGTGGTTTCATGAGATGGAGTCTTTGCTAGCAGTCTTGGATATTTGTCTTCAGCCCCAGTCTTCCATTTGTCCCTTCACAGTGTAGATCACTTTATCACTCATGCCATGACAGATGCACATGATACTGAATTTTGAACCAGATCAGAGAAAGTAATACATCTTAAATAAAATACCACAAAAACCAGTTTTTAAAGCTAGATGAGTTTGCCACTCCTGTTCACTGCACAGTTGAAAAGATACTTACATTCTCAGCCATGTAGTTTGGTTGGGAGAATGAGTGGTTGAGGACCAGAGAGAGATGAGGGCTGCTTGTGCACAGAAGTGCAGCCTCATAGTTACTGTACTCAGTATTACAGATGATAGGTCTAAAATTTATACAAATGTGAGATTCTACTGAAGACATATCTGAGATCAACTTAGATTTTTACTGAAATGATGAATCAGTGCCTTTTCTTTAGACACTGGTCTGACATAGAGATAACTAAGACAACCAAGAAAGACAAACCACAGTAGCTCTAAGAATATTACTTTTGTCTGAGCTATTAGTACCTAGATTTGCCCAAACACCACATTCAGTGAATTTTGGTAGGGGTTCAGTCGCTGATTATTTCAGGGTGACAGTGATACATAAGTTCATATGATGAAGAAGGGAGCTTCCTTTGATAATGTAACTGTGAAGGGACATTCAGGATATTCCACTGAGTAGATACAGACTTACTGTCCTAAATGTGCAGACAGTTGTGGGAGCAGGACTATGAGGACTTGAATATTAGAGGTGGGTTCAGTTTGCATGCTCAGCTTAGGTATGTAAAGGCCCTGTCCCGACTTCAGAAGCTAACTGCAGCAATATGTAGTGTAATGAAATTTATGGACATGGTAAAAAGCTTAACTGCATGTTAGGTGAGGTGCCTTAACTAGCTTCTGAAGTAGGGGGTGGCCCTCCAGTACTCTGTGTGATTCACAACTTGAGAATTCCTGCATTCTTTGTAGGAAGGGATATGTCTTCACACATTGGGAGTATGGAATTGGAGAGGTATGAATATGGGATTTAGGGAGGTAGCAGTGAAGGATAATATAGGAGTGGGGTCTTGGTGTAGAGAAATGAGGAACTATGAGGATAGAGAAGGGTGCAGTTCTTAGCCCCATGGAAATTTTAGAATGTGACTCAAAAAGTTAGGACGTTATTACCTCTGTGCTTAGCTGGTGGTTTTCTTTTTTGTATTTTCTTTCTTCTTTTGAACTGGTTTAGCTTTTTCTTAGTTATTTGCCAAAAATTCCCACCCCTGTTCAAGCAGAGTATGTGTTCTAAGCTTGCCGTCTACAGACCAAGTCCTGAATAGTGTCCATTCTTCATTGATTTGTGTACAGTCTTCAGGTGGAGCATCGCCAAACCCTCATACTGCATTTTCTTCTCTATTGGAGGCTGCCGCTCTAGAGGGAGAATTGCTTTACATGTTGCAGGAAATCTGAACATGTGCTGTGGCTCGTGAAGGCATCATTAAATGACAGTTAATGAGCTGTACATGGCAGGACTAGTGAGTGTTCTTTCAATGGATTATTAGCAAAGAGGGAAGGATGTGATGGTGATGTACTTCTGAAATTTTATTATGAAAATGCAGATTAGTAATCTGGTGCCAAATATATTGCTTGCAGTTATTTCTAGCAAAGATGTCCAAGCAGTCAGTTTGTCAGCATTGAGATGGTGATTCTTATTCAAAATAAACTCCCACTGCAACCACTTATATTTAGCTGGTTTAACCTTAGTCTCTGCTTAGGCCACATTGCAGTTGGCTTTAGCAGACGCTAAATTCAATATGCTCTGTTACTGGATCCAGATTTTACAAGCAGATAGAGTTGTATCAGGATAACTGCAGCAATTCAAGCCAGCACAGCATGATTTTAGGTCACGTCTACACTAGGTGCTTGGACTTTACTCAGCTATAATCATGACTGAGATCCTAATTCAAACAAGCCCTGAGGTATGTCTGCACTAAATCAGAGGCACGAATGCAACATGTACAGGCATGGTTAAGCTACTTTTAAACAATAGCAATGATGGAATGGCAGTGTAAACTTTAGAAAAGATTGTCTAAGCACATTGGGAACTTTGTGGATGTATGCAAATGAAGAGTTGTATTGAATTTCATGCCTCTACTTTCCCATTGCTATTGCTAATTCATGTTGTGTCTCTGACTGCAGTGCAAAAATTCTATAAAGCTCTTTAGTTGCCCTGTTATAGAAAATAGGACATTGACTGGAAAAAAAAAAAAAACAAATAATGTGAAGGTAATGTTTTTGCTGTATTGCAAATAGTGTGATCTGAAACTCAAAACCACAAGAAGCATTCACGCAGTTTCCTGTTCACTCGGGAGTACATGTGTGACATCCTTTCAAGTCAGAAACTAGGTACAGGCACTCATAATGACCTCAGTGGAGGAGCTACATATCAAGTGGGGTTTTTTAGTGTTGCTCTGGTTTGAAATTAGAGCAAAGGAAGGAAATACTAGATTGCTCTTTCTAGTGAAATGCTTATCTGTCATAAGAGGCACGTGGCTATAAATTGTTTCTCTTCTCTGTCTCACATGCAAAGAGTATACCCTGGATTTGGAGTTCAACCATTTTCTTAATTAAAGACAGTTTCATGGTCAGCTTGCAAACTTGTCTATTCCCATTACAGTTGTTTTGGTTCATAAATAAGAATTTTTCAAAGTGAGTTTTAGGAAAGATTTTCACAGAGTAAATGTAAAATGTCTGCAGGAGAACAACTGGCTCAGTAGTCTTGATAATGCACTAGACAGCATTTTATATGTAGTTTACCAGTTCTAATCCAACTGGCAGTTATTACCTAAATGGTATTCTTCACTGAACAGCTATTTTGTAGCCTACAGGATGAGTTGGTCTCATTTCTCTCTCTAGAGGTTAAAGGTGTCTGTATTATAAAATCAGCATTCTTATTCTAACTCTAGATTGAAAAAAATCAGAGAATTCAGAAAGAGCTAAGAAAATGACTAAAGGGACCTAAAGGAGAAATTCAAAGGTATTTATTTATTTCACATATCCAAACCCACATCAGATCTGATTCAGGGCCACTCACTGTAAGATATGATACAAAATATGAATCAATATCAGGATCTGAAGCCAAACATTCCAAGAGCCAAAAGAAGCATTTTTAACAGTTCAAAAAAAATACCATTTTATTAGATTTTTTACCTACACAGTTCTAGAAATATTTTTCTATTCAACCTCAGTTGCAGTTACTGATGGAGGAACTAACTCAGAGAAATCCAGTAACTTATTTTATGAAGTAGATCAGGTTAAGTAACTGCAGTATGCCCTTTTGACCTGCTAATATGCTTAGAAACATCTACAAGAGGTTCCTCTAACTGCAGTCTAGTTGTCAAGACTGATGTAATGTTTTACATCTTGTCCTGTGCCTCAAAAGAGTAGAAGGCTCTGATCTGCCTAGCACCTTTTTCAAGTGTTACAGCAAGTTTGAACAATAAATGCAGTTACAGCTGACAAGGAAGTCAAACTGTCGTTTTCTCTTTGTGTGTGTTAATCCATATGAAATGCACAATGAATCAAGCTTTAGTCACCTGACTCAGTTGGCAGCTACATTGAATTGATGGTTTATTTCTGCATGCTGAAGGAACCTTTCATCCTGCAATGTGTGTGACCTTCCAGATTTGAGTGATACTCAGCTGTTCAGTTTTAGAAAACAGCAATAGTATATCTACAGTGTATACCACATTTACAGGCTCTGTGATAAGTTATCGCAGGAAATGAGTCTTCCCAATAATTAGTCTGTTTTCATGGTTACTTCTTATCCTATTAGTGATAAAAATGAATGCCATCAAAAATGCCTTGGTGAATGTGGACTTTCTCTTCTTTACAAATTGACCAGATGCAGGGAAGCCTGCATGCATTATACCCAGTAATCACAGGGCAGCACAAGCACAAAGCTAGCAAGGCAAGCCAGGATATCTGATTTGGGAAAATACAAATTCTTCAGATGTTATAAATGAATAAAATATAAATAATTTCAGTAAGGTTCAGAGGTGAGTATTCTTGGTTTTGGAGACTCAATAGCAAAAGCTTATTTGCAAGTGCTTCACAACCAGCTAGAAGCTCACAGTGTTATTTAACATTAATATATTTGTCTTAGAAAACAAGTTTTCGAGGAAAACAGTCTAGAACCAATTTGGGGATGGAACCAAAAATGTCGAAACAAGGTCAGACAAGGTAAAACTGGCTCCATATGGAAAGGCAAGCAAATGAAATGGATTTCTATTCCTGTCAAATGAAAATCTTCTGGCTGTCTTTTGCCCTCTATGTGTGGGGTTTTGTTTATTTGGTTTGTTCTTGTTGGTAGATTGGCTAAATGACTTTTTGTAAAGTGTTTATTTCATTATCCAAGATAGACTGATATATGAGATATACAGATGAACTTGAGCTGGCTTTTCAAGACTGCTTACGTGTGTTTACAAATATTTCTGTTTACTTAATTTGTGACAGCTAATACTGACTTCCAGCTGCTTATCTGGCTGCGTTTTCATGTACAGAGGTTAAGGATTCATTATGAAAACCTGAAGAGAATAAAACAAAATGGTGAAGCCATGTAAAATGAATAAACTTTCAAATCTGCATTGTTTTGATGTAAAATTATAAATCTTGAGGCTACATCTGTTCAGAAGCCAAATGTATACATGGGATAAAATCTGAAATCATCAGTATCAACATAGAAACCTTGTACTAGAGAGGGGCACTGTAGGCTTATGATAATAGGAGTCAGCTCCCACCAAAGATAACCACAAAGATATAGTTTCACCATAATCTAGCTATGCGTGTACAACATGTTGATGTCACCCTCTGGAGGCCATCTCTTAGGTAAATAAATGACATTTGTTGGCTTGTGAGGTTTGTGTGCTGACGAGCAGTCGATCGTACCAAAGGAAGCCACAGATTTATTATACTCATTTTACCTGAACCTTACAGCAGATTCAGATTAACAAAAACAACTCAAATTGACTGTAAATTTTATGAAGGTATTTGACAAACATCTTACCTTTCAAGAGTGGAACGAAAGGAGAAACTATGGAAACTTATGTATATTTTATTATGTATATATCTGTTCTGTATTATTTGTATTATCATCATATCACTGAAACCCCAAATGAAGAAAAAATTTCTAGTCATTGTACACATGCAGAATCACAGCTGAATCAGTTTTGTTAACATTAGTTTCAATCTACATGTTGTTGATAGAGAGCAATAATGAAGAAATAAGATTTAAATCTCACATATATCTGAGTTCTTCTGAAGCTTATGAGTATCTTGATCTGAGGCTTAGATTCAGATTCCCCTTATACTTAGCTTCAGGCCGATTGCAAAGTTCTTAACATTAGTTTAATCAGGATGATCAGAGTAAAAGCTAAGACAAACTTGTTTAAAAACCATGACATCTGTGATAATAATTTGAAAATGAAACATTCATTTTTATTTGGTTCAGGAAATCAGGTTTAGTAATCAATTGGCTGTAGTAGAATGAAGTGTACTCCCTAGGCCACTCCTTAAACTGGGCAAGGGCTACTAAGGTTAGCAGTACGTCAAATGTCAAGACTTGTAACTTGTTCCAGAAGACTGTGTATCATACAACATTGCTGTAATCTGACAACTAGATGTGACTTCTATCTAAGGTCACAGTTGATGCCAAAAGCCCAAAACATTCAAATAGATCTCGCGTTCTTCAAATCATGCAGCAATCTGACATGTGCATGGCATTTTTTAGGTCTTTTGATAAGGTTTTCAGTGACATGCTCTTGTTTATTTAATGTAAATCATTAACTCTTGGAAAACTATGATAGTGTGTTCTCTGTGAAAAAGAAGAAATTTGTTGGAGGTGGGAAGGGGGTGGGGGGCAAAGCAAAGAGAAACATCTGCCAGAGAATACTGTGGTATAGTAATGGTAAATAATCAGGCTCAACGTCAAGCACCTCAGCAGCTGGAATAAGCTTGTCTCCGCAATGTCTCTCAATATGATAGCAAATGGGAAATCAGTCCCATCTTAACACTTCACTAGATTATTTTTTTGACTTTCTTCTAAGCTTAGCTTCCAGTGATTCTGGAACTAGAACTTGCCATGAATGGCTGAGTTTATCCATTCATGACAGCAGTGACTGGCTCTGTCCTTCCAAAACAAGAAACACTTCAATGTTTTCTGAGTCCCTCCTCACTTGAGAGAAACCAGAATTATCCAGTGCAACCAGGGGTTTACAGTGGGTTGTATGAACTCCTTTCCTCCATGCTAATCTCATTTCTGGTCTATTTTTTCTTCCTTGAATTTGATAATCAAGAAAAAGGAACAAATCTGTTCTCCTGAAGTGTTTGCTGCTTTACTTTTATCCCCGTGGGATGAATACATTTTTGCGTATTCAGTGGAAGAGATTATTTGGAACAGACAAAGTTACGAAGTTGAAAAGTACTGGATATCTGAAGGTGTTTGTGTTAGATGTGCTTATTTATGAAATACTCAGCTTGAGGCAGGAGTGCAGTTCCTGAGCTGTTCTTTCACCTAACATAAGGAAATAATAGCCTTTTCTTTTTCACCAAAGACTACTGAACCAGTTTGGTAGCATGATGTGATACTGTATGTGCCATGTAAATGTGCCATATGACCATGCTGAAAGGCATAAATCACATCACTGCCTTTGGATAGTCATGTTGCTGCTGTTTTCCATTGCTTTGGGGCATAGTTGGTATGCTGATCACCATGAGGCTGCTTTTCCTTGGTGGGAGCCCTGAGACAGAGCATTCTGCAGATCTGTGACAGACCCCTGACTAATCTCTCTGGCCTGCTTTTCAGACCAGTGCAGAGAATAGATTAATTAAGCTTTTCCTGCTCTTTGAAAGCCTTAGAGAGACATTTCCATAGCAGAGGAAAGACAAAATGCAATGTAGCATCTTGCAGACACCCTCCTTTGCTGAATCATCCCTTATGGTCCTAGGGGGCAGGAAAGTGTTGTACCATTTGCTGACCACAGTTAGAGGATCAACATACTTGACAGTTTTGGGAGTGGAATAACATTGTAGCCAGCATTCATAAGACTTCTGTTGATTAAAAGCAGGACTACCATACAGTGGATAATTGTCCACTGCCCTGCAGTGCTTGCTCTCTTGTTTGTTAAAAGGCGCTTTTTTTTTCTTTTTTTTTGTCCTTGGGGGGTGGGGTTATGTAAGGTCATGAGTAGAAATACCCAATTCTATACACTTTTACTCATGTAATGCTGGCCTTGGCTTGTCCTCTCTGTTTATTTACAATGTGGCCTTGTGGCTTAAAACAGAACAACTTTCTGAAGCAAACACTTGTTCTGCATCTCACTCTCAGATTTCATGTACCCTTCTAGATTTTGAGCTCTCTGGGGCAAGCATTATGTCTGTGTGGTAATGCCCCACTACAGGCCTTGTAGTGACCCACAGTGCAGCCACATATCCAGTTATCCTTGGATACAGTACAACTGTAACACTATGATGAGAAACCAATGCAGTCTTTACTTAAAGGAAAATGTCTCTCTCTCATCATCCTGTATCCATTAGTCTTCATTCAGCTTAGTCTGTGATTACACTCTCAACAGAAATTCATTGTATGGCTCTGAGCAGGCAACAGAGGAGCAATATATATGTATATACAATACTTACAACCTCTCTAGTGTCACCTTACTTATCACCTCCAAATAGCATGTAATCTAAAATGAAGTAACACTGCTCAAAAGCTGCAAGAGAGGAACATGGAGAAGATGTGGTATGGCTCTAAAGATTCAAATCACAGTTTGGGATTGCCAGATCTAATGCAGAGGATGCAGATAAAGGAATTAGATAAATATGGTGAGGAAAGTGAATTTTGCATTGTGGATTTTTGTATTGTATTGTATTAGGAGACATTAATTTCTCAGATGTAGACTGAAGAGGAAGTGCTGCAAAGAGCATTACAGCCGAGTTGTTCTTAGAATTCATAACAAATTTACTTTTCCCAAGTAGTTGTTGAATCAGTAGGAATGATATTTTAGACTTCATCTAGATTAAAGTATAATAGTGTAAGTTATTTTGTATTGAGTGGCAATGAATTGATTCACATTTATAGGATAAAAGCAGCTCAACAACTAGTTTCCCAGTTCAAAACATCAGGTTTTTGACGATGTTATCTAATTGACAATTTCTGACTATGAAAACGGCAAACACAGTTAAGTGATGTGCTGGGAAAAGTATTTTCAGTGGATATAATGACATGTTAAAAGTATTGTGAAGTGGATTAACAAAACCACATATTGAATGCCTTCTGTGCTTCTGTTTGCCCATGCATTGAGGATGATGAAGTGCAAAGAAAGGATGAGGTGGGGAACAGAGCACCCGAATTACAAAAGGTGTCATCCTTTATCTAACAAAATTGAGGTTGGGGCAGATGCTTGTTACTGTAAATGCTTCAAGGAACAAACACTAGGAAAGGAGGAAGAAAAACTGGTTTAAGAATAATGATTATAGTTTGGGTAGAAATAAATTTAGACATTAAATTGAAGAAAGTTTGTAACTATTGGCCAGATGAAAATAGAAACTACTCCTTATAAAAACAGGGAAAGCAGAGGGTTCAGTGATTTTAAGATGGATTTGGTAAATGTATGAATAGGGTTACACAGCACGGTTGCCTCCAGCAGCAGGGGATTCGACTAACTGGCGTGTACAGCCCTTCTGGTCCTAATGTTCATCAAACATCATGCAAACGTTGCTTCCTTCTTAAGGCTTTAGTAACATTCTGTCTCTTATCTGCCTATATTCACTGCTAGTGAGCTGGAATAATTCCCAAATTCTCCAAAGATCCTTTCTTCTCTCAGACTTTACGACCACAAAATCATCATGAATTGTTCTCTCTTACCTGTCTGTCACCTGTGGGATTTTAATACCCACCTTGCTCCCAGTAGGCATGTGATAGTCACACAAATGATCATGTCTTGCTTCCTATAGAAGGGGCTGAATGTGTGCAGGATTTGTCCCTGAATGCTTATTCCTGTTATATGAACAGAGTTTCCATGCAGTATAGATGTGTGCTCAGCAGATTCTACAGTATTACCCAGCAACGTGCTCCTGCCTGATGTGAGCAGAGACTTTGTGACTGGCTATCAGGAAATTCACACTCACAACAGCATTACCTGGCATTAAACGTACTGTACTTTCTCCAGTTCTTCTCACTGGGTTTTTTCAACTTTAAATTCCATTTCACAAGAATGTGCTTCTGCCAGCACTACCAAAGGCATGTCATCGGTAGCTCAAAATGTAATTTTCTTGTCATGTACTGTTGCTTAATTATTTTTATTGCTAATTAGAAATATGGATAATTTAACATAATCTGCTGTGGATCAAGGTAGAGACAACAATACTCTACATGTACTTCAAAGAGAAAAAACACACATGAAGAATATGAAAACCACCTAGTATTCAGCTTATGACATCTCTGATAGAGCTTTATTTCTTCTGCCAGGCAGGTCCTCTTGTTTGTTTCCTTACTTTCACATTTCTAGAAAAAAGGATTACTTTCGTGTTTCTAGAAAAATGATTGAGAGAAACAGACAGATCCAGCCTTTGTATTTAGCACAGTAAATCATGTAGCCCAGCTTCTTTGACATCGTTATTTCACTGAGCCAAATTTATCCTGATACATGTCCACTGATTCAAACCAGAAATTAATTTAGCCCATAACTGTTTTTTTTCAGAAAAATACTCAAGTTGGGTGGAACTGCAAGTATAATTGGAATCACAGTCTGAAGCAAAAAACATTAAAGGCCAAACTCTCCTTAGAGGACCTGACCTTAGCCATCTCTTATCCACATTAAAAAAAGAACAGAAAAAAGGCATGGCCTATTGTCTCTTAGGACTGGAATATATGATGTCATACTAAAACTGCAAAGTACCTTCCAGTGAATAAACATTATAACCAAAGAACTGTATTTATATGATTAAGAATCATTTCATAACTAAAATTTATTGCAATTCGGATGATATGGAAAACCTTATAGGATCATGTGGGAGTTACAAAGTAAGTTTGACATGTTTAAGTCTATGAATTCTCTAAAGGCTTTTTTTTTTTTCTTTTTTTTTTAAATGCTTCGATTGTCATATCAGATGTTATCTAATTTATGGAGTCAAAGAGCTGATCTCTGTGTGTCCTTCAGATATGCCTCCACACACCTTAAGCATTTACAGATTTTTCCTTGGTCACATCAGTAAAATTCCTGTTCCCACTGCTTTCTGAAATTGTCTGTGTTTAAGTATGGGCAACATTTTATACACGAGCTTTAACTACAGTTGTGGTGAGTGTTCAGGCAAACTGCATATGGTGTGTAATCAACTGGAATAGATGTGATGACATGTGGATTATCCTACTGCTTCATGCTACTTGTGATTTTCAGCACAAAGACTGATATTCAAAAGCTGGATGGCCGGTGTACCCCTACTTCTGTTGCTTTGTAGTATATTATTCTCCTAGATTCCAAACATGGTACAAAAGAAATGTCTCTGAACTAATATACCATTAGTTCTGGTATCCACATTTTGAAGTTGTTGATGTAAGGTTTTCGAAAACTGCTACAGAAATTATTCTTGGATTTAAAAAAAAAAAAAAAAAAAAAAAAAAAAAAATGGTTTACTACATATAGTTCAGAGGGAAAAAAGAGTAAGTAGCAGAATATTGAAGTAAAGTAAAACATAACAAGAACTGAGTAAAAGATTAAATCAGACATCCAGGATAAGGAAGACACGTATTTTCAGCAGTGGCTATTGAAGACCATTGAAACAAACTGTCAAACACAGAGGAAGATTCTCCATGACTTGTCTTCTGAGGAATACTGGATACCCTTATGAAAGACTTGCTGTAGCCAAACATTACTCGTCTCATTAAAATGGTTACGAGGGTAATATTGAACGACCCATGACATGTAAGGGGTCAGACTAGAACAGGGATAGCCCTTTCTGTCTTTGAGTCATGTGAATGTAAACTAATAAAACTTCAGGTTGGAATTTATAGCAAAACAATTTAAAGGTGCAAATAATGCATAATGGAAAAAGTTTAATTAAGGAGAGGATGAATTGTATCTGAGGAAATTACAGCTAAAAGAATTGTAATGAGAGAAATCATAACAAGGTGAAAGAGAAAACCCTATTTAGTGATCATCTGACTTTAAATTGCTAAATGAGCCACATTTTGATAAGGATCTAGTGTAAGTCTCACAAGCCACCTCCGAATTCCTGTAGGCATAGCATTAGCATTTCTGATACGGATTGAATCTAACGTAAATTCTGCTGAGGATAGAGGGAGTCAACTCTAGCAATGAGGAGGAAGAGGAACAGGGAAAATCCCAAGCACCTTCCCATAAGCCACCTGAAGAACTTGTCCCACAAGCCTCAACTGTTTGTTTCCATCAATACCACCCTTTGTACACAAAAAAACAACCCATGCCTGGACCTGCTGGTAGCATGAAGAGCAAAACAGCCGGGGGAGCTGAGAGACGTGTGTCAAGACTTGTTCTTGCACCATGTGCAGTATAGCCAAGTCTAGGGATTAAATATAGTGAGCCAGCTCCTCCAGTTGGAAGGGCCCAGCTCACCATACTTTGATTGGATTCAAAACCTTAAGATATTTTAATGATAGCAACAATTGATTTTTGTTCTTTACCTTCTGTAATTGGAGTTTTAAGACTGACTTAAAGTATTACCCTTCATTCATGAAAACTAGAATTTTTAGAGGAAACATGAGGGTTTCTGTTAGTTTCTATGTTTGTATCACAGAAGAGGCCAATCTGTTGCTCACTAGCCATATGGCTTACAAGGGAGTTTAATATGGTTTGTGGGAATGGCTGAAGGTAGGCAAATTATGCATCATCTTGGCAGAAGCAAATGTGTTCCTGCTGTGTATATCACACATTGAACAGATCTTGTGCAGGATTGCTTCCATGTCTGAGTCTGAATTCCAAAAGTACCTTATGTCCAAGAAGTGGCTGGACATTTCTGGGGCATCACGTTTAGAAAAACTCTAAAATATTGCCAAACTGAGTACAAAATCATGAGTTATCTGACTGAGAGCTGGGTGAATACTACTGGCAAGTATTCATTTGACTAATTTGTTTCCATCAGCTTTGAGTCATATGTGTACTATGTCTTCATTCTTCATCTGGTTGCATTCCTTAGTGAATTAAATATGTTTTTTTGTCAGTCGGCACAGAATGTGTTGCAAATTATTTTTAACATTGTTTATTTAATTTTTGTTCTTGTAAGCATTACTTATTTATGCTGATAGAAACAGTGTTATTGACATTTCTGAAGTTGCTCTGTAGGTTCAATATCTGGATTATAAATGGTAGTTTGAGATTCCCACAGTGCAATTTATGATCCACAGAGTACTAGTACAGGGAACGACAGCACTGCTGTAACTGCTCATGATTTACTTTCTTGTTTTGTGAGTGGCAGGATTTGGCTGGACCTAGTCAGAACTTGTCATGTTAGAAGCTTGTGCCCTCTGGAGTATATCAGACCTACCTGGGGGTAAACTCTCAGCTTATTGGAAAAGACAGGCAGACTGAGATCTTTTTCGTCCATTAGGGAACTTTCTTACAAAAAGAGAAAGAGAAAACAGCATCTAGGGCAATTTCATTTCTCCCCTTCCCTACTTCTGAGATTTTCTGGGATCAGTTTTTATGTTCATCCTTATTGCAACACTTGCTGTGGAGACAACTAATGGAACCAAACAAGACAAAGAGCTGTGGGAAGAGAAGCATGTAATGGGATACAGCAGAACTGATATGCTGGGAAAATGTGGATATAGGATTGATTTGGAGATTCACAAGTAGACAGAAATGTGAATAAGCACTTGCAGAATAATATTGTCTCCCTCCATATTTGGGAGCTGACAATATGAAATGTGATGCAAAACTTGGAAGGATGAGAGGGTGGATTTTAAAAATCAAAAGTAGACAGATCAAAACTACAAGCTGAACAAAACTGATTTCCAGATTTTGCATCATACTTGTAATTGCCTGCAATCTGAGTATCATTTTTATGTTTTTGACAATTACTGCAATAATTCCTGTCACTCCTGAAAATTCACCTGTAATAATGGAGAAGATGTAAGTAGACATACTGATGCAGTGTGTAATTTTTTTGCTTTACTCTCTTTTAGGGTGGTATTAAAAGCCATCATGATCAACAGGGATTCAGACCAATATTCTGTTCTCAATTACCTGTATTTCAATATGATCAACTTTTTGCACTGTTACAATGTGAAGCAGCATGTAAGTCAACATGGAAGGATAAAAAGTAGCACAGGTTTCTGAAGTGTCATCAGATATGTGCTTAAATATATATGATATATGTATATATGCATGTCTGTATGCGTATCTACAAATATCTATACACACACAGTTCCCAACACTCTAAAGCCCTGATCTCTGCTATTGCTTTCTTATTATAATGTGGGTTCATACAGTTTAGATGTATAAATGTAACATGTCATTTACATACACCCAAATTATACTTAATTTGTCTTTAATTACTGAAAGAACATTTCCTTAAAATTGTACAGTTCCTTTCCTGTCTTCTATAATAGAATACCTTCTGCTTCACCTGGCTAAAAAGCCTTTTAGGTGAGATCCTGGTTTGTGGGAAATCGCATTGAAGCCGCAGTAACAGAGCAACCAGCAATTAAAAATAAGCTGATGCAAACAACAAGAACAGCAAATGTAATCAAAAGGCAGACCAGACACACTGCATTCTATGAATTTTTTCTCATTCTGTTGTGACCTGTTGGCTTTGCCTTAGCCTTTCCTTGAGGCTTTCTATGGCTCTCATGAATGGAATTTGTGCCTATAAATTGTTGTTGCAAAAAAGCCTCTTCAGTTTTGTTTCTTGTTTTTATTCCTCTTCACACATCCCCCCAAAATGCTTTAATTGTTTACTTAGTATTGGTTCAAACAAGGATAAATTGATGCTTGTGATTTTAGTACAAGACATCTTATTTAAATTTAATTGTGATCATAGTTTGTTTAATTTTAATTATTAGGGTTGATCCCTTTCTCGTTGGAGAATTGGCTTTGCCAGGATGGACGTTCCTTAATGCTGGGCAAAGAACATGGTATTCATTAAGGACTGGTTAAATGCACGGGTATGTAAGTGAAAGGTCTTACCTTCAAACTAAGACAAAGAGTAAACCATACTAGAGAAAGAATACCTGCGGTCCCCCAGTGCTGTCACGATGGCTTCAGTGGGTGCGTTTTACTTGGGGCAGAGTAAGAATGTTCACACTTAGGTCACTGTGATTGGGCAGATGAAAGGTAGTTTACACTATAATTACAGTTTTCAGCCACATGCCAATTTCCAGCCTTCTTCAGCTGTTCCCCAATAGTGACATTGCACTTAGTTATAGCTACATTTCAGCTTCTCTGTTTCCATGAGCTGCAAATGTTCAGCTTCAGAATCCTGTTCTGTTGATGATTTTAATGTATATTTGCAGCCAAATCCATAGAGAATTAGGTACAGATATTTCAACTTCATGTGTAAAATTTGGTTTTAATGAATCTTACTGCAGTCAGGATTTAGCTCCTACTGTAAATGTACTTATATTTTGGTGTTCTATATGCTCCACTCTTTCTGAAACACAGGACCTTTTGAAGGTTTCATCCTGTAGCATCCATCGTGGTCTAGCACATGTGCCATAGAAAATAGCTAGAAGGTGGAAAAAATAATGTCTTTTTCATCACCAGAAATGCAAAATGTGTGGAAAATCATCATATTATGTCATATTATGTCCCAGTGCCACAGAAGCCTCACCTGAAATAAAGCAGCATCGGGCACAATGACCTAGAATCCAGGAATTTCCCATGAAAAAGCAGCCATCTGCAAAACAGTTTTACTAAATCCAAGGTCTTGCCAGTGAATGCACAACACAAAACAAGGTGCCAGTGGTATGATTCCTATGTTTGCAGCTATGCTCTTTAATCAATGACCAGTGCAAGGCAAGCTAAATTATAGAGCCAGCTGCAATGCAATCCCAGCAGCACAATAAACATAAACCAGACTGAAGAAATGCAACTGACTGCTGGGGTTTACAATAAAGCAGTTTTGAGGTCCGTAGACAAATACTGTGCGTTGATAAGAAGCCTGTGATAATAAAAAGATGTTATCACCTGAAGTTTATGGTTGTTGACATACACACATATTGCCTTTGACTGTGCAAACAATAAGTTTGATTGCAAGGCAACATTAGAAAATTCTCAGCATGAAATCAAAGAGAATAGTTATTGGGGGTTCTTGCCAGCATTTGAGAAGAGGAAAGGAGTTTTTAAGGGAGGAAAACAGCTAGAGGGAAAGTCTGAATTTAGAAACAGATCTCCATGTTCAATGAGATAAATACAAGGCTGAGTCAACAGCCAGGAGATTAATGATGAAAGTAGAGCAGACATGAAGGAATCCCTTTCTCACAGTACAAGAGCACTGGGAGTGGCAGAAGGCACCAGGACCAAAAGGCAGGTTGTCAGAGAAGCAGGTATGTTTCTCTGTTTCTCATATGGGGCAGACTGCTAAATAGCAGGAGACAGAAAGGCCACACAGGTGTGAGCAGAGAGAATGCTGAAAGGTCTTTCACCATCAGCAAACCTTAACCTTTTTGTAAAGATCAAATGAACAACCAGCAGAAGACCAGTTGGACCATACATAATAGGATGGAGGAAGCGATAAGAGTAAAAACACATCCTGAATTAGTCCAGAAACAGGGAAGAAGAGGCTGATTTGAAGAGCATCATACTTCTGCAACCCCATGTTACCATGGAAATGATTTTATGACAGACTGCGTACTTCTAATCTGCATTTTTCTGACAAGCCAGTGCTTACAGAAATCTGAACAATGTCTTAAAAGAACATTTCTTAAAAGAAAAGATGTAGCAACTCACATGAATATGGAGGGAAGAGCACATGTTGTAGGGAGGAGTGTGAAGGATGCCTGAGGAACTCAGCCTGTTGGCACATGGATAGCGTTGGCACAGGGCAGTGGCAGAACCTCTGGAAATATTTCTCTCCATGTAAAGAACTGGCTAGGTTTGCAAGCAGGAAGTTATGTTTTACGTAGCATATGATCCAGAAAATAGTAGCGTTCTTCAGAATTTCACTTGAGGGCAACGAATTCAGGTGAAAGCAAATCTTAGATCCCAATTATATTGTTAGTCCTTTACTTTTTAGCTGTTGCATTTGGTGCTTTCTAAGAATGAGCCCTTGACAGGAGATTTGTGAGTAACACTTTGGAGTAAAATCTGCAGCAAAGAGCTGAGCAGTTTTTCTCCACCCCCAGGTTTGGTATGAGTCTTATCAACATTTCCTTTGCTGTTTAACCCCCTTTTAACTCATTTTGTCTGGCAGGAGGTTTTCAGTTTCAAACTATTTTTGTACTTGCTTGCCATTATTGCCTGTTACCTCATTTCCCAGCTCTGTTTTACATTATATACTGTTTTTGTCTTGTTCAGTTGATTACAATGTGTTACAGCTAAACCCCAAACACAGCAATATATATATATATATTTCAAGGTAACAGCAGCACTTCATGAAGTGAAGGTCAGAGATCATAGACATAAAGTCTGTTCTACCTCCACAGAGTAGCTCATTGGCCTATTTCATTTTGCAAATGTATTCTTGAATATTGTTTATATCTATTAGAAAAAAGATAATTATCTCAGTCCTCTCATAGCTCGTATAGAAAAAGTCTTCTTATTATTCAATTGTAGCTTTGCTGTGGCCAGATTTTCCACCAGTCAAGTGGTATAGCTCTATTTACTGAAGCAATGTTTTCTAACTCTAGCTGAGGATCTACTTTGGCGCTTTCACCTTTTGATGTAAAGTATTTCCAGAATGAAAGGCACTCTCCCGATCTGTTACAGAAGTGTAATAACGAATACTTACTAGTATAAATCTTGCTGGATCAGACTCTAGCTTAAAATGTGTTTTTATCTTTATGGCATGCTGACTGAAGCATTTCATGGAATCTTTTAGTTGACAGAGAGTGAGAGAGTTAAGAGGGGAGTGTTTGCTTTTGTGTGTTTATCTTCCCCTGTACTGTACAATCCGTTCATTCCACTTCTCAGCTGGGTTGTATAAAATACAAGTGCAAGGACCTGCTACTTTACCTGATACCGAGCAGACTGTTTTACTAAACGTTAATTTGACTAACTAATTAACTTGCACCATGTCCCTTCTCCAAGAATACTGAACTGCTAGTCCTTTCAATTCCTGATCTCATGATAATTATGCAGTTGCATGGGATGTTCTTGTTCTCTCTTCCTGTTCTTTTATTCCCCTTACACATCCTTCTTCTCCCACATTTTGGCTGTGTATGCATCACTTAAAATTGCAGAACTGAGATTCCAACTCTAAATGGACATTTTTATCCAAATATTTAGGAAAAAAAAAAACCAACTCTGAAATTTAAGGGGTTTCTTATGTAAAGCAAAAATGGATGTTTCTTTTTCAGACTTCCTAGCAACTGTAGAACAGATGGTTGCACCTTTGCTTTCATTGTCCCCAGTATGATTCAGAGTGTTCCTTTACGTGCCACCATACTTCTAGTTGTAGCTCCTTAGCTCACTGGGGAACTAAAGCTCAGGGATTTTCAAGGATCTGTGTACTTAATCTGCCAGGCTCTGTCCCATGGCGTTTCTATCATTCCCTGTGGTCAGGAGACTTACTAAGTAGGTGATATGTCTGAAGTGCCAAATTTACTGGGCATGTGTTTACAGGGCAGCTGCACTACACGTGTGCTTTTAGTGAGTGCACCTGCCTCCAGCTGAGGACTGAAAGCACCTGGAAAATTATGTGGCTAGGAAGAGGGTGCCACTGCCAGAGAATGAACACTCTGGTTTATGTCATAAACGTTTTTGAGACAGAAAACTTTTTTTTTCTTGTTTGTAAAGCATCTAATAAAATGGATTATGATCAAAGACTGGCTTGTAACCTTCATTTATGATGGTAACATGTTAAATGTATATTCAATTTATGCTTTACCCTTATATACATCTGTTTGTTTTCTCCTGTTTTGTTATTCCTCTAATCTAAACCAGAAAGCAGTTTGATTGAAAAGTTTGGTATGGAGGATCCTAAAGAATCCTTGTCTGTTAAACTGCAGGGGAAATGGAATACCCTCTGAGAAAGGAAATGTGAATCAGGTAACAACAGACTGCAGTCAGAGGAAAGCAATGTCCCTTGACATTAAAATTATTTTATCTCAGCTAGTAAAGTTTCCTACAGTGTTTTTACAGTTCACGGTAAAATTCAGATTTTATGCAAGGAAGAAACTAAACAGTTAATGATTATGTAGAAAGGGGTAGACATCAGAATCCTGACAGCTTAATTGCTGTGCTGACAGCACTGGCTGTTTCATTGCTCTGATGGTATTTTCATCTATAAAGCTTGGACTGAATTACAGCAGTGGCTGGGACTCACAGACACACCTTTTTAATGCACCTGCTGGCAGGGAGGATGTGTGTAGGTGGCTCTCTCAGGCAAAGGAGACAGGCAATAAGGAGTAACAGGTTAAAGCACCTGTCAGGCAGTCTCAGCATCCCCTTTTGTGGAAGGGGATCAAGCCCACATTTAAAAGTGTTGGAGAAAAGAGAAAGGAATAAAGAGTATTTTGTTTTATTTTATCCAATGCTTATTTTGCAGTTAATCAAGAAGGTTTCAATTTTTGCCTCCATCTTGAATAAAAAAATGAGGAATCCAAGAAGTCTCTAAGCAGAAAACGATCCATGAAGTATATTTCTGTGGAGAAATTGGTATCTACCATTAACAGACATTTTTTCTGTCCATTTGAAATTACAGTAGACTTCTTACTTCTGTGCAGAGACTGTCATATTTTTTTATGCTGCTACATTTAATAGTGCAGCTACAGAATAAAGATTCAAATATTCTAAATATCTCAGGTTACTTGTGGTATAAAAACCTGGAATGTAATGAATTCCATGATAAGGTGCTTGTGAAGACATGGAAGGTTGCAGATGAATTCCCATGAGGTAATTTCTTTATTTGCACATTTGAAAAGCTAGAATTTTTAATGTTATCTTCATACCAATGTGCAAGGCAAAGATAGGATCTATGGCCAGTACCCAGACCTCGCTGTTCTAGCAGTCCCACTCTAATACTTGCTATACTGGAAAAAGAACTTTATAAAACTCAGAGGTGTATATGGAAGCATAGAAAGCTAGAGGAGGAGATTACTGCACTGTGTTCTGCAAGAAAAGTGATACTTTTTGTTCTGAAAACAGCAGCTGGTGAAGAAGTTCTCCATGCAATCTTTAACCTGATAGTATTTTACAATGCCTGATTACATAGTGTATTCATAGTGTTCAGACATTTTAAAAGCACCTGAAAACAGGACTTAAATGCATCAGATGAGCTAATAAACACAATAGCCTTTTCTTGTAAGCATAAGGTAAACTTTGAGTTAGTTTCATTATTAAACTGTGTGCATAAAATAGAATAACTGTATCTGATACCATCTAACGTGGTCCCCTTGCGCAGTTGAAAGAGAAGTTCTTTCTATGCTGTGTGAATGGGCTACAGATGTTAAGATTTATCTTTTCTGTGGTCTTTAATGGTTCTTTGTCAGCATTCAGTGTGAAACTTTGGTAAATAAAAGCACTGAGAAGGAAATCAAGCAAGTGTGGTGTTGGGGGATTTTTAGTTACCTACCTGTAAGAGCCATGCACACATGAAGAATGCAGAAATGCTTTCCAGTGAGTTTAGCTGTAAAAGGGAAATGCTTTCATGGCCTTCCTAATCTCTCAGGCTCTATCCAGTTTACCAAATACTTCAGACTAACAGACAGAATGAAATAACAGGCCCTGCTGTGGTTGCATTCACTAACTTTAATTTACACAATAAGAGGGGCTCCTTAATCATACCGCTTGCACAGGATCGTTCTATCTGACTGGGGGCCTTCTGAGTGTGATGAGGAGCACTTTTGCTTGCCTTTGAAATCATAGTAGGTCTAGCTTCTGCTCAAGGTTTCCTAGCTTGCTCAGGACATTGTGTTTCAAGCTGTTAGAGGCAGAGCACATTGAAATTGAGATGCTTCTATGACACAAGCCACTGACAACCTAGGCTCAACCTGCTGGTTTTGACTGTGTTTGACTGCAAGGCAGTGAGCTGAATGTGTGAAGTGAAAAGGGTACACTGTCTCCCTAGGACAGACGCTAAATATGATTGGAAAATGCTGTTATCAAAGCTGAAATTTCCCACAGATAATTTTAGCAAATGGAACTGTCCTGTTACTCTAAACCTGAGTTAGGCCTGATTAGATTATAAATGCTGATTGTGCTTAACCATGCAGACCACATGTATACCTAGGGGCAATGCGTCATGATGCTCACATGTTAATCCCACAAACACATTTTATTTCATCATTGTGTTCAGATTTTGAATTAAAAATATTGTTTGTACAAAGGACAACAAAGACACTAAGATGGCATCCCTATAGCTATTCATTATATATAAACCTGAACCTGATAAAAAGGATAAGGAGAGCAATCTCATAGCAGCTTAAAACTATTTGAAAGGGAATTGTGAAGATGACAGAGGCAAACTCTTCTGTAGTGGCAGACCATACGGGAAGGAGAAATGATCACAAATTGTAGCTTGGGAGATTCAAACTGGATATGTGAAAAACTTTTTCACCAAGAAGGTACTCAGCAACAGATTGCCCATAGAGGTTATGGTATCTTCATCCTTGGAGGTTTTCAAGACTCAGACAAAACCACAGCCACCTTGATCTAGCACTGATGATAGTCCTGCTTTGAGCAGGAGATTGGGCGACATAACCTCCAGGGGTCCTTTGCAATTTCTATGGTTTTATTTGTTTAGATACATTAAGTAGCTTAACTCTCCGTCTGCCTCAGTTAAGAATTTATTCCTCTGTTAGTTCAGTGTATCATTGTCACACATAGAAAGAGTCAGATAACCAAGCATTCAAGCTCTTTGTGAGAAAATTCCCCTGTAAAAGTGAAGAAATGTAGGTTTTAGCTTAAACCATATTGTCTAGGGCTTATATTGTGCACACAGAATGACATTAGTAAACAGTTCATCCTCAGAGTACAACTGAGAGCTGTGTGAGGAAGATAGCCTAAATTCCTCTGTAAGCACCAACAGAAAATAGAGCAATCCAGTCTGCCACAAAGCACAGCATCCATTAATCTGTTAAAGGATGCTGACTTCCCTGCCATAGCTGGCTCAAAATCTGAGTCAGTACCGAATTCAGGATTTTGCAATATTTTTCGGCTGAAAACCAGGATTTTCCAACATAGTATATTAATATGTCACTTGCAGCTCTCATCCCTGCCAAACTAAGGGATGAATGTAATCTTTATTGCCATGTGGCATTTTTGTACCTTACATAATTTTTCCTGAAAACAACTGAATGATGGTTCAACACACATGATTTAATAACTGACATGGCACATGGCCCAGACTGGGAGATGTCCAGTGTCTATTCAGCTACCGTGATTTTTTGGCTAACATTCTCTGAGGGACGCATAACAGCTAGTGTAGTAGTTATTTCCATTCAGCTCTTTAGATCCCTCACGTACTTGCTCAGGCAAACAGGAAAAGGCTATTATGTTCACAAGTACAACAGTACAAAACCTATACCAGTTACCAAAGCAAACATGGCCTGGTCTTACTGTAAGTGCATAGTAAGTGGTAACTTTAGAATCTGCACTGAAAAAGGAGTGACTCAAGATCAAGAATATTAAGATACATGCCTTAATCAGCCTTAATTAGTGAGGACAGAACAAGATAGTGGAATTTAAAATGGAAAAGGAAATAGATACAGATGTTTCTATATTAAAGGAAAATATGGCAGTAAAAATTACAGTCCCGGTGTGATCTGTATGATGTCTCTGGCACTACATAAAGGGTGACTTGTGTGGTTAGTTAAAATACAGATCCTGCACTCATTAAAATTGGGCTAGTAACTTCAGACGAAGTGGAAGGCAGTCACGTATGAATAGATTAAACATGAAGGAGGAAGTGGAAGTAGTTAAGAGTTTGATAGTTCCAGTTGAAGGATGTGCAAGTAACCTATTTAGGTATTTACAATCCATGTAATGAATTAAATAGAATTAAAGCAAAACCAGTTGAAGGAGTGGAGAGAAACAATTAATTTTGTATGATACTTAACATAAGGTTAAGTACCTTAACCACGGAATGACTATCAGGTGAATATGAACAAAGATAAATATCTTAATAAGGACAGTCTGGAAACTGAGGATTAACTACTGTAAGAAAGTGTGGTAGATCTCTCTATATAATAATGTAGAACAAGTTAAGGAAAAGCATCCCAGAAATTATATAAGGAATAACCCATAAAGATATCAGGGAACTTAAACCTGTGATCTATCACAGCAGTTGCCAAATGAGAGATGAAGTAGCTCATCTTATTTAGCTCCACCCCGCTGCACAGATGCTGCTTCTGCTCAGTGCCTGGAGCCTGCCTGCAGCCCGCCCTGCTGTGGGTACACCCGTGTGTCCGCCATGCCGGGGCTGGGGTTGGGAAAGTGGGAAAGAAAGTGGGAAAGAGAGGTGATAGAAGCACAGCACAACTTCTCGCCTGCCTACCCAAGAGGAAAGTGTCTGTCTTTTTACCAGTTCCAAAGACCCCAGGTGTCTTTCTTAGAGGACAGTTCTTTGTGTAAGAGCAGTTACTTTTTCATCCTGCCCCCTTCAGTGCTGTTGGAGGTACACTGCTACTCTCATCTTTCCTTCTCCCCATTTTCACTCCATATAATTTTCAGGTCAGATAGTGTTAGGCCACTGCTGTCACGTTCTCCTCCTCACCTGGCTGCCTCTACTGGTAAGGTCCCCTCCTGGTGGCTTTGGCCAGGCACCAGCCCTGGGGGCACTCATAGTAGCCTTGTTCTCCCTGCCTGACACACACAAACACACTCTGTCACACAACACACACACACACTCGTAGACACTGAAGATAAACTGTTAGGGAAGTGGTGAGAGTTGCAGCCTAGGAAGTTTGCAACCTAATTACCTTCCACAATGCTTCTTCCCAGCCTTCTGTAATTAATAAAACTTCTGAGACACATTATGCTTCTAGCTTCACTCCTGTCTTTTGTTAGATGAACTAGGGAGCCAAATTAATTCTTTAAATTTATCTGTCACTTGGTTTACACCAGGATCTTGACAGAGCAATAGCACTGCAGTGACTAATAATGACAGTAACTTTTGGTTCTGCTAATTCCTGCAACACATAGTACCCATGGCATATATCATGGTTTAACCCCAATTGGCAACTAAGCACCACAAGCCACTTGTTCACTCCCTCCCCAGCAGGATGGGGAAGAAAAGCAGGAAAAAATAAGTAAAACTTGTGGGTTGACATAAAGACATTTTAATAGGACAGAAAAATAATAAAATAATAATAATGGTAATAACCATAATAATAGAATTAGAATATATAAAACAAGTGATGCACAATGCAATTGCTCACCAGTTGCTGACCAGTGCCTGCCCAGCCAGTCCCCGAGCAACAGCCACCAGCCAGCTTTCCCCCTAGTTTATGTACTGAGCATGATGTTCTATGGTATGGGTTATCCCTTTGGCCAGTTGGGGTCAGCTGTCCTGGCCGTGTCCCCTCCCAGCTCCTTGTGCCCCTCCAGCCTTCTCGCTGGCAGGGCATGAGAAGCTGAAAAGTCCTTGACTTAGTATGAACACTACCTACCAACAACTGAAAACATCAATGTGTTATCAACATTATTCTCATGCTACATCCAAAACAACAATATACCAACCACTAGGAAGAAGATTAACTCTATCCCAGCTGAAACCAGGACAGCATATAGCTTCCAGGGGTGATTTAAATGGACATAAATGGACATAATGGATGCTCTGCTCTGGAAGAATTTAACAATGAAACTAGTTCAGTTCTGGATCAACAAAAGTTCTCAGTAGAAAATTAGCCTAGGTTCTCCTAGTTTATAGCAAGATTCCACTTTAATCCGGGCAGTGCCAAAGAAAATAAACAATCATATGTGGTGTATAAAGCGAAAACGGTTGCAGGGTTTTACTATGAAAGATTATTTGTCCAGGTGTTCTAAAGTGTTACACACTGGTTTTCCTAACTGCTGACAGATATCTCAGTGGGGAGGGTTCAGTTACATGTACATGCCTTTTATGAATCAGTCCATGAAAGAGAAAATCCCACAGACTGTGGCCCTGATTCAGGAAAGTACCAAAGTGTGTACTTAACTGCTCGAGACAGCACTACATCATGTGCTTTATTTAAAAAATCATTTTTATATAATTCACTTGTGAGATTTAAGCACATGGTAAACACTTACATGCTATCCAAAACCTTTTGAGTTACTTCTAATTAGAAATTATCTTTGTCCATGTTGAAATCCATTTGGATATTCTTTTCATGAACTCTTAGGAAAACAAAATGTGTTGCTTTGACTATTTAGAGCAAGTGAATGTAAAAAAAATTATTTTTTATCACAATGTGATTTTTATTTTGTAGTTTTGGGATAAGAAGGTTTTTAGTAGCTAGAGTGATATTCTAGCTGGGGAAAGAAGAAGCAATTGAGTGAAATGAAGTATCCAATAATAGAGGTTGACCATTAGTCCTAACAAAGCTCTTTCCGTATGATACACTATCCTTGGATAGCCAAGAGATGACCTTTCTTTGTTTTGAGTATTTCGTATGGGATGACTCTTTTGGCATTGGCATCTGCGGTGAAAACCTGTCAGATTGTCATTTTCCTCGGAATAACTCAACTTTCTGCTTTCTGCTGTCATTATTTCCTTTCAACTTGTTTCTCTTCTAGGAGAAACATCTCTAAGAGTATTGACATAGGCATGATATCAACTCTTTGTTATTGCAAACTATCTTATGCTTCAGGTTACATCTTTGTATGTAAACTGGTACGACTTTTGTGGTTCACTATTATATGCTGCAAATTACTTTAGTGAGCATGTCTGATTTTATGCATTTGGAAAAGTTTTCCTTCTAGCCTATACTCATTCACCTAAAATGACTAAATTTAGATTTTTCTTCCTATGGGCACTTAAACTGAAATTCCACTTTTAGAATCAAAGCTAGTTTAAATATGCATATTTACTTGTAATTCATGGAGAAATATTCGTTAACATCGGCTGGAGATCTGGTCTTCAAATGCTTCATTTTTTGTGTGTGACTGGAGTGCAAAATTATGGTAGGTTTTTCAACAGGGGACTTTCTATCACCAAGGGATGCTCCAAACCATTTTAGTGGATGTTTATCAGTCAGCTTCAGGAGCAAGGAAAAATAGAGCAATGATGGCAGGCTTTAAAAAAAGCCTGCACAGACCCTCATCCTAGCTTTCACTCAGTTCTGTCAGAAAATTGTTGCAGCTTTTCCATGTCATCTTAGTAACTGAAACCAGCACTAATAATCAACAGTTGCAGAGAAAGGAAATCAATACTGAAGACTCTGATCATGACACAAACTAATACTTCTTATAAGAAACAGTATTTGGAGTTTGTATGCCTGCCAGAAAGAGGCAGACGCCAGAGAAGTCAGGCTCTTCCATCTGTAGAACTCAAACATCACTGAAATGCTAACAAGTCCTTAGAGTTACTCTGTAAACTGTGACAACTTTTTTGAACTTATTACCAAGTGACCCAGACTAGTTAGAACAAAAGAAACCCAAAAAAGCCAAGTTGTGTTAGAATAGAAATTAGAACACTTAACCTTTTAAATGAAGAAAACTCCAAATAGTTAGCTAAGACACTAGAAATAAAAAGAACTTATAAACAAGTTCTCCTGCCCACTGTGTGGCTCTTCTGGTCTCTTCCCATCACCCTGAGCCCTGGGTGCTTGCTCAATCATCTCTCTCAGTAGTCTCACTATTTGAGCCGCAGGCTCGTAGCTCCTTGCTGTGGCTGTCTCGCTCCCATTTGTCTGTCATGTTCTTTCTTCTGGTCTGGAAGCTTCTGTCCCAGACCAGTCTCAATTGTTCCTCAAGGGAAGAAGCAATTTCTTACTCCCTCCACAGGATTTCTTCAGACCCAGTCACTTATTTTTTTAAAGCAAAATAGGACACAAAGGACACATCAGATATTGGCTGTCACAGAAGTCCATAACAAACTGAAGTCACACCGAGTGTTTATGGCATAAACAGGATTAAACCCAATATCCTTTGACTGTTTTATGGGTATGCTTCCTCTCTGAATAATGCCTTACTCTTGCCTGAAGGGCTGGGGAGATGAGAAGATTCTTTGTAAATTCTGTTTTCATATGGAAGTCTGTAGGAATTATTTACAGGCTCTTCTGTGACACTCTGCAGTGTACAAGTCACATCATGAAGGGGAACACAACACTTCAGTCCAATAGTTTCCTAACTGTCTTGCCATTATTCTGTACAAAATGAAAACTTTCATAGTATAAACACCTTTCTTTGGTGAGAGTGGGAAACCTCGCGAAGTTTGTGCTTGCTTTATTAGGCAAGAGAAAGGGAAGCTTATGCATATTGTATTACAAAACGTTGTTTGTTTTGGATAAACTCACTCGACTTGTACACTGCCTATTGCTGTGCGGAGAGCAGCTGCTTCTGCTGGGCTACCAGCAATAGAGAAAAGCAAAACCTCTGTAGTATTAAACTTACCAATTTGTCCTCTGATGCCAGTGAGTCCACAGCTGATTCAGTCAGGACCTGTCCTCAGGCGGTTCATCATTGTTCAAAACTGAGTAAGATAGAATCATCTGCTTTATTACCAAAATACTAGGAGAGGAAGCAGGGCTAGAGAGGCAAGAGACCTGTTCGGCTGTGCTCAGTGGTAGAAGCAGGCATAAACCTACATCGCTCTCAACCTCCCCACTGGTATGCAATCTGCTGGGTTACATCGCTTCTTCCTAAACCACTACTGTTTATAGAAAAAATATGAAATCTAAGAAGCTTGAAATTTTAAGAGCTGGAATACTGCAGTTAACTCTAACCTGGCATATCTCTCTCTGGCCCATATTTCCAAGTCTTGTTGTAAAAATGCTGAAGCTCCTAAGTAGACTGTCAAAATTATGAAACTATTGAGATGTTTCATTCCCGTTTCGGTACAGACATCCCTTCCTGCAACTTCCCAGTAAAGGCAGTCTAGGCTGCTCCAATTTTTTACAGAACCCAGAGCCCTGTAATGAAGTGCAACACCTTTCTTAGTTAGTTATAGCAGTGTGTTGGTTAGAGTAGCAGCTCTTAAGTAACTCAGTTTTTTATAACAAACCGTCCTGAGCAGTCAGATTCTGTACTAGGTAAGCCAGGCTATTAACCCTTGCTAAGGTAAGTAAATAATTAAATACACAATTTATCACTTTCCTTTCCTCTTCTAGTTTTTATCATTAAAAAAAAGAAGAAAAAGAATGCTGAGTCCTGTAGTCTCTGATAATGTCTGTAAACTCTTGCTACGAGTCTATGAGCAACACATGAGCTGCCTGCATCTCACCACTTCCTTTTTACCAGCCCAGTGGGAACAGAAATCCAACCATATCAGTGGGAATAGCTGTACATTTCCAATTTCATTTTTGCTTCAGGACACTTTTACTTTACCTCAATGAAGTACCCAGTGCATTTAAATCTACATTTAGTTTCTTAAAAAGGAGAAACCTAGTCACACAAATGCCACATGTAGAGATGTTTTGACATGCACATTCTAAACCAGTGATTAGCAAGCTTTTTCTGTAGTCCCCAGAATCCAAGTTGGGTTATCCTACTGTGATTCTCTTGGTGAAACTGTTGGACATCATGGGATCACATGATGTCATGTGGCCAAAAATTACAGGAACTGTAATTCATCAGCAAGGTGAGGACAGCTTTCAGGGAGATACCACAACATCCTGTCACTTTGGAAATTCTAACTACATAGCTGGGAAGCTACAACTTGCTTAACTTCTGGTTTTAATTTTGTCTCCCAGATGTGTGGTTCCAGATGTAGAGGGCCAGCACGCAAATCTGCTGTAGTCGCATAATAACTCAATAAATTTTGATTTTGATGTATGTAATATCAACCTGTGGCCTTAGAAACACTGAACACTTTCCACTTGCAGTGAAGTAACTTTCTTTCGGAATATAAAGGAGAAGAAGAATAATTTTATTTTAATAGCATGTGCAGTGTAATGTTTCCTTTTACAATGTGACACATAGAAAACAAAGTCAGAAAAAACGCACTGTAATTTTTCAATAACCTGAAATAAAATACACCACCACCAATATGAGGGTGAATGGTTGTTTTATGTGACAGGTTATAGTTATCCAGTGTATTAGTCCTGTAATCAAATCTAATCCTAATGGATTAAGGACAGCCAAGTTGCTAAAATAAGACTCATAATAAAAAACATAGACCAAATGAATCATGGCCTGTACTAGTAGAGCAGTGAATCATGTTCAATGACAGAAAAGAAGATAGTCACAAAAAGTTTTGTGACTATGTATCTGTCATGGTTTAACCTCAGCAAACAAAATAATTTCAAGATGGAAAGATCTTCACTGAAATAAATATTATATATAAAATATGACAAGTGTGTTACAAAGCTCTCTGGATAGATGTGTTTAATAAATAACCTCAGAATACGAACATTCATGCATAGGAAATATCCTCCTGGGCCAGTCCAATGGTCTGTAATAACAGAAAAAGGACATGCTTTTTAGGGGAAGCCATGAGCCTTGCCACTTTATGAAGCCCATTCCCCTGGTCTTCCCATGGCATCCAGAACTGTTATATTAGTGAGGGTAGAGACTACATCTCTGAGGGTACATCTACCCTGAAGTCAGTGATGAGTCAACTATGGGATGAAGAGCTTGGTCATGACTGTAGCAACAGAACTTTCTAACTGCCCCATCGATGTTTTCAGTTGTTCTTTGCATGGATATTGACTGTATATGGTGCCCAAAACTCTTTTGAAAATACTGCGCTAGAAGGGATTGTGTATACTGTGCTTCTGGGTGATGAGTATCAGGAAAGATCCTTAGTGACTCTCTGGTCAGTTATCCAGAGTTAAGTTATCATTATTGCAACACAGCTGAGGCTTACGAAGAGTTAAGACAGTTAAAAACAAAGCCCTTCCATCTTACAAGTGCTCATGTTATGAATGTAGAAGCACCTGCCCCTCCTTTTTCCTAGTGAGGTATAATTGGACTTTGTTTATGGACTAATAAAGGGCTTCATTGTAAAGATTGATAGGCTCTAATTGGGAAAAATCTGGCAAATATTATTTGTCAGTTTTATGGAATAACACTGCTTGTCATGCTGTTACCTCCAGAAACTGGAGAGAAGCCAAAGGAGATTGTTCTCCTCTAATTTTTCATGAAGAGCTTCTTTTCATAGCACTCAAAAAAAAATCTGAGAAGAAAAAAGGAAAAAGAAAAACAAACCAAACTCCACAAACCAACATAATTTCAACATACAGGATCAGGAAACAAGAGTGGCTGAATAGCCAGGCTGTCACCTTAAGTTACACAGTTGTTCATGGCTTACAAAGCCATTAGACCTCCAGAAAAATGGAAACGATTCTGTGTTAATAATGCTGTTCCTTAAACACAATGTCTTGTTCTGATGTCCACTTACTCAAAGCAGGATGCAGATATCCCAAAGGGGGGATTGAAAAGACAAAAACAATCCAGTAGGTGGTAAACAAATTTTGGAAGTTAAATTCATCTCAAAGAAGGATTTTAGAAATTACTTGGCCGCCCTGGGTAGATATTTGCAATGGAAGACATGCAATAGTTTGGGTATTTCAGACATGCAGACAAAGATACTACAAGATTTTTGCTAAAAGTAAAAACAAAAAAGTATATTTAAGACAAATAACAGTGAAAAATATACACTATAGTTTTTTATCAGGGACAGCAGTGGCTTCACCAGGTTTTGAACATTTACAATGAGATTAAATATCTTTCAAGAATGCATGTGTTAGTTTAGGCTTAAGAAGAATTACAACCTCCATATTCAGGTCAAATTAGAGGACCATAATACTCCCTCCTGGCTCTTTCAGCCTTTGGATCTATAAATCTGCTTCAGAGAAGCTTCTGTTGGGCTGGAGGCTGATGTGCTGCATGGCTGGGAGCTTCAGGATATGCTGTGAAGCTGATCACCTTCTGCAACTGAAGGAGAATTTGATTTGGTTACATGGACCTATGACGGGACAGGAGTTTGTCTGCTTTCTGACATCTCAGTGGTGTTTATGGTGAACTAGTACCTTCATTGTTTGCCTTGCTACAAGAATTAAGCAGGGGGAGAATCAACTCTTGGCTGATTCTATATTTTAAATGGTTTATTTTCCCCCAAACTATAGGCTTTTACCTCATTCTGCAAACAGCTAGATTGCCATATGCAAAGGGCAAGATCTGAGATGTGACAGAGATGTTACAAGATACAAATGTCAGATAAGAGGGAGACAAGTCACAAAGATTTATATAAAAAAAAATCACTGTTCCCTTCACTTTGCATATATCATCTAGTGATATACAAACAGTGTGCTAAGAGGAGGTGGCTTTTTAGGATTGTATCATACGGCTCTGTCTCTGCCTGAGCCTGTTCACACAGTGGCCTCATTTCAAACTACGTTTTTTCATTAAAATGTCACAAGATATTACATTACTTTTGACAAAGACTTTCATGTTGGTATGGTATGACCAAGCTTCCCTATGAAAAAAGGAAAAATTTCTGTTCCTTGTTCTCTGATTTAAAATCTTATTTTGAGTCCATAAAAGAGAGGGTAAGTTGATGTTCAGCTGCATTATGTAATATCATCTTATTATTGTTATATGTGAAAGTATTTTTACATATTTTTTTTAGCCTCATGGAGTTAGACCTCTAATTTCCCTGTGCTTTTGTCCTTGTCCTCCCTGCAGCTACCTCTGGAGTCATTATTGATGACTAAGTGATGCATGGCCCCCTCGTAGCTGGAATTGGGTACATGACATTACCAGCACCTGCTACTCCAGATGAAGGAAGACTTGGGATCCAGGTACCTGACAAAGCAGAGGTAGTATCCTTCAAGTGCACTGGACTGACCTTTTCTCTTCTACTCCCAGCTATTTCTAGCCAATAAGTCACACTGATAGGAACTGAACCAGAATGGTAGTGATGAATACAGTGCCCAGATGTCTGGACATCATGTCCAGATGTTGTCTGCAGTGCTCTGAATCCTTCCCATTCCCAGAAACATAGTTAGGAATTTAGCCACCTTCTCCTGTCTGCCTGTATACTGAGCTTTGGTGTTAATGTGGTCAGAAACGGTCTCTCAACATTTTTTCCCCTTTAGTAACTCTTTCTTATGAAATTGGGAATAAAGATAAATAGCTTATTGTTTAATTACATTTGTACATTTCAAGTGAAATGACTTCCTGAAGTGTGTGGTGTTTAGAGTATGTCTTGACCTCCAGTTGGTTCTAGCATGAAGTAACATTTACCTGATTTTGTCCAGCCTTTCACAGGCAGAAGAAATACATTTTTACATACATTCTTCACATCCATATCTTGTGTTTTATCAGCCAATGTCATAGTCATGGAATGTGGAATCTGTTATTTCTCAACTATTTTGGAGAAGGCTAGACTAAAATTCTGTCTCTCCTTTTTATTCAGGACAAAATGAGACTCTGGTCACATTTTGTCTGATTAATATTTTCCTAATTATTCCAAATAGTCTGTCTCTGTGTAACAGCTTCTCTCTTCAACAAAGTTTTGAGTCCGAGACTTCTATACTTTTAGGGTTATCCTTCACCAGAGCAGCCACTGGGCAGGCATAGCACGTGCTCTGTAGTACGTATGTACAGTTCTGCCTAGTTTTACATTTGATTCCCAGATTTTTTATAGCTAAGGCATTTTGTCCATGCAAGGAATCAGAATTAGCTGTTTGTGTGCTTAGCTCTGTTTACAATCATTGCCTATATTCTTGCTTGCTCTTTGACCTCTGATTTCATAGCTTATTTAGCCTATGATTTTTCAGATTTTTGTGCTATCTGTATCTATGCAGATTTCATAACTTGTTAAATTTCTCAGCAAAACTAATCTGTATACATCACAGACCTAAATCTTCAAGGATCAGTGGGAGAGGGGATGCTACCCAAAACTTGTCTTCACTCTTAGAATGCTCTTCTTGCTCCATGAAGTACACAGGCTTGCCCAGAGTTCTTCCACACTCTAGTAAATATGTTTTCAGAAGTAGATATTGATATGAAATGCCAGAAAAACAACAACCTAGTGCTGCCAATTTTATGTCATTGAACTTATTTCAACAGTAGTGAGAAGTGAGAGCTGGAAAGCTGTGCAGATTGTGCTACAGCCACAGGAGTGGATGTTACATTCATTACGTTGGTAGTCAGTGCCCCTGAAAGAGAGGCAAAGAAGAGGGCACAAAAAGTTTCCTGAGCATTCTTCTGTGTCACGTCCATAGGAAGATTGTAGGTCCAGAGTTAATGAAAAATTTGGAAAAGAAGGAATGAAAACAGAAGACAAGGAAAGGACAGGAGAGGGCAGTGGTGGCATTTTCCCTAAGAGGAGTTGATCCCGAGATCAAGTTGGAATCAAACACTATAACCAAACTGGCAAACTAAAAAAAAAAAAATAAATCACTGATTGTGGTGTTGATGAGAAGCTACTCTGAAGAATGAACCATGATAAGAACTATGAGTAGACATGTTTGCAACGCATCTACCTCCTACTGCCCCAACCAATTCCATGTTTTGTACTTGCTAAGCAAGCCATCTGTACTTCTAAAATTACAAATAATTAATAATAGTAATTACTAACAATATAGGATATCCTGGCATCCTGATAGAATACAGAAAAAATGAGTCTTTAATTTCTTTTTCTTTGAACTGGAAGGTCAGAAGGGAAGGGAATTATAAAGAAAAAGGAAGGCTAGAAAGTGTTACTGCTATGGAGTTGAAGCCAGAATGAACTGGGAATAACAAAGCTGATACTGGAATCACTGTTGCTGGAATAATGGCAGTGCAGTGGGTAGGGTCTGTTTTGCTATTTGTGGCCAGCTTGGCTATATGCCAGAAATTGATGTTTATATTTTTTAATACACATTTTAAGTGAGGCCTCTATCAATCAATCCTGTGTAGATCATGTGCACTATTGATTGTAAATAACAGAGATGTGGAAAAAAAAGTGACTGTGTTACATTGAGAAATGTATCTTTGAATCTTGTGCACAAGTGAGAACTTAGCGAGAAGGGCACAGTCAGGAGAACTCTGTCCCACATCTCAGACAGACATCTCCTGAGACACCCTGGGTTGACCTTGATGGTGGTCTTTTCTGATGAGGTTCTGGCTGCCAGGAGTTGAATCTATTTCCAGTGGTTGAAGAATCACAGAACCAAATACTGTATCGCTTGGAGTCACTGTTTGCACGCCAGGAACAGAGGGAGGCTCTGATGAAGACGGTTGTGCTGGTGCTGGGCAAATACTGGATGAGAAAAAGTCCCTGTCCCAAGAGTTTACAGTTCAAAAGAGGCAGAACAAACATATGGTAGAACAAACATACGTTAGCCTTCCAAACTAGATGACACAAGCTAGATTCTAAAAACAGGCAAAAGATTTTTGTTCTTGTCTATAAAAAAGCATAAGGAAAAACAGCTAGCTAATCCCAGCAGAGGGAGACTGGACAGGGGGAACTGAGGGAATGAAGAACATTCCAGCCAATTTGTTGATGACTAACATACTTTAAAACAACAGGCTGCTTTTTAAACTTAGAAGGTGACTTGCTGAGTGGTTATTCGCTGTTCACTCCCCGCTCTTGATAAGAGCTCCCACAGGACATTCAGTTCTTTCCAGCTTCTCCCGCATAGGTTTATCTGAGAACATCAGTACAAAGCAAAGGGGAAAGAGGCCAAGCAGGTTTGTTTAATCTCTGCTGTGACTAATAATGGTGTGCTGGGCTGGCTGCTCTTTAACGCAGCTTGATACTACTAATCTGACTGGCCTTTTGCAGCATCTTCCTATGGGGTTCCATGTTGATAATTATCATAGGACAACCAATGATTTTAAGACTCAAATGAAATTAATTTCTGCCAAGCTGGGAAACCCAGAGGCCTGTGTGAACATCACAGCGCATATCACAGAAACTTTGGCTCAGGAGTTGCTGAGGCCATGCAGGACTGTACTTTCTTTGGCAATGGTAGAATTGAAAAGGCCTATTCTGGCATGACTGACTTGTTGGAGACCTTTTCTATTCAGTTTGATTCGAGCTGGCCTGCTGTGAGCAAGGGGGTTGGACTAGATGATCTCCTGAGGTCTCTTCTTACCTAAATTATTCTATAATTCTACAGTTCAGACTTTTATACTGTTTGAATTATCATATTCTTTTATTTAATACTACTTATTTACTATTAGTGCCATATGTGCATCTTTAGGCCCTGTAGAGATACTTTAACCTGTATCAGTAGTGTCACTTTTCTGGGATTCAAAGATCCCAAAGATCTTCTCAAAGCCAATAAGGCAGCTTCATCACACAAAGGATCAACTCCTTTTGACTTATGTTTACTCCCAATATTTGCTTATTATATACCTAGTAATAAATACTTTGGAGGATGGGCATTGTATTCCACATGAAATTATTGTTTGGTACTGCAGCACTACTACAGTAGAAATAATAAAAGTATGTATCTATTTTTAGCTCTGACCTTGTATAAACTGAGTCAAAATGGGTGGAAGCACAATGATCAAGGATCGTGCAAGAAGTTAGTGACTGAGAGACTGAGGAGGTGGGAATAGAAGCCCAACCAGCCAAGTGTTTCATGTCTTAGCTCTCGGACTGCAACACAATCTCTTCCTCTTTGGTCTCAGAAATGAAAACATTACTGCAAGTGAAATGAAAGTGAAATGCTTGTAGGCTTTGCTAAAGTAGCTAAAAAGAAAAGGGAAACTTTCAGAAATATCAGCATACGAAGGACTGCTTGGGATGCTGACTCAAGTGCCTTCTCAGAAGTACGTTGTACAATTGTTTTTGTTGCCCTACAGTTTTATTCTTAAGCTAAGGTTTAGATCTCTGCTACTCCCATGTTTGACAGCCCTAGAATCAGATTGTTGAATTTGTTGGGAGCTTTCTAATTTTCAGCTTTAGTTTATTAGTAGTCAGTTCATGCCTATTTGCTCATACACCAGCAATAATATATAGCTTAATCTGCTATTTTCCTTCCTTTCCTATTTTCCTCTTGATGTATTTATAGACAGAAAGCATATTCTTTTTCACTTTTCATTTTGCTAAATTTACTGACCTTTCTTGTATCACTCTCTTGCTGAAGGAAAATACACCTTTATTATTTCTAAAGAAGACTCGAGGGACCAGAATTACATTTCCCCACTACTTGAGTTTGTGGTAAATAATGTTTCTATGTAGTAGTGCAGGAAGAAATGAAAGTTCTACAGAAGAAGGCCTACTGACTCTCATCAAATAGACTAGTGCATAATGTTTTGCAGGTTGAAACAGGAAAACGTGAGTCTGTCTAACTATATTGCAGCCTTACTGTGAGCGGGATTGCCGTAGGCTTATGAAAGATGGGGAACAGTGGCAGAACCACGCTCTCCAGCATTGCCAGAATAGTTGTCTTTGTGCTCAGCTTCCACAAATGTAGTCCTGTGATACACTGCTGGGGGCTGAGGCCCATTTTGTGATTGGAGATCTGACCACTGGTACTGTGGCCTAACCACATGCCAAGGAAGATGAGGTTGCAGGATCAATGTTCCTAAATTTCATATTTTATTATTTTTCTTAAAGTTGAATTCTTCCAGCCATATGAGAAGTATCAATTTTCATGTTAACAGAGAAAAATTTGAATGTATGAACCCTAAAAACTCAAAACTTAGAAAGGAGATAAAAAGAACCTGACTTTTGCTTTGTTTAAACTCTCCGCTAAATTTGAAAGATGCGGGTGAGGTTGGCTCATGTGCCACGCAGTGGTGACAGGAGAGCCTGTCCTTCATTGCATCAGCACAAGGTGTAGTGCAAAGAGCCTGTCTCAGGCAGGACTGTAGTGCTTATTGATTGGTACTCACTGTCCCACATGTTTTGTCACATAAGTTAATCAGGGTGTATATGGGCTCAGTGTGACAGCAGCAGCAGTTTGTGCTGATTGGACTAGAAATGGAATTTAGCTCTTAATGCAGTTACTTTAAATGTTTAGGTTTTGGACAAGTATATACTCTCCCTGTTGAAAAACGTAATCATTACATTTTAACTTGTTCTGATGTTGTGTCTTTTCATTACTTGAATGCACAGCAATTTTCAAAGAAACTCATACTTTCTGCTCTCAAAACTAGTACTCAGTTGATGAGATTTGTTCTGATGTCTCAGTCTATGTTGTGTTTTTCACTGGCTGTCTATTCCTTCAGTCAGTGTCCAGAGAGAAGAACAGTGGGACCTGCCTATGCAGCTTAAATGCAATTTGATTAATAGTGGATTAATAAATCAAATGTTTGATTATTTTCATCTGGCCTGAGTTCAGACCCTTGTTCACTCCCAGCAGTGGGAGGGCTAGTTCAGCCAAAAAAAATCCATGCCTAGATTTTTACTTTCGGGAAGTTCAGGGGTTTGAGATCCAAAATTAGGTTTTCAGTTTGTGCCAGGAGGGAATCAGCCACTAGATTAAGAATTTGGATGCTTTCCCTCACAAAAATTTCTGGGAGTTGTATGTCAGGTCCAGGATTTCAGATCTATTCCCAGTGTAAGTTCAGAGCTAAAGCCATGCCTCATCTTCTTATTCCAGAGACAGGAAAGAAAAAAATGAGCTTGGAAGAGGAGGGGGAAAACAGAAGAAAAAAAAAGTAGAAAAGAAAAATGAGATCCTGGAGAAATGGGTCACATGGGTAAATGGGAATGAAACTCAAGGGCACGGGGAAGCAGTTGAAGGATCAGATAAGAAATGTTGCTTTGTATAAAAGCTTCTCTTCTCCATTGTTCTGATGGCTCTCCCAGACAGTTAGGGTCAAAGGGTTATTTTTAAACTAGCCATTGATTCATACAAGATGCCTGATTATGAAATATTGGAATCTTTCACCAGCAAGGGAAAAACTTCCCCCCATGAGTGACTGCCTGGAAACCTACAACGGGGAAGGGGTTAATGGTTGTTCAGTTTACAGCTGGGAATTGCTGGTATCCAGGAAACAACGCAGAATGCACAAACCATGAGACCAGCTGGAGCCTGCTGGAATCCCATTCATTTTGGCAGAGTTGTCTGTGGTCTCGAATTCTGACATCACTGCCTTTTGCGTCACAGAGGAATGCCTTAACCACTTCTCCCTTTCTATTTTTTCCTGTCTCTCTTATTTCTGTGACTGACTCAGATTTGCAAAGCAATGAGAAGAGGCAGCTCACAAACCCCCCAAATATCCTCTCATCAATGTAGCTTGTAAGTGACTCCACCTAAAATGTTAGATGAAAGCTTTTTAGTGTGCAGGAGAAGCCATGCTCAGGAAGTATAGATTGGATGTGAATTATTTCTGTTTCCAGTCTTATGTATCACATCGCTGTAATAGAGAGCCGTCTGTCTGACTGGACCCCAAAGAGAAAATTCTCTATGGTTCAGATACTCTATAGTATGTCAGAAGAGCTGGACACCCACTCTGGTCACAAGCTTCCTGAGTTACCTGCTCAGTGTGCTGTATCTTTCCTGCCCATACAACAGAAATGATTTGAAGACAAGTCCATGGTCTGGTTCTGTTCTGTAAGAAGTTCTTCTGAGACCCAGATCACTTTGAACACAGATAAGAAATCATAGGCCATTTAAAGACTATCCTACATACTTAACTCTTGATGCTTCATTTTGCCTAGCTATAATCTGTGGATAATAATCCCTCAGCTATTATACTTTTCTGTTGGCATGTCCCTTTACACCCTAAAGCTGCCTGAAATTCTTTAGTACTGCCTGTGTGCAAGAAATGTCATTTTATGGTCCCCAGTCTCTCATTGGTCTGCAGATTCTGCTAGCATAGAAATAGTAATAAAATCTGTTTTTTCCTCCTTAATATCTGCACAAACACAAAATCCCACTGTTACCTTTTAAGTTTTAGTTTAATTGATTGAACAGGATCAATTAATATGCTGTAGCTGAAATTGCAAACAGAGGCTTATTGGACTGATTAGGACAGAAGTTGTGTTTTTAGTCACGTGGTGAAGCTGGCTGGTTACAGTGAGAGCCCCACTGCCCAGGGGAAGCCTCTGCCCCTTCCCATTTTCCTCTGGAAAGGCCTGACATAGATGTCGAGTGTGTTCTGTATGGAACACATTTTGTTTTAGAAAAGACTGTGACCTCAAAGGGCGATGTTAAGGGAAATATGTTGTGCTTAAGTACTTCAGGACACTGTTCTTCTGAAGCCTGTTCTGTGTCTGGTATTTGTCCTCAGAAGTTGGTCTGCAACTTCACTGCTCTGTAAGCAACCACTGATCATTCTGTTATTCTTCTTTTCATGATTAACATTCTGAGCCTCAATGTTCAGCCCTAATATAAAATGCAGAATAGAACCATCATCGCAAAGGAATCACTGTGGTAATCCTGAGAAAATGCATATGTGTGACTGGGTCACCAGGGAAATGGAAAAAAATTTTAAAGATTGCTCTTGCAAAATTTGAAAGTAGACAGGCTATTAAAAGACTGATTTAGATCTCTAATTCTAATTAATTTAAAGATTTGCCTTCTTTTCCTCTACGTGTTTACACAAATACTTGTTTTGCTATAAACAGATCTGCATTCACACCGTTAGCTGGGTTTTCAGACCCTGAATGAATTTCTACACCTGAATGATTCCTAGTTGTGTATATACATAATGATGTACCTGTCAGTGTGAAATAAGCTCAGACTCGAGGTCTACATGACAGCGGTCTGTGATCTGTGCTGAGGTCTGCATGGATGGAACTTGGTACCTCCTGTGTCTAATTAGAAGTGCCCATACCTTTTCTTTGCTAGGTGTGAGGAGCATCGGTTCGGCCCAGGCACAATGCCTCATCAGCTGACAGCCTGTCCTGCCGTGATGGGGTGTGGGCTGAGCCATCACCTCAGTATGCACGAGGGAGAAGAGAGAAAGGCATCCCTCCTCCCCAACGCGTGCAGCCCTCTGCTGCACCACACATTTGGAGACATGGGAACAATCCAGGCTAGTCTGTGTTTTGCTTCCATAGGGTTGTTACTGATCCTAATGAGAGATTGTAAGGGTGGAAAAGAGAACAGGACAGGACATGCAAACACCAGCCTTGCCACAGTTACAGAGCTAGCATGAATACCATGGCATACAGGTTTCACAGACGTCCTACAGAGCTCTTACAAAACTGTCTCTGGAAGTCTTCAGCACACTGATTTTGCTAGATTCATTGGCATTATTAAACTTAGGTGTGGCATGAATAAATTATTTATAAACTGAAATTCCTAAAATTAGGGGCCTAACACAGAAAGAAAGATTCTGATTTTCAGGAATTCTGAGCTGTAACAGTTGCAATTAGCTTTCCTGGGATCTGGTGAGTGTTCAGCAATGCCCTGTGACCTCTTATTTTGGTATACAACATCTGAAAATGTTGACTTTCACTTTCAAAGCAAGCAGTGCATTTGTATGGACTTTTTAAGAGACTATGGTTCTTTTTTTGCTGTTACTTGGAGGTTTTCAGCAGCCTTGGGAATTGGGCTCAGAAGCTCAGACTTTAGCTTGCTATATGGTTTCAGCTTTGCAGAAAGCTTTGATAGCCTGGGCTGGTTGCTTCAGATCTATGCTGCTGTATTTAAGGCAGTGGACTTATGCCTGTTTCCATTTCTGGTGCTTTTTTTTTCACTGGCAGGAGTAAGGCTTTACATGGCAGCCAGAACAAAAGCAACAGAGGTAAATAACCCTTCCATGGAAAGTGCAGTGGTTTTGTTTCATGTCTGTCACACACACTCCTGATCTGTAAACAGGGCTTCTAGGCAACATAAATAAACACGTCGATTCACAATACTATGCTGGGCCTGTGTCCACACTCACAGATGTTGTGGTCTTCCACTGCATAGGAGGCATTATCATAGGGATCAGTATAATCAATTCAGTAGCTGGATTTGGATTAAAATCAGATAGCTGGTACAATCTCAAGAGCTGAGTTACATATTGCTGGGAAGTGCAGGCTGAGCTTTGACTGTGCTAGACTAGTTAAGGCAACCACAGCAAACACCTGGCATCATTTAGCAACTTGACTAAAAATATGTTTTTTCACATTAATACTCAGGAGGAATGTGCCTCTGACCCCTCCTGGGTGTGGTATGAGGAAAGCCACAGCCATTGGAAGAATGTCATTAACGTCAATCAGGCAATGATCAAAAAACAGCCCCACCCACCCTGCTATGGTGTGAATGTGTCACACAGACACTAATTAGTAACAGCAACTAGTGTATGAGATTTCTGTATCAGTCTTATTTGAGCCCTGTATGGTTATTTTTTTCTCCTCCACGATCTTTTCCTGTTTACCACCCTTTTTATGATCAAGTCACCCATCTTGGACTGTTCAGGCTATGGTCATTCCAGCACTGGGAGTTACTGGGAGACCCTTTGTGCTTTCCAGTCTTGTCATCCTTATCTTCCCATTTCTGTTTTTACAGATTCTCTCTTCATGATAAGTGACATTTCAGTCTCAAAACTGCATTTTGAAAGCTAACTTGAATTTTAATCAACAGTACGATCAAGATATCTTAGATACTATACAGTGTGTCTGGCTGTCATCGTGCGTAGCCCACTGAGTAGAAGATCTGGCATTCAAGGAACTGTCTGTGCATGTCCTTACATCTAGTGATGATAAACTACAGTTAAGTCTTTAGTACAGCATATGAAATTTTGCACCAATTAGCCTATAGTAATGGCATCTCTGTATGAACTCAGTACCCACCAAAGTCAATGGTAGGAGCGTTGTGTTTTAATGTTTTAACGATAATCTAACTTAAAGCTGGGGTTTGGTCTTTTACTTACTATTTGGAATGACAGTGTATGAACTGACATAGCAAACCAATCAAAAAGCTAAACATTCAAAATGGGGTACAAAAGGAGCCATACTTATGAGTGCGATTATCAAATTGGGGTGCAGATGCTCTTTGAAAACTGACTCTGTTGTATAACCTTCTAGATCTCCATGTACAGTACTCATATTGCATCTTTTCCTTTTCTTGTCATCGCTCTTTATACTTTTATGTATAATGAGAAAAGGAACTAAAGGTCTGAAAGGCTATCAGAAGATAAAATCAGCACACAGAAGCAACTTGCCTAAAATCATGTGGCAGGTCAATGGTTGTTTTCAAATCAAGTAAATAACTGTCCATTGTATTAAACTGGCATCAAAATAATGTAAAAGATCATCCTGACTTAAATAGAGCAACAGTACAGTCTACGTCACAGAGTTTGCATACAGGAGCTGCTGATGGTTATTGTGTGTCTGTATTTTACAAAGTTAGTCCTAAGGGAATATTTTGGAGTCAAATGATGGCTGAGGGCTCTGGCCCACCACAGCTTCCTGTCTCCCTCCCCAAGGGCAAGAATCAATGTCTGTTGCATCTGTAAAGTCACACAGGATTTGGATTATTCTCTACATTTTTCTTCAATTATGTCCCCTTTTTTGCTTCTTAAGAGACTCTTAAAATTTTCAAATATAATAAGAAATAATAATAACCAATTAAAAAGCTGTGGGTATTAAGTGGGAAATAACAGACTCAAACAAAAGTCAAGGATTATCCTGGGAAATGACGTTTTTGGATCCTGGAGCCCTCAGTTTTGTGAGGCAATCTGAGGTTTTGGCTGTGCTTAAAAATGAGGCAGCATAGCTTTACAAGGAAAAGCTTTGAGAGAAATCACCAAAGTAGATTTTCTGCAAGGTTGAATGTGGAGGTAAAGGAGGTGTTTTATCTCCATTGCCTTCATTAGCACTCCTTACTGTATTGCTTGTGCTCTTTGTCACATTGGACCGCATTCGTATCAAGGCCATAGCATGCTCTGTGTTAACCAAAATAGTCCTGTGGCAGCAGCCAGGGTGTAGAGGTGGTTATACAAGCAAAAAAAGAGAAAATTTTCCCTATATACTGTATTTCCCTTGTAAAGTTAATATAAACCATATGAGTAAAAGCATTTTTTGTATTGTAACTCCACCGGGACAATCAAATATTATTTATATACCATATAGCGTGAAGGAAAAGACTAATGGAATTTGTATGAAAACCTTTGTCAGGCACAAAACAAACATGCTGAGCTGAGTCTATGATTAGTAGCATACAAGAGATTTTGATCCACACTGTGCTCACCAGCCATATGTTTGTAAGCAAGATGTCACAATGGATAACTGCCCAGTCAAAGAGTTACGGTTGGACAGTATGTTTGTATAAAAAGTAATGTATAGAAATTTATAAAACAGTTTCAGATGGCATTTGCTTTGAAAATACAGCCTGTGTGGAGGAAGTTGCAAAGCACAAATATTTCATTCTTTGGTCCTTCTCTTCTTTCATGGTTGAATACTGGGGTTTAAAGACATCTTATTCAAACATAATAAAGTATGTCTTCCAAAGTGGCCAAGAAAGGTTGTACCTTTTCTACTAAAAAAAAAAAAAAACCCACCCCTAAAAAACAGCATGTGAAAGCATTAGCTACTAAAAGTAAGTCCTACTTATTTTACCTACTTTACAGTTGGAACACCTTAGCTTTCTGTAATGAAGACAACACTTTTAAGTATTAGTGGACCTTAGGTTTTAATGTGAACTGTGTAGCATAGACTGGAGCTTATACTAAATGGTTCATTAATTATATTCTGATAACACTCCTAGACAAAATAAAGTCATGAGGGAAGAAAAACTCTGCTTTCAGCTCTGCAATCATGAACACTTCTGCAGAAGAGTAGGGTCAAGGATTTATCCTTATACATCCCTGTGATCATCAGATGTTATGTGAAGTTCAGGACAGTGAGCAGACCATCATACTAAATTGGCTTCATTGGTTTAATTTCAGATACTTACCTAGGAAAGGAGTTTGTACCATCTCAACGTGGATTTCTGGATTTGATCTTTTTTGTGTAGCCTTTCTCATGTGAATCAGGCATTCAGGATCAGGATCAAGGCCCTCATCCAAAGGCTGCTCAAGTCAATGGAAAAACTCTCATTGTCTTTAGTGGGCTTTGGATCAGGCCCCAACAGTTGAGTCATACTTTGAATGGAACATTGTTTGAAGCAAAACAGGCTCAAGGATTCATTCACGTAGAGGTTTTAACTGTTAAGTGAAATTCCCTGAACACTTCCTGTGCCCTGCTGCCTGCTTCCTGCTGCCTCTTCTCCCAGGGACACACATGGTCAGGGAGAAGACCATGAGCCCAGTGCCTAAGTTGAGTAGTCTTCAGCCTGTTCTCTGCTACCTTTTCTCTATCAAATGATGGGAGATGTCTCTGCCACATGACCAAAATGCAGATGATCCTATCTGATAATATAACAGTACTGTTCTGGTTAAGTTTTGTGACCAGAGTATGTCCCACATTGTGACAGAACGTCTATGCACTAATGTAACAAGGAAGTGGTTCCATTTCAGTCACTTGAAAACATGTCTGGCCACCTGGCGATGAAGGACCAAAGCTTACTGACCTCAAGAGCTTTCAGTAGGAACCACCATCACCAAGAGACTGGGCATTGCAGATCTAATCCATCACCATTCATATTCCAAACTGAATACACACCTAACACGTTTTTCCTTCAAGAATGGGGAAAAGCATCTTTACAGATTTTAATTTCAGTCTTAATATCACCATAGTTACCTACCAGTTAGTATTTGTTTGATCAAGTTTTATTTTCAATTCCCACGTATGTTTGTGTAACTCCAAGTAAACTTTGGGACCTTGTTGCTTCTGGATGGAGAGGGCCTGAAGCATTTGGACAGAACTCTTCTTTGGTGAGCAGAGGTAGCAGAGAGACTCTTCTATTCAGTTGGATTTCAGAACAGAGAAATAGTGGTTGTGCTTCATATTTGCTGTTTTATTGCTTGTTTCACATCATCAGGGCAAGGACACTGGACAGAAGGATGTGTTTGTACTTGTTTTCACATGTGACATTTAAGAGGCAAAATAAGATGTGAAAATTTTCTCCAGATGTGTTTTCAGTTTATGATAGATAACTAGAATTATGAGGGATGTTTTGGTGCCCTTATGTACAGGTACTTCATATTTACTTATTTCCATTTATTAGGAGGCGCCAGACATGACTTTTAATCTAATAAACTTGTCACTGCTCATCACTTAAACTCATGCCAATTGGTTGTATGGTTTTTATTCTTATTTCCAAGTTCTGTGTGCCAAAGTCATGAGAGCCCACAAAAAACAAGGGGCCAATGGAAGAAGCCTAGTGCAGCTAATCAGTCCAAATCATGATTAGCTGAATATGACTTTAGTTTATGTCAAGGTGCTATCATGGGTGAGATATATACATGAAAATCATGTACAAAGAAACACGACACATATAACCCAAACCGCAAGAAATATGCATTATATACAAACAATCCCCACATACCTGGCTACGTACACCACATACTGGCTGCACAAACGCCTGCATGCAGCATATACACATCAAACCTGGCAAACACAAACCCACACAGAACAAGTTACTGCCGATGAAGAATGGGTGCATCACATGGAGTTTGAACCTCTGTACATCAAGTTGGGGAAGCAGGTTTTCAGACTAGTTAAAATTTTAAAGCTCTCAAAACATTTTCTTCTCTACACTGGGTTAAAATGTTCACCTTCCCAAATTATCCTTGAAGAACATGCAAGCATTGCCCCAAAATAATTACGAGCCCGGTAGCTAGGACAATTAGCTGGGATGTGAGAGATTCCATAAATCAATCCCAGAAGTAGAACTTTTGCCCCAAGTCTAACATCAGGGTATTAATTACCAGACCAGTGGTTGCTTTAGGGCTCTCCTGTTGTGCTATTATATTTTGATTAAAAATTCAGCAAATCACTGGACCTAAATAAAGATATAATTTTGAGCCACAATGGTCAGAGTACTTCTGTGGGATGTGGGAGACCAAGTTCAGTGCATATTTTTTTATACAAAATAGGACAGTTCCAATGCCATGTTCCCACGAAAAATTTCAGGTTCAACATAGTGTAATTTGCCTTTAAAAAAACAACAGTGAAGCTCTTCATCGGAAAATTCCCAAGTAGCTTTTCCTCTTAAACTACCTATGGGGTTTGCCAAAGTAGTTGACGTACAATGAGATTTTTGCCCTCTGTAATTTAAATCCACGGGTTTTTTCTAAGGGTGATTCATTTTACAAAAACACACAACAAATAAACAAACACATAACCGGAGTTAAGAAGAAGCATGTGTTATGGATTAGGAAAAAGAGCACCCCTCGAAAGCTCAGCTGGTCCTGTTCATTACAAAGATAGTGTTATTTTTTTCCATTTCATTGTCTTCCTTTTTGTCTGTGCTTCTTTTCTCACAGTGTCTCCCTTCATTTTTTCTCTCTGATACAGTCCTCACTCCATGTGTCATTCATTTGCTTTCCTTGCTTCTAGGCTTTGCCTAGACCAGGATGTGGGATGTGTTAGCTAACACCAGTTAACACAGAGAAGATAAGACTTTAACTTGTTTTAAATTTACTTAGATATACTAAAATATTATCTCATTGTCTAGATGAGTTAGTTATTTCTCAGAAATGAATGTTGGGTCCCTTCTAGAGTAGTGTCAATACTAGTCCCATCACCAGATGTTTCTGAACACCTTCCAGCCTTGCATAAAAGTAACACAAATCAGATCTGCCATACGCAGTTCATTCTCTCTACACTCATTCTTGTTGAAAATTAATACCTGCACTGTGTTTGTGTTTGAGAAGGTGGGTCAAAGCATGCCTGATGCTTTGAGTAGAAGGTAATAACAGACCTCAGGTGTTGGAGAGTTTATCTCAGGGACTCAGGGCCATCTCTGTTTCCTTACAAACTGTAACTGAACTGAGCATGCAGAGCTATGGTGCTTGCAAATGTGCATTGTAAATACAGTGGAGAGAGACTGGGAGAAGTAAGCAGAAGCAGTTTAGGATACAAATAGGAAGAAAAAAAATCATAATTTGATTTAATGCATTACTTCCCACCTAATTTGAGATTTCAATTTCTCTCCTCCCTCTCCCTCACCACCCAAGTTCCTACAGCAAGTTTTGAGCCACTCTAGTGAAATTACAGTGAATGACAGTGCAAGGAACTTGATCAAAATTAAACTCATTTTCCCCATAGGTCCATACAGGTTTGGGTTTTTTTTTGGTTTGTAGGAAATGCATATGTGTAACTAAATACAAATTTGGCAGAGATATGACTTTTGAATCAATACACAATGAGTTTCATTCATTCCACCGTAGCTGAAGAGCAGCATCTCACACTAGAATGTGATTAGCTTCTCCGTACAGCAATATCCCTGCCCTTTTTTTCTTTTAAGCATATAATTGGTGAGGCAGACTGTACCTGGAATGTATCTTGCTGCAGCAGACACAACAGCTCTGCCCTTTGGAAAAGGACACTCAGAATTTCTTAGCTACAGTCCAGTTGTCATAAGAAGAGATGATTAATTAGCCATGGGGCTGGGGCGGGACAGCAGGGCTGAGGGGTTGGGAACTGGCAGGGAAATGGCTAAATAGATTCAAGGAACAGTAAAGCAGTCCAAAAGCTGGAGGAGAACTGCTGGAGAGATCTCTTGTTTGAAAGCCAGAGATTTCCAGGCAAAAGCCAGAAGGGCTATATAAACGTAAATGAGTGGGCGGACAGAATAGATCAGCCATGTATTCAGAGGTCTTTCGATTCACTGACCCTCTTTAGCACCAGATGCGGCTTTTAATGCACAGCTGGCTGGTGGAGGAGTATTTCTGTGTAAACAGAGTGGGAGATGGATCTAATATCCAGGATGGAGCCTAGAGCTGTTTGCCCAGTACTGTACTTGTGCTGACTGGAGGTTGGGATCTTTTTGATCATGTCCCGCACGTTGTACTGTACTCAGATGAATCACTTCCTGCCTTTGCCCTTTTTGCTTGCTGCTGCATCACAGCAGCACTGCTCGGGGACGGGATCCTGAAGCCTGGGCTGAGCTGTTTGTCTTCTCTGTGCTCTGTCCTGGCGCCTGCTTGAACAGAGAAAAGGCTGCTGTGCGTCTAAACTGCTGTGTCATACTTAGTTATTAATGACCAAGAACCACATGACACAAAGTTCTGGGAAGCTCAAGCAGATTCCAGGAAGGGGTCAAGAAGTTCAATAAACAGTTTTATTAGAACTTGAATTGCAACCAAAAGGCTACACATTTGCTTTTTTTTATAAAAACTTTGTGAGTGTTACTTGAATTTATAAATTCTATGAATGGCAGAAAAAGCACAGAGGGTTATCCTTTCTTCCAGTTGATTTTTATGTCACTGCTAGTTTAAAGTTGTCCTTGACGAGGAAACCTGAATGCAGCCTTCATTTACATGTTTCAGTTACCTTTCCAGTTTGTCGGTAAACTGTAGGGTTATCTGATCCTCAGATCCTAGAAGTGCCTTGTGATTGAAGGGTCAGATTCTTGCCTCAGTTATACTGGTAAAAATTCAGAAATTAGTGCAGAAATCCTAGATTTACACCAGTATGTCTCACACTACTGTAAAGCCTAGTGTAGGCATGTCACACATCATGGTTAAAAGAACAGATATAAATTCTGGATTAGTTTATTACATTAGTAATGTGCAGGGTTATCATTCAGGATGACAGATGCCCTATCAATGCATATTGCTGAGAACAGGTTGGAAAGGGTAAGCACATCGACACAGAGGAATCGTGTGGCATGATGGAAAGATAAGGGGTGAGTCCCAGCAGGCAGATGGCCACATCTCAGTGTCCCCACGGTAAGTGGCACTAATAGGCTCCATTTCCTGGCAGCAAGCCCATGAACTGAATAAGTTGGTGCTCAGTAAAAAACAATTTTCAGTAAATTGCCTTTGCTAAAGTAATTGCTTTTACATTATCTCTACTGCACACTCGTTAAGACCAAGCTACAGTTCTGTCTCACTGAACATGCTTTTAATTAGTGTTTCTGGCTTTACTTCTGTGTTTCCTTTTACTGCCATCAAACACTATGAGTTGTCTAGCACTGTATGGTATAAATTGATCAATTTGTTTATTCATCAGTTTATATGTGCCAGAAGAAATAGGAAATAGGAATACATCTCCCTTTGAACGTGACCATAAAGCATCCATTATAGTAAATATTAATGATACATTAGTGAGCATTGCTATTTCACTGTTACTAATGAGTACTGAGGCATAGAAATTAAGGGTCCAAACCAGCTTATTCTGAAGTACCTTAATTTAGGTGCTTTTTGGCCTTACTAGCAAGTGAAGGAACATGACCAAGTTGCTACTTGAGGTAAATAGAAGAGCTAAAACTAGAGGTCTGGTCTACCTCATACTCTGCTGGTTTATCCATGGGACAAAATCTTCTTAGTCCTAGCTTTTGTTGGCTGTTTACTACAAACCGTAGTTCTGTATGATAATATTTAGCAGCTCTGATTATGAACAGACAGAACAAAATTTCCCCCACAAATAGTATTGAATGCACCAAAGCTCTGCACTGGCTTATTCACTGGGTATTGTAGCTACCTTTGGGGTAAAACACAGCAAGTACTCAACAAAACATAAAGAACTACTTGGCAGTCTTTAATGGAGGAAGTGAAAAAATATTGCATCTGTTTGAAATAAACGGGGAATTTTAGAGAGGCAGTATGGAATTACCCAAGATGGAATCTGACTTCAGTTAACTGGTGTTCACTCTTGCAAAAGCAGCCACAAATTTTTCAATTATCACACTGGTCAGAAGTTCAGTTTGACCTCGTGTCCTATGGGTGGCATTCCAAACATCCTGGCACCTCCTACTGTGGGGAGGTGGGCTGGCTCACTGCTGACTCAGAGAAAATCGCTATGTTATTAATCTCTAAGGCTGCTTCCACACCACTTGGAGTTTATCAAAGCCTTTGCCTAAAATTTGCCACCACTTGTCATGGCTATTCCAAGGTTCCTCATTATAAAAGCTTTTAGAAGCATGGCATATCCAGTCTTTTGAATGCTGCAGGACAATGGGTTGTTCTGTGAAATCTGTATCAATAATTTCTGGTCAAATGCAGATTATTTGCAGAGGCTGTTCAAGTTCTGTGTTACTACAGAATACCCCATAATCTTTAGTTCATGTAAAAGCTGCAGATAGATATGCAAAAGACATTTTTTCACGCCAGACAATTTGGATCTTAGGGTGTGTCTAAAGCTGTGACTGGAAGGTGTAGTTGTGGCATATACAGGAACCTCTGAACTTTTATTTTAGGTGGCACAGGTAACAGGAGAAATGAAGGCACACTGACATAGATATAAGTTGTCTAAGTCTTTCTAAGTCTACTAGCTCTCTGGGTACCAATAAGGGAGGTGCTGCTTAAGAGCTGCAGATCACCTTAAACTAATGCACTAAATAATTTTTGCCCCAAAATACAAATCAATTCTGATCAAACAAGTTGCACAGTTATAAACAGACAGTCTCATAGTTTCCTATGATTTCTAGCCTCACAGAAGCAAAATACAAAAAGTAGTGGAACTAATGAATCTTAGGGTTTTGTGCCTTTATGTCCTTGTGGTGTGTGTTCTGATTGGTGTGAACTCCTTTGGGAGATCTTCCGCGTGCTGGGCATTTACTGTTCTCATCTGATTTCTGTGGTATTGAATACCAGGTCATTTCTGCTGAAGCTCTTTCCTTCATAGATGCATTAATAAAATATTTTGTCTATCTGACTAGTACAATGAAACACAAAATCTTAACATAATGTAGACCTGTGTCTTTATATCAGATTTAGTGTAAAGCTGCCAGTTGCTTTGAAATTAGAAAAATTGATGGATAAAGAGACACTTTTATGTAACATATGCAAACATAGCACAGCCACATAAATCCCATTTCCTTAGGAAACCAGGTTAAAGATAAGAAGTCTAGCAAGAGAGTCATCGCAGAAAACTCCACCAAGATGAAGTTAGCATGAAAATGAAGATGACAAAGGAAAAGTAAACATTTCACTGGATAGCTATGTCTCTGAAATATTCAGTTGAAACACAGGTTTTGGCAAAATTTATTTGCTTCAAAAAAATACATTAAATTATTTCCTATCACTACAATTTCCATGAGAAGTTTTAGATCAGGAATCCTTAAAAGCCCAAGAAAGCTTCCAAACAACAAGCAAACTAGAGAAGCAGATCTCTTTTAGTTGGAAAATGTAAGGATCAACAGAAATATGACATGTGGGAAAATATACATGGACTGAGGTGAAAGTGCTTAGGAAGTGAGGACCATTCAGTAACTTGCTTTGGATTTGGGCGACAGTGAAAAAAAATTACCCGCAGAAGTTGTCCAAGCAACAGTGTCCTGTTTATATCTTGTGGTCTTATGAGTAACTGACTGGAAAAAAACAAGAATGAAAAGATAACAATTACAATAAAATTAAATTAAATAAGCCAGTGACTCATTACAGAGCAGTAAAAACAAAAACAAGATCATTTAGGACTCAATAACAACAGAAGAATTAAAAAGAAACATAAAAATGGCTAGATTGTTTTCCTCATATATACAATCAACCACATTGAAATAGGAGAGGAGTAGAACTGATCTCACAATTATTCAGTGTAAAGCAGAAAATTCAGAAAATATGAATTATAATACTACAGTACTTTAGCCACCATGCTATTTTTAGTGGGACTAAGATTTTTTCTTAAGTGCCATAGAGGAACATAACTCAACATACACCTACCAAGGTACACCCCTGGAACTGACAACAGTCTTTATCCTACATACTCAGTCTTGCTCCATAGATGTGTTTTATTAAGCAATATTGTTAGGCTTTAGAAAAGTGTTATCAGTTAAGACCCGTCCATGATCTCTTTCACAATTTTGATCTAGACTCAGGGCTAATCCCAGAGTAAGGGCAATCCAGCAAACTCTTGAAAACATTTAAGCAAACTAGAGCTCAATTTCCTATGACTCTATTGGGACAATCTGTGAAGTTCTTGTGCTTCCAAAGCACAGCAGAGCTAGGAACTGTACATTCTGAACTCAGTGCTTTTCACAGAAATCTGTCATGAAGTGCTGAGCCCTGCACAGCTGTAGTGCTTTGATTTAGAAAAAACTCTAAAAGATTTATTCTGAAGAAGAAAATGTATTATATGAAGGGATACCTTAACTTTTCAATGACATTCAATTGCCAGTGCCAATAAGAAGCTGAAAAATTCAGCACAGAATATCAAAATCCCCAAAGTTTGTGGTCATTTGTGTTGGCTCACCTCTGAACAAATCTTATCTTTCTGTCTCTTTTGGTCATGTATTTCTAGTGTTCTCATTGCCATGATCTCTAAAAAATCACTTTAGTATACTAAGTTCGATGGAGAGATGAGCATAGTGAGCCTTGGACTGCTCTTGAGTTGTTTGTGATATAGTGTACGGACCTTTAATTCTGCTGCAGTAGAAAGGTTGATCTGCTATTCCTGAAGCTGTAGGAATTCTGTGGGAAAACATCTTGTTTATTTCTGCTTTAGCACTACATCCAAAAGCATGTTATGAACATAAACAATGAGTGTTCATACAGCTAATAAGGTAAAGTAGTATATTGGAGGAAGAGAAGACACAAAGCAGTGAAGTGATTTCCCCTTATTTGCTCTGGGAGTCACTAGGAGAGCAGTAAATAGAATCTCAATCTCTTGACTGCTTGTCCTGTGCCTCAGCCACGAGACTAAGCTTCATCTGACAGACACTGATTTCTGGTGTGTGCATTGTTTTTCTGCACAGATGGTAAATCCTCCTGTAGAGTAAACAGCCTGAAAAGGGAACAGCTGCAGATGCCTTTTTGACAGGCACCTCGCCTGATGCTGGCCATGTGGAAGATTTGTACCCGTCAGATATATTATACTGTCCTCATCTTCAGTTGTGCCGCGTTGTTTACAGCCTGGTTCCCTGGAAGTCAATAGAGCTTTTCACAGCTAGTCCTTCAATTCTTGAAAAGACATGATTCAACTATTTTTAACTGTTTCGCACCAAGGCTTCTATGACTGTACTGTTGCTGTTCTGTGCCTGAGTTACTTCTGTCCTTTGGTGTGCTGTAACTGAGCAGGAATGTTCTTCTTGAGTGTTCCTGGCACTAGTAGCTGCAGCCATGAGGTTAACATAAAGCTGAACAGATTTCATGCTCACTTACATTTACCAGTCTATACATTTCAAAGCTTGCAGGGCTGAACAAACACATTCCTCAGGAGCAGTTCAGCTCTTTCACCACCATGAAAGATGCTGCCTAACTGAGACTGCATATGGCGAGGTCTCTGTCAGATTCTGGTCTGCACACATGGGCCTTTTCCTAGGGAAGAAGTTGTCTTTTCAGTCAAGAAAGCCAGTATGAAGCATTTTCTTACCCCTAGCCTCTCCAGTCCTGGATTACCAGAAGAATGACACAGAAACCTCTCATGTTGCGTGTTTGTATTCATTGTACAAATGTTTACTGCTGACACCAAGTTCCAATTTGCTAGATGCGTGCTCTGGTTTTGATGAAAGTGTGCTGAATTTATGCATCTGATCCAAAATAGTAACTTACCAACTGAGTTTAGTATTTTAAAATGTCACTGCCATTGCTGTAACAGATGCTAGCAATAAGCTGACAACCCAGATTTTCCACTGAGGAGTCATTCATGGATGCTGCATTTGTAACAGAATCCGTCAGTTCTCTTAACTCATAACTCAAAGGTAACTGCCACTTTGCTTTTCTTAAAGTGCTGAAGATTATGTCCTAGGTGATTATAAATACTACCTAGTTTTATTTAACCCTGGAAATGTACTCTGTTTGTTACTAGACAAATATAGCAGAATCAGTCCCCTGTCTGAGGAGATTACAAAATAAAAGTTGATAACACAGAAAAAAACCTGAGGAATTTAGAGCCATAAATAACGCATAAGAGTTTTCTGAGAGTTTATTGGAAATTCGCTGGAAACCACCAAACTATAAAACCAGAGGCTGAGTTCACATCATCTGCACTGACATGTAGTCAGTTCAGCATAAACTGACTCAGCCTCTTTTCCACCTCTTCCTAAAACCTAGCGAAACATCCAGAACAAGTATCATGCCGAATTGGCACACTGCCAGGCGGAATCGCTAGGAAGCAGAGGCGGTGTGCTGGCAAGAATCCTCACCTCTGTTTTCTGTGACTCTGGGAAAACCAAGCTATACAACTTTGAGAAGTATATGTTCCCACACTTAGACAAGAGCTGCAGCAAGAAATGTGCAAAGGCTGAACATGACATGACAGAATGGCTGAACAAAGAGGCATAAGAGTGCTTCAATTTTTAGATTAGCAAGGCAGAAGAGGATGGTAGCCTTGGTGAATTTGATGGGGGATCTCCTCAGACAGATCAACTAAAGGAAGAGGATAACATTAGCAGCTTTGGTCTATACCGATAATTAGGACAGAGCTTAAAGTTATCACAGAATATTTATTAGTCACCAGTGCTACACACTGCAAAGCTCAGAGGTCAGCTTTTGGATGGCTGCACAGCTCAGACCTGGAATAGCTGCTGAGATTAACCCAGCCTGATTCCCAGCTTGGCCTAAACCTATCCTTAAGCCTGACATGTTTTGAAATTTAAGCTACAAGGTATAATAAACAGTGGACCACTTTGCTTTAAATATCAGTATAGTCCAGGACTAATTTTATGACAAAATAGTCCAGCATGATGTTCTAGTGTCTCTGTCCATATAATACCAACTCTGCTAAATGAACTGCTGAGAAAATTAGTTTAACTACAAGAGAATGAGAAGATATGTTATACCTTGAAGATATCAAACCTGTTGTTTTCAGGATCTACTTGAAATTTGTAATGGGCTTACACCACAAAAAAAAATATTCAGGCAATAAAATTTGTAGTCAGTTGTGTTTCGCTAAGTAAAGTTATACTGGAAAAGTGTTTTTATGACAGTGTATCTGTATTTACTGGGCCTTTTACCAACACACAAATGTAACTAAAAAAAATATTTATAACTTGCATTTGTATTCCAACAAATATTTTAGCATAGAGATAAACTTAGAGCAAGTGCAAATACTGCCATGTGCTTCAGAGTGCTGGGATGTCACACAGATGCCCAATAAGCTGTGATTTGTTTCTCTGCAGCCCATGGGGAACTGGAGTCATTTGCAACAGAACTAATTCTTGTTTTCTGCAAGGCAAACAAGTGAGGGGAGAGGGGAGGAAGCAGCAGGCATACATCAAGTGGTCTTTAAGCAGCTAGCCTCTGCCAAGGGAAGATAAGGAGAAATGAATTAGCTACTCTGGAACCAACTCCACTGCTTTTTCTTAAATAACTCAGGCTTTGTGCCTAGTTAAGGCACATCCTTGCTTTGAATGCCTTGTTTCCGTTCCATGTCAATTTTCTCGTGCTAAACTAATTTGCTGAGGCTCTGCTAATGTCCCTGCCAGAGGAGCTTCCGTGGCTCTTATCTTTATTTACTCAGAAACATCACGACAGCATATTTTATCCTTCTTTTCAAATTATTTTCAGCATCATTCCCCATCTATCCCAAAAGCTGCTTCCTGCACAGCAATACATCTGAGCAAGAGGATAATGAAAATGCAGCAGTAACATCTTAGACACATGTTGCACGGTGAAGATTAACAGAGGACTGATTAGCTGGTAACCCTAACCGAGTTTCTGAAGTTCTGTCAGTCAGCAGGTTGGAATGCTACCAACACGACAAAGCAGCACAGAAGTGTGTAGATGCCCTGCAACCTGCCATATAATGTTTACTCCGGTGAGGAACCCCCTCTGCTTGAAGGATTGTCCGTATCAGGTGTGAGCCGCAGTGAGGATGGAGCTACACAGCTTACTGACTGGGGAACTCACAGCAAGGGCTGATCTCGCGCTGCACTGCTTACTGTCAGTCTCTTCCTCACTTCTTCCAAAATTCTTTTGAGGAATCTGGGCTGGTTGTTGTTCTTTTTTAGCAAGTAACTGCAACAAAAACCAGGGAATATGCCTTAAGTGCTGGACTAATGTCATGAGACAGGCCCATACACAGTCCATGGCCCCTTATCTTGCAGGATCTGAACCTAGTGGCTCCACATAATTTATTTTAAGCTTTTAAGTTAGTGGAGCATTTAATGATTTTGTAACTAAAATCTGTCCTTAGGCTTATTGGTTCTGCCTGTCTGCTCCTTTCTCCTTGAAGGCTGGCCCATTCTTCCCTCTGGGGGACTGGGACTGGCTGTAACGGAGCAGCCGCACTGGGCTGGAGGAGGTTACTGGAGGAGGTTACTGGAGGAGGTTACTGCAGGGCAGCAGGCTGACCCCTCCCTCTCTCTGAGGGCCGAACGAGGAGCCTCCCTTGAATGACGCAGAATGATCTTGTTCCCCAGAGCTAACCCTGATGCTTCCCTGCCAGGCAAAATGATCCCTCCCAGGAGCTAAGCATAGTGCCTGTCGGGGATAGCATTGAAGATGCTCCCTCCCCACAGGCAGAATGCCTCCAGCAGGATAAAGATACGGGCCCTCCCTCTCTCCTGGAAGTTGAAGATATGTGGGAAGCGTGTTTTGTCCCTTCAGGGACTCAGCCATTTGCTGCTTCTTACCCTTTTTTCCTCACCTGCTTACTTGTGACACTTACTGGGACCAGATTTAATGGCACACTGTTTAGAACATATGAAGGATAAAGCCTTTCTGTTTTATTTTCTCTGTGGAATAAAGCCCATGGTTATACTGATTAGAGGTTCTTTTCAGTTTCCTGTTAAATCTTTTTAATTATACATCTTTTTTAATCACGATCTCTTGGCTGATGTTAAAAGGGAACGCAGTAGTTTTTGGCTTTGGAATCACAGCTAATGACTTTCCAGTAGTTTCAGAACAACCAGGTACCAGTTCCACCTCTTGTTAATAAAATCTGATAGCAACAAGCCAATGACTAATAGTCCAGGACTAGCCTTTCTCTCTGTTCCACTGCTGTCACATAAAGTGACTTCCATGCTTAGCTTATAGGGCCGTTGTGGATGTTGGACAGAAAATGTTTACACCTAGAGTAGATCTGAAACACTGACAAATTTTTAAAGATAGTGCAGTGCTGCTTATGATGACATCTAGAAGCACAGGGGTGAGCTGGCCTTCCCATGAACAATGGTACAAGTTATCAGTAGGAGTCCTGAATTCCAACCTTTCTGCTTTGAGCACTAGTACACAACCCAAGGATCTAATCACCTGCTCCTGAGACACATAAGACTGTAGAAAAACAAAAGCTCTTTTTTCTTACTGTTTTAAATTGGCAGGGAGCACATGTACTCCAGAGAACAACATGAAATTTGAATTACTGTTTCTTTCTACCACAGTTGTGCCCAAAGTCTCAGACTGAGTCTGGGACCCTGTTGCTATGTACTGTTCAAAACATGTCAAGAGAAAACTACAGCATGAATGAATGAAACAGAAACAGAAACAGTGAGAAAAGAAACAAAAGTAGAAGGAGGGGCAATAATTTTGAAGAAGATGGCAAAGTTGGTGATAGAGCTTGGTCAGGAAAAACCGAGTACTGAACCCACATCTCCTAAGTAGTTATCATACATTTACTTTACCACACTGCCCACTTCCTTTCTGTATTATGCATGTATCCATAAGTTATGGCAAAGTTATTACAAGTTTCAGTTAAGATTCTTCTTCTGTATAATGCCAGGGGCTCGTTCCATGAAATTACAAGATGAGCTGCTGTAAGCTGCTCCATCATGGAACTGCTAAACTCCTCACTTCTGCACTACGGGGAGGAAGTAGCCTATCGCATTTGCACTTTGGGAGAAATTTAGGCTATTTATTCTCACCTTCCTCTGATACGCATACTCCACCCAGGAAAATGAAGGTGCACTTGTAGCATGTGCAGAAATACCTCTGCTAGCTTAGTCCAATTAGCATGAATAATAACAGCCACAGAGATGCAGCTGAGAAGTCTTTAACATGCTAGTAACCAGATTACAAACTCTGAAAGACTCTGTGTACATACTCTGGGTGTTAAACCCACATTGCCACATTTTTGCTGCTATTCTTACCAAGCTGTACTAGCCTAGCACAGGTAAATCAATACATGCTGCAATTACTCCTTCCCCATTTTGGATGCACAGATACATTCAATGGCACCATACTTTTAAAGAAACCAACACTTACATCTTTACAGGGTGGGTTTAGTATTGGCGGATTGGTGCCCCCTGTGATAGAACTGAAAATAATGCACTTTGATGTGACTCATTTGTTCTTCAGTGCCTTGCTACCCACCAGCCTGGCACTTGGGTTTTGGCCTTTGCCATGCTCACATATACCTCATATCCTTGAAGAGAGGTGAGTTGAGGGAGCAGAAGGAAGGGCTGTGTTTTATCCAGTAAGCAATAGATTGGTTAACATAGTATCTTATACAAAAGACAGTGTAGACTGCTGAACTGTCAGGCTGAGAGGGAACAAGTTCTGAGCACGTGGTTTCTTGAAGGCAGTGGCCATAAAACTCCCCTGTTAGGTCCTGTACTGAGTACTGAGGCAGCACGCTGCCGGAGGTGGCTGTGCGTGAGCACTGCCTGTAGCACAGTCACAACAGCACACGCTGCTTGTGCAATACCCCATGGTGCAGCTATAAGAGTAGAGAGTTTCTTCCCCACTTCAGCTCAGTCATACTTGCTTCCTGAAGTGGCTTCCTCTACTGGGAATTTCCAGACTTCTTAACACTGACTCTCCCTTATCCAATGTGCTTTTGAGCTCTCCTTTCTATGTCTGGCAAGAACCTGTTTTTCAGTAGGCTTTCTCCAAGAAACCTGTATGAAATATTTTTATGTCCTTGTTTCTTTTTGAAAATCAGCTGTTGAAGTGTTTAATGACAACCATGATATAGGTGCCCTGGTCTCTATTCCCAGAATCCATCTGGTGCATGGCCACAGGCAGCTAGCTAGAGTTAACTTCATGACTCCTTTCTCTTCTTTCCCTTTATCAGTTTCCACTGTAAGATAAGGAGCTCAGTATTTGCCCAGTGCTTAGTGCAGTGAGCCCCTTTGACAGGGGCTTCTATATGCTACCAGAAAGAGAATGGAACAGAATCCTTGTTTCAGCATATTTTTGATATGAATGCAGATGTTAACAGTGTCTCTAGTTTTATAAATGGTTGTAATCCTTCTGAAATGAATACAACTGGTTCCACCTGCAGTTAAGCATAAACTCTCTGCTCTTTTAAGATCAATAATATTAATTAGTACCTTCTTTTTACTAATAATTGACTAAGAACTCAATCCTGTAAAATTCCAGCTAATCTTGACAGCAATCTCCTTGGCATAAATATACTAAAGATTTAGCTTGAGTGTCAGTGTTGGCCAAATCAGGGCCCTAGACTGTGCATGCATAGCAGCAAGGTCCTGCCTCTATTTAGCTGTTTCATTCATAACACCAGCAGCCCACATCCTTGACTAGGACTAGAGATGCTGCTGTAATACAAGTTTTAAAAAGGAAGCTGCTCTGTAGCTCAGTGAAGCATTCTTTTGCCTTTGGCCTGAAAGCCTGTGTCTCAATTCTCCTGCCAAGCCTTGGAGCTCACACCCCATGGACAGACGCACATGGGTTTTTCCCATCAGTTTCATCAGAATAAAACTGTTTTGTGGTTTCTTGTTATAAACTCTTTACAGAAGCTAATTACTGTTGGCACAGAATTAACCACCAGTTGTATAAGTGAAATTTTGCTCAGCTTTGTATCCTGTGCTGCATTCACAATATGGTAAAATATGCTGCCCAGCTGTGTGTGCTATTCAGCAGATGCTTTGCTAATGTAAGATCAATCCATCTGCCCATCAGGTAGAAGTTAAACGTCCTCTTTTACTTTTTAAATAAACAGGGAGTAAATCCCAGTGTCCTTGTCAACATTTCCCCTCTAAACAAACTAGATTCTAATGGTCAAAGCTGCAAACAAACTACCGAAGCCTGCAAATGCATTGACATGTTTATCTGAGTATTTAATATATTTTGTTTCAGTGCCATACATGTGGTATGGAAGACTCTATATAAAAGACCCACTTCCAGGCTATTTCGCCTGCTAAGTGCTAAGCAGGTGTTTTTATATAATTTTGAATAGTTACTTTAATTGTGAAAATGAAGGGAAATATCTGTCCTGTGGAGACCAACAAAATCTGTGAGGTTTGCATTTTATTTATGGAAAACTAATACAGCAGGGTCAAGGGGGCATCAGTTTACAGGATGCCCTAGCTCCGCTGATGAGTAATCTGCTAATTAATAGCTTTGGAAATGCTGCCAAGATCCTGCCAGAATGATTGCAGCACACCAGCAGACCTTGCTTTACTCCTGAACAGACATTCACTCACATAAGCAACTATAGCTGTTGGGATAAGCAACATGACCTCTTACTGTTTCTTCCAGTCTGTTTTCTAGGCCAAAAGATCTGTTAGATCTTGTATCTGTCCTCAAATATAGATCCTTCTTTTAATATTCTTGGCAGCATGAGTCTCAGCAGCTGCAAGTCAGACCCAACTTCTGTTTAAGCAAGATCTGAGTGTTTTCAAAAGCAATAATAAAAATGCAAATAATCTGACAGCTTCCTCTTTGACCAACAGGAATTTAACAAATATATCTTCACCCTGTGTCTTTAAATCTAGGATGTCTTTCTACTGAAGCTGAGGTTAAAAAGCTGCCTGTTTATATAGGCAATAATGAGTTTATACATTTTGTTGTTCTCTTACTGTAAAGGCAATACTGATTCAAACTGAATCTGTCAGTGAGACATACATACTTGAAAGATTAGTTTTATTGAATTCCAAGTTGTATTGCTAACTGCTGTCTCCCCAGAGTCTTGAATATTGGGAAAATCTGTTCTAAAGCTAAAAATTAATTGAAAAACCCACAGGCCCTCGTGTAGTATCCTCATGAGCAACTGATCCCGCCTCCTTGTAGACTGTAAACTCCTTCTGTTTAGACCTGTGTTGTTTTATGAAGCATAGTGAAACCTGTTAAGGGAGGTTGGTGTAAGAGGATGGTGCAAGACATCAGAGTCCAAATTGTCCAAATCTGGATCAACCACAAGAGCTCTGTTGGTTTCAATAGAGAGAATCTGATTTATGTCAGCAGAGGATTTGGCCCACAATAGGCACAGTGTGTTCTGTTCTTCTGTCTGTTTGGGGTTAGGAAGATGAAGGTGCCTCATATCCAAAAAAATACACGCCAAGGAAAAATAACAAGCAGCTGCTCTGTGTCTGGCTTGTAGGGGTACTTCATAGACTTACATATAGTTACAATGCACTTTTCTTAAGTTTGCTAATAAAAACCATTATAAGACTCTAAGTTCTAAAGCCTGGGAAGACATTCTTGATGAATAAATGCAAGGAACCAAAAGCTATGTGCTTTTAAATGCTTTCCTTCTACTTAGAGCTGCTGACAACCAAGGGGCTATTCTGCATAGCAGAGTTTACTACTCTTAGTCCTGAGAAGAGATGCCTTCAATGTTTCCCTTTCCATAGTCCACCTAAGAGTAAAGATGTACTTTCATCACTGCCTCAAAGCCCACCGAGGATGTTGGCCTGAAGAAAGAACACTGTTCCAGTGTTTTCTGTCACATCTGTTCAAAATTCACCCTTTCATTTTTTATTTTAAATGTGCTGTTTTCTTGCCAGACCTAGCTGCTGTAGAGAAAATAATTTAAAAGGGAGAAGAGTTTATGCACGGGGTGCATGTAAATTGGCACAGATCATCTGTTGTCATGGGCTTTGCAGGAGAGGATTAGCCATTTGATGCTGGACCTGATGGCAGTCATTTTCCTTTGTGTGTGTATATATGAAAACATGCCATTCAATTTCTCATTTCTTGTTGCTGTCACCGAGTAGCTAACTTGTCCTTCAAACCATTATACTCGTTAGTGTGACACTTTCTTCATGTAATTCCAGATGAGGAATTAAATTTTGCTTGTGTTCTTAGTGGGTGTGCATCTCAGATACTTATATCTTCTTCAGTGTTCTCTTTCTGTAAAGTGTTGCACTGGAAAACATTGTGAAAAAACAGTTTTCTTCTAAATATAAATTGGAAACCCATATTGTCAGAATAGGATTTTCTTCTTTTACTGAAGGACACAAAATTAACAGTAAAGTCACCACGAGAGAGCATACTATGCACCTTCTCTGTGGGAATCAGTTACACTAAGCAAAACATGGCATTCCTTAGGCGGGACAGCCGAGCCATTAGAGCTGGAGAAGTGCAGTCAATGGCACACAAAGCCACAGTAGAACTGCTTGGATCATATTTCCTTCCATCCTTTTCTCTAACATACTGCTCTCTAGCATCTCAGTGCTAACTATTTCTGAGGGCTCAGTTTCTTGATATTAAAAAAGCTAAGGAAGTAAAAAAAAAAGGGTCAAATGATAAACAGAAAATCTAAGAAGAGCAGGAAGCAGTAGAGAGTCCCAAGAGATTCCAGTTAGGATTTACAGTGATTTTTTTGTTGTTGCTCTTTCAAATCTACACAGGAAAGTGCATGTTACTGCATTCTAGATGTTTAGATGTTTGTCCTCATACTTCCCCACCCACTCTCTTTATGAAATTTATTTGACAAATCAGAAGTATGACTTTGGTAGAATTAAGATTGGGGTTTAGAATATAGGTTCACAAATTAATGCTTCATGTGGAAAATATGTTTGGCATTTTGAATGTCAAATAAACCAAGGGCAACATCCACTCCTGCCTTGAATGTCCTTTTCACCTAGGAAAGTTCTGAAACTTCCTAGTCTTCGATCACTGGATCAGGAAGATTTGTACCTGCCCACAGCACTTTTATGGATTAGTAACATACTGCAAGTCAAAGCACTTTTGGAAAGTTTTAATCCCCATTCAGGAGCACAAAGAATGTCAGCTCTTCACTGGTCCTTAATAACATAATGCTATCATCAGTGGTAAGAAACAGGCTACCGAGTCTGTTCTCAGTGGAGTTTTTTTCAGGATAAAATTACCTGGTTGTTTGATACTCTCTATCTTGAGCTAACTGTCCCAAAATGGAACTGACTAAAAATGGCTAGTCACTTATGGAAAAAAAATGGCATAATTTAATTGTGAAGTTTGCTTGTTTGTGTCTAGTGAGTTCAGGAGGGCAGACAGGTAAGAAGAGGATCAACCTTGTGAGAGAGTTGAGTCTATGCAAAACTCAAGCTAGTTCTGCTAAATCCCGTTCACATTCACTAGAACCTACTTGACCACTGTTGATAAACTTTTCATTTTTATCATTGAAGTGTTATCTTTTCATTGCTTCTGTCACCTTCAGGAGAGCTGTTACCCAATTCTGGGTGCCATTTGAGGAAGCAAAAATTAAGTAATAGGCAGCAACAGAGGATGTATGACGCTGCACTGAGAAAATTCATCTCTGATTAACACCAGGTTCCGTAAATGTTACCCATAGCAGAGGGAGTACTGGATGCTTCCCTGTCTGAAGTTCCTTTCTGGACGCTTTCCCCACTCACTTAGTGTTTGTTCTTCTGCAACAGCAAGGAAATGAAGAAGAGGAAGGAAAAGAGGCAATGAGCACACATCTGATGAGGAAGGGGGTAGATTAAGGTACTAGAGGTACCCTTAAAGTTTATGCAACTGGCCTGTGCTCAGCAATCAGTGTCCGAACAAGGCACAGAAGCAGCTTTCCTGTTAGACAAAAGCCATGAGAAGGAAAGGAGAAGTGGAGCGCTTTGGGTTCCAGGAAATCAGTATGGACCAACCAACACCCTGTCCAGACAGCACAGGCCCTGCCCTTTCCCCTCACCTACCATATTGTACATCTTTATCAGTCATAGAGTAGTTTTGGGTGTTGTTCAGCATCAGCTAATGACGGGTATCTTTGTCCCAAGTGAAGCAATCTGAAGACCCATTCCTTTTGTGTGACTTACCCAGAGGCCCGGGGGCAATTCCAGAGACCAGTTTTTCAGCCTATTCAGACTGTTATTTTTGTTAAATTAGAGTCTAATAAGGTAGTAACTTCACTTCAAACAAAATGAAAGGGGCAGACTCCCTTCTACACATAGAGTTTAGCCAAATTTAGTAAAAGAAAAAGCACTGCTTAGTCAGGGAGGCGTAAGGCTACAGAGCAAGTCTGATGTCCAGCTGCCCCCTGTCAGCGAGCCCCTTACCCTGATCAGGAAGAATTTCTCCTATGCATGAGAAAACCCTTAAGACAGTTTCTTTACACATTGCATTTGGACCCCAAAGATTTTCTAGCGTATTAATCACCTCTTCATGTGGACCTCTGAGCGAGATGAAAACCTTTCCTCCTCAGAGGTTCAAGCTGTATATCGTGGATTCGCAGTAACTGCTGCAACCACACTTTTGAACGGCTAATCAGGTGTTGCGTTACATGAAATTACATGATTTTTAAGCACTATTGTATTTTTGCCCAAGTGTTTGAGCTTTCCAATGCTGTGAATATCAGGTCTGAAGTAAACAATCTTTTTTTTTTTCCCTATTGTATATGTCACCACAAAGTTTAAAATGGACCTGGGAACACACCTGGAGAACGACTGTCAAGAGAAAAGATGTCAAACCTTGTATTCTTATTGGCTTCTTAGATGTTTTCTTTATTTAATTGTATTGAAAACAGTAATTCTTTAAAATTCTTGTTGTATTTAATTGCCAGTGACAGAGCTGATGTTTTTGTTTCTGGGCCTGAAGAACAACCTGGTTTTTACAGAGTAAATGTGCTATGTTATGCTTGGGATCCCTGCTCAGTGCAAGGGAATCTGCTGAGGTTGAAGGGCTGTGGTTTGTAATGAACTTGTTGGCAGCTTAGAGTTCTGAAAAAAGGAGATTAGTTTTGCAGGCTCCTAGAACACAAGCCATCTTTATCTCCCAGTAAAGTCTGTAGGGCTGAGTTTCATATTGGGAGTGGTCAGCATCTTGCTGAGTTAAATTGTCATATATGGTTGTATGCTGAGACTGGAGAATACCCTCCAGTACACCTAAGAATGCACTGAAATTATTTGTATGTATTATAATGGTGTTTAAGAGTCACAGCTGTTCAACAGAACTCAGTTGTGCTGGGTGCCGTACAAACACGGAGTGCGAAAGTTGGTCCCTGACCAACTGGTTCTGTAAGCGTGTGCTTTGTTTTTGCACTAGGGAGATGTATGGGGGTTTTTGAATGTGTCAACCCCAACACTGCCATTCAACTGAGTCAAAGGTACCAGCTGAGTGGGTGGATTTTTACAGAAGGCCTGGCTAATTTTTAGACCATTAGTAACGTGTAGTTGAGGAAGATAAGATAATGAATAGTATGATCCAGTCTCATGCTGCAGAGTGCAAAGAGTTCAACTGCTAGAGTTAAGAAAGAATTATTTTCCCCATCTATGCCATTGCACAATAGTAGAGGTGCTGGAGAGAGGGGGTGTCTGAACTGTCGGGTGTGGGGTTACAGCAGGAGGCAGGATATTGGACACACTGTAGTTTATTGCTGACCAGTACAGAAAATATTTTTTTTTCTTACATTTCAGAAGTGTATAACTAGTTCTGAAAGGGCAGCCTTGCCCTTCAATTCCTCAACAGCCAGCAAGCATTAAGAGTGGAGCTGAAGCCTGGGAACTGTATTGCAAGAGCAGGAATCTATTTCTATCTCTCCGTGCTGAGAATGGCTGAGAATATTGTCCATGATGACTTTGTAGAGATGGTATAAAACACCTTTAAAGTTTGTGAGCACTTCAGATGAGAAGGACAAAAGATTATAAAGTGATTGTTTAATATTTGGATGCACAACTATCAATTGCAGGACTTGAAATGAGGGATTCTTTCCACAGTGTGGTTTAGGTGGATCAGTGTCATCTCTTGAAACAAGTGAAGAATCTTCTGATTTCAGCCTTGCTAAGCATAACATCAACAGCTGCTGGTTCTCTGTATGATTGTGGAGCTGTTATGGACTCACAGAAAAGTACAGAAATGTCCCTTGTTTTCTGTAGAAACCTCAGAAGGTCTTTTCTTAATATGTGTGTGTATGAGTGCAGGTAAGAATTACCACTCAGAACTCTAGAGCTGTTTTCCCAGCCAGGAAAAATGGTGTCCTCTATTTCAGCTCTATTTTCACCATCCAGAATAAAGAAAGGTAGAGATGTTGAGTGGTGCAGTACACATTAATTCTCCTTACAATTAACATTTCATAAAAGCAGGCTCCATTTGGGTACTAATTTATTTTAATTTTTGTACGCACACCCTAGACTTCTTCACTTTCTTTGGAGACACCGAATACATCAGCTAATACTCATATTTACAAGCAGTATATACCTATGTGTTTAGATGCCTGTATATACTGTTATAGCACAATTTTCCTTGAAGTTAGATTATAGCATAGTGCAGGTAATTAAACAGTGATCTCTATACAAATTAAAAGGGTTGGTACATTCCTTTAATATGGAAGTACAATTACAGTAATTTTATGTGCATACTGGCTGCATAAAAGCACACATGCAGTTCTGAAGACTCGGCCCGTGTTTTGTATGTGTTAGTGCTGTTGGCACATGCAAATGTGAGGCTTACTCACAGAGAGAGGCTGCCTTTGAAGCTCTACCGCTGCAGAATTGCTATGCAAATTGGCCAGCACTCCAAGACTCAGTAGATTTTCAAATGGTTTGGGAAACACTACTTGAAAATTAAGACTCTTCTTCCCATTTCCTATTAAGCACTGCCAGATCTGAGCAATACACAATACACGCTGAATACATGCATTTCCTTTTGCTTTTTCCCAGATTGTGCTGGAGTTTCAACTGGAACACCGCAGCACTCCCAAGCTATGGCAGTTACAGACTGTCACCAGACAAGCTACTAGGGTATTACTGGCTCGCTTACTATTTATTCATTATAACTTAACCACTGTACAGGCTCAAGGTGAGCTGATTATATGAACAGTTCATTCCACATCCTTCTGCGGCCATCTGAGACTGGCGATTCAGTAGATGTCGTGTGCAGCATTGGAAGGTGTCTTAATCCATTAATTTTGCGTTTGAGCATATTTTGTATTTAACTTGTTCCTCAGCCTACTTCCCGTGTGATAGCACGAATGCTTGCAAGCACACTCGCAATATTTTTTTCATCACGATCAGGCTCCAAGCCAGAACTGATGTCAAGGATCAGTGTAACGAGAACAGCAGGTTTCTGGAAAAGGAATGATGGCATGCACACGGCATCAGCAGGGACATCACAAGTATTGAGACACTGGTTTGTTTTTGAAAGTCTGAACTCAAAAATCAGCTGGGAAAGCAATGCGATTCCAAGTGACTGCATGCAATGTAGGTCAGTTGAATGCAAAAGTGAAAGCACATGTACCATCAGATTCCCACGTCTGGAGGGGGAGGGATGTCAGCCTGCAAGGGCAAAAAGCCCCAGAAGTCATGTGTGACTCGTGTTTTCCGGTGAGTAACAAGCGCTGCCATCCCGCGTGGATGGGAAGGGCCGAGAGCAAGTCCCGGGGTGGGCGAGTCCAACCGGAGGGGTTGGATGCCCGGCTGGGAGAGATGCACGTTTGCGCACACACGTACCCCCGAATCCCACCGGCACTGCCGCGCTGGGGGGGTGCAGCCCCCCCTGCGCGCCCCACGCGGGCGGGGCCGGCCGCTGCTCCCACAGCTTGGAAGTCACCTAGGAAAATGATTTGGGAAACAAGTTATGGGTTGGTTTTTTGTTTTTTGTTTTTTTTTTTCTCCCTGTGGCTGAGTAAAAATGATTTGTTTACACAGAGTCATTAATTTGGATTAAGTGTGTGTATGAATTTTAAATGGATCGCTGTTCCTCGGTGGCATGGATGCTCTTCCAGGATGTATGTGTTGTAATGCAAATTAATTTTACTTACTTCCAAAGTGGATTCCAAATTAGCATCCACACAGGGAATTAATTAGGAGTAGCTTTTGCCTCACAAACACCACCCCACCCCCCCGGTTTGAATCCCACGGTTCTTTGGGGGTCACTGCTGTAAGAGGGGACTAAGATATTTGAAATGCACCTCTTGCCTCGTAGTCATTGCCTTCAGAAAGCCAGAACACTGAGCATAAAGGCTTCTTCATATTAAAGACAGATCACCCTATCTTAAACTTCTTCTAGACAGCATAACGTATTATTAAAAATTCCTAAGGGGCTGTTAAAAATAATTATTTCTAAGGGTATGGAGATACGAATATGTTACTGTGGGGTAAGGTAAGGTAAGGTGTGAACTTGCTGCATAACATCTATGCTGTGGTTTGCCTTGTGTGCTTACTTTTAGCCTGTGGTGAACGTGAAGCTACCCCAGTATGCAGGAGGAAGTATCTCTCTTAACTTGAGACATCTTGGTAAGCACCATAGCAAAACAGCAATATTTTTATTTCTCCTTAACGACTTGAGGATGTTTCTGATACTCACACATCTAATGCATGAGTGATGTCAGATTCTGACCACAGTAGCATCCTATGGCAACGTGTTCCTCTGTTTGACCGAAAAGAGCTGTCAGAGCAGGTGATGAATGAAGAGTTCAAACTTCAGTGCTGAGAGAGACCAGCCTGTGAGTAATGGTCTGTCACTGGCCTCAGATCATGAGCTGTTTGCATAACTTTGGCTCAGGACAAACCCAAGCCGAAGATGACAGATGATGCCATATAAGCTTTCCCAGTTCCTCCAGTTGGCTCATTCCAGTCTGATCCAGATCAGCTGGGCCCCAAGGTCATTAGCAGTCTAGAGCCATTTATTGGCAAGGGTGACAGAGTTTGTGGCCTCCCTCCCACTGTTCTGAAGGATGACAAAATGGAAGGTAAACAAATAAGAGGAGTTATTTGCTACACATGGCCTACTCTGAAGCTTCAGCAGTAGGGAGGAGAAGGGATGAGACCATGGTAACATAGGCTAGTGCTGTTCCTTCATAGAAGCCACCACCCAGCCAATGTCCCTGGTGTGCATGTGATTGCTGTATGCACAGATGAGAGCAGTATCACACTCTCCTCAGGATTTAGCCACTTCCTACATTCGTGGTTTGGTGAGCAGAATAATGTGTTTGATCGCCTCAGAAAGTGACTAAAATTAGAAATTAAGCTGAATGTGATTTCCAACTGCTTTGAACCAACTGTCATGGCTGGCATTTCCCCCTTATCCTTTGTCCTGTGAGTTAGCTACTCCTTACTCTTGTTGGGGGGCTCAAAGTAAAGGCAGTGGTGTCCTTGTACCTGACCACTAACTGACCTCCTGTGAGTAAATAGGAGGAACATACACACAGGACTAAAGTGTACTTGGACATACAAGACTAGTCTTCAGCTAGGTTGCTCATGTTGTGCCTACCATTAATAGCAGGAGCCTGACTCAGTGGCATGGTCATACTTTCCAGTCCTGCGTTCTCTGTGCTCAATGCCATTCTGCTGGGCATAGCACTGGCAGTTTTGACAGACACACCTCGCCTTTTCCCCACTGCCTTTTATGTATCCAGAGCACTGAGGTGAGCATCCATTAGTTGGGTTTAGGATCTCCTACAGGTAAGCTGTTTTCTTCATCCTTAGGGGAATTCCTCCTGCTCCTGGTTAAGGCAGAACCTTTTTCCTTGGCAGATGGTAGCAGGCTGCAGTGCATCTTCCCTGTTCTTCCCTCTGCCTTCCCTTTGGTTTGAGATTCAAACAAAAACAGACACTGAAATCAAATAGACCCTGTAACCCATATTTCATCATTAATCCTCCTTCCTTACTGCCTGGTCTTATTCTATGTATTCCCTTGGAAATCATGTAGGAGAATCATGGTCATGGGGGAGCTGTCTGAGTCTCATAGAGGGTTCTGGTAATGTACCCACCCTTCACCATGGTCAGGGTCAGGCTACTCCTCTTGGCTATATTTTCACTGGAAAAAAAAACAAAACCAAAAACAAAAACAAACCTATTAGGTCAGCAACTCAAAAGATCAGGGAAGGAAAAGGCTTCTCAGTGAAGGCCAGGGCCTCCAGCAAATGAAAAGGAGAAGGAAGAGCAACTGTATACAGCCTGGGACTTGGTGAACGCTGCCAGACATGCATCTTGAGTTTTTGGCTGAAACTGTGCAGTACAGTGGGTGAGCAAAGTTCAGAGTGAGGAGGGCACCCTGTTGTTTGTTCACACTCTAGTGTTGGTAAGGGTCTCTTGAATGATCTCCTCGTGCTTACATCTGCTACTTCGGGCACAGCATTGATTGTTGGCCCCCCCTCCATTTATCTCTTTCTCATTCATTCATGCATCTAAATGTAGCAACACTGGTTTGAGTGCAACCTGCTCCTAATGGAGCTCCACTCCTGGTGGAGTCCCCATCCCTGGAGGTGTTTAAGAGTAGAGTTGACATAGCGCTCAGGGATATGGTGGAGTTGGGAACTGTCAGTGTTAGGTTACTGGTTGGACTGGATGATCTTCAAGGTCCTTTCCAACCTAGACGATTCTGTGATTCTCTAATACTCAAGTTTAAGACCTTCAGCTTGTTTCTTTCAAGCTCATCCATTGCATTATTACCATTTCGTCATTCAGGCAAAATGTTCTCCATGATACTTATCTGAGGAACCTCCTCCTCCTTTCCAGGGTGCCTGATACTCTTGGAACCGAAGAGCATCTCATCCAAGTTCTGCAATGAGTCTCTCTCCAGACTTTCTAACGTGAACACTAAAAACCACTTGAGGGGCGATTTTTCATCCTGCATGCTTAAGTATCCATAGGTTTTCATTGTCCATCTAGATTTAATCCCTTCATTCTTCCCTTAGCTCTCTGCCATCCATTTTGTGTTGAAGGTCCCACCAAATCCAGAACTGCTGTTCTGTTCACTTCTATTAAGATGGTAATTTCTATTAGATCCTCTGGATTCTGAGGTTAGGTCCTTTGGAGAAAGGAGAGAATTTCAGTCAGTCTTTCCAAATCTCTGATATTTGTGCTCATATCAGGACTCAGAAGGGAAGCACGTTTCACATGGATGGGGACTTTGCTGAAAGAATCTAACCTGTCTCTTACCTCAGTGACTCCATGTTGTAGGGAGCTGCAGTTTGTAAGCAAACAGTAGCACTAAAAATAAATATGTTTTCCCCCATCTCCATGCTGTTAGTGTTTTGTGTGAAAGGATGGCTGAGTGGGTGGACTGACTTTTCTTTGTTCCTTTTTCTTTCCTTTTGTTTTGTTTGTTTAGCTTAAAAATACGTTGTTGTCATTTTCACGAGAGGTGACCCAGCCCGAGGCCTTTTCAGTTTTCTTTGTTCTGAAGTGGGGCCATAGTTTCTCCCTTTCAGGCAGCCTTGGCTTCAGGTATTTTAGCAGAGTGAGGGGCTGCCAGTCCAATTTATCTTTGCAGCTTCTTTCCAGCCAGTTGTTCACCACTACAAGTTGTACACTAGTACAAGTCTCCCCCATTGTCTTCCCTGCTGCCCTATCACAAACCCAGCCTAAGACCCATATGGGCCACTTGCCAACACATAACTCTGCTCTAACATGGGATGAATCGCTTGATATTGCCTTTTTTAACTTGTTTTTCAGGTAGTTCCTACCCTTTGAACACTGACATTTTTCAGACTGTCATTCAAACAGTTCATCAGGTCTCAACCCCAGCCTCTGAACTTAATGTGCCTAATTTTTGTGGACTAGAATAAAACAGAACAGAACTTTTCCAAGTGCCTAAGGTATTCTATCTCAGTGAATTCCTCTAGGAATTCCCCCACATGTACAAAACATTTCTTCCAAAGTTTGGGCACAAAAATGTTATCCTTCCTCCATGAGTAATTAAGCTTGGATCTCCCTTTAACGAGATCTGTGTGAATTCCAAAAGCATGCTGGCATGGCTACATGTCCTAAGGTGGGCCAGGATTATCAGAGTTAATGGTAACAAATGGATTTTGCAAAGGATATAAAATCTTACCTTTTTTCAATTAGAGTCAATCTGTAGGAAGCTGGAGAAGTCCTTTATGTAGAAGATCATGTCTGGCTATGATGAGCATCATGTCAACCTTTAAAGTACAATACTGCACTCTGTGATTAGCGTGTGCTTTTCTGGAAGGATGAAACAAAGCCCCATTCTAGCAGGTTGCCAGGCTTGGCCTTGCCATCCTCCATCTTCAGCCTCATATCCTGCAGGCTGCAGTTCTGTGGCACTGTCTGAATACTTGCTAGAGGCAGAGGTGGTGGAGCATGAGATTCTGTTGCAGAATGGCAATTACTGTGTTCATCTGAGGCAGGGGTGCCCAGAATAGAGCATGGAGACAAGAATGGCTGCCATTCTGATCTGATGTCCAGTAATAATGCTACTTTCAGTTCTGCTCGTAGAAACCTTTAAGTGTCTAGCCACTAGTTATTTGGTCTCCTCACAGAAAAAAATTCTATTACTTGTTTGTTCATTCAGATCACTGCCTGCTTTGGGAATAATGCACAGTAGAAAGAAAAGAAGAAAAAAATCCCACAGAAATGTCCATATATGTGGAAGACTTCCGAACAACTAGCTAAAACAAAGCAGTGAAACCTGATCAAAGAGAACAAATTCCATAATTTAAGCTGGTTTTGTAATTTTAGTACTTTATCAACAAGTAGATATTTCTGGGAGGGCTGACTGACTGGGTTGTGCAGATGTGTAACATCTGTGCGCATTTGGCCGCTGGAAAGTGTCCTAGTGACAGTTCATTCCAAAAATTTTATTGGTTTTCTAGCTTTTCTCTTGACCGGATAAAGGAAGAATGCCTTTTCCAAGGTCATTTTTGGTGAAAGTGTTTTCTGGTTCAGATCCAGTAGACCAGGGGAGGCAGACTAAAATAGTGGAATTAGAGTTTAGTTCTCCTCAGTAGAAGTAGACCACCAAAAGCCTTGTCAGAAGGTTGTGTCATCGATGACAATCTACCTTGGGCACCCAGTTGTGAGTGATGCTGGCTAACCTACAACATGGAGGGAACAGAACTCCCAACCCACTTTTGTAGAATATAAAGAAGTCAGGAGCCTTGGTCAAGAAGTGAATACTGCTCTGAGATGAACATTTTTATGTATTTGGAACAGCACTGGTGAGGGTGAGATCTCCATCCCCATGTGCAGGGCTTGCTACCACGAGTGCACAGGATCAGAATGAGAAGGCAACAGCATCGATTGCAACCCATTGCAAATCAGGTCTGCACCTAGAAATGGGCAGCAGACCTTGCTAGCTACATTCAGCAAAATCGGGGGTGTGAAGGTGATGTATCCTTCCATTGTCATGATATTGAAGTGTGACTGTGTCTCACTGAAGTGTGACATGGTCACATTAGGACAAGCTTTATGTTCAGTAAAGAGAATTTCTCAGCTCTGCTCAGAGACGTGAAGCTGTCTCCTGAGGATAGGAGTGTATTTCACTTTTGTTATTGCTGTGAGGATCCGTATTTGTGAGGCACGCTGAGTCTAGATTTTTCTCTGATATAAAAAGAGGCCAGATATCAACTAGTGTACGAAAACCCTACCTGGTTTTGATCCTTGGCTACATTGTGATCTCAATGTTGACCTTCAGAACCCAGGATATGGTCTGTATTTTCTCCAGAGTTTCACTAGTGCAAACCAACTGTATAAAACATGAATTTGTCCACATACCTGAAGGGAGGAGAAGGGACAATGCAAAAACCAGTGGCTTTGCTGCTCACCTTCTTTTTGATGAGTATGTTCTGTGGTTTCTAAATTGCTTTCATGTGCTAAGACAGTGGACAGGTCCCTCTGTTAGTAAAACACATACAAAGAGGTTTTATTCACCTGTTCTCACCATCTAGGTTTGGATGGGTATCTTCTATGCAGCCCCAAAGGGGTATGATTCATGACAGGCCTCTTTCTCAGCTCCTAAATTCAGGGAAAGCTGAACTTTGTACAGGGGAGGGGAAATTTATTCCCTGACATGTTCTTCTCCAACAAACTCTGCTTTCCATCCCCCACAAATAATAAGATGAATGATCTTTTATGAAATACAGACTTTATGGGTAACTTGGTTATTGATTGCTCAAGATGATGTTTTTTTCAGAATGTTCCTCTATGAGTTCAGGGTGGGGAGAAATAGAAACATACAGGCCAGCTTAATTATTTAATATCAGTAACTGTGTTTTAAACTTACCCACTGAACTTGCACTTAATTCAAACAGCTGTAAGTGCTTTATAAAAGGTGGTATTCCCCCATTTTGTGGAAAGAGAAACTGAGGCATGGTTCAGCTCACTTATGTGCCCAGTATCACTTGCTGCTGGGAATAGAAAACAGAGTTCAGTCTCATGAGAGAATCATTTGATAATACTTATTATAAAGGAAACAAATTTCTGTCAGGACTATTGCTGAATTTTGAGATCATAGGAAGAGGTAAAAGTTTTTTAAGTTGGGCAAGGAAGTTCTTAGCTCTTCCTTCAGCTCTCTCCAGTATGTAATGTCTAGTTTAAATACAGAAAGAATATTAACTGGAACTTAAATCTGTCTTCCTTTTCCTCTGTTTTCCATCTCTTTTAAAATCCTTAGATTTGGTCTTGTTTGTATGAATCAACCCCTTGCACTTGAGGCATTTATCAGCTGCTCTATCCTTTTTCTTTCTTGTTAGTTTTATTCACGGCATGCTGATTTCTTGTAACCCATTTCCCTGTACTTTCATTTGCATTATGCAGTTCAAACACCCGGGCATTATGGAAGCACGTAGCCTGCGATCCAGGGAGGGGGGGATATACTCAACACCTCTTGAACCACCTTAAACAGTGAGTTTTCAGGTCTGTTCGTCACTACTACTACACTATAAATGTGAACCGATAATGGTAATCATGAAAGTACCATAAAATAGGCTACAAATTACTTTGGGTTTGTCAGATTCATATTGGGTTTTGGATGTTTTGGGGTTTTTTTGACTTAAAATGGTTATTTTCTGATATTTAACATCTCTCCTATTTAGCTGGCTTCCAGCCAAGACCTCTTTCCACTGTAGGTGAAGCAGACCATCCGCCGGGTTGACAGCCTGCTGTACTCACTATGAAGAGTGTGCCTATCCGCCCCTCTGAAAGTGGGACTTTCATCTCCCTAGACACAAACGTATGGCACAAGATGCCATTTTAAATGCCACATGACATTCTGGGAATACTCTCCCTGGTCCCAGAATGCTTCTAGAACTGTTTATCTAAGCTCTCTAATGGTATGCCAAACCACCAGGTGTTCTGTATGCCTGGGGCTCCACTTGTTCTGGAAGGCTTCCTTGGTTTTTGTTTGTACAGACTGTTATCCTGGTCTGGAGAGTGGGTTCAGTGTGCCTCTCCCAGTGCTATAGGCATATTCCTATGGATTGAGAGAATCTTTTCATGCTTTCCCATGACAACCCATGTTAGGATTACTGTATTATATTAATATTACTATATTTCTGTGTCCACTTCCAAGGACTGCAGTGGGTGTTGGCTCTTTAAGCTGTGTCTGCCTTGATCATCTTAAATACTAATACTACCTGTGGGCATTTCTTGCTTCAGTACAGCCCTTCTCAGGCACATGTGACCTCAGCTGTGCATTTCTAAACATGTTTCTGTTTAATGTCATTCAGCAGCCATCATGTTGTTGTCAAGATGATCTTATTACAGTGAAAACTGAGTGAAATTTCATGGTCTTGTGTTATGCAGAAGGTCAAATAAGATGTCCATCACATCCAGGAGACTATAAATAGAAACTGTACAAAAATCAGCAGAGCATGACTAGAGGAGGGGTGGTCATGTGAAACTGCTCAAGTTTATGTGCCCAGTTTGGAAACTAAAGTTTAGGTTCCCCATATGGAGAGAAATAAATTTCTTTTGAATTGCCCTCTGGAAGATAATTCCTCCTCTCTTTACCTAAGGGCTTAATGCAATAAAACCTAGCCTAAAATATACAGTAGAAGAGTCCAGTTGAGTCCACACATCAGGAAAATCATTCTTTTTCAGCTCCCAAATGAAACAACCAGCTCTGTAGTGTTGTCTTTCTCAGATGGTTCTCATACCAAATTGTTAACAGATAGAAACCAGAAGAATTATAGACCAGGAAGAACAACACCTCTCTTTGGGTACTACATCATCACCCTCATTTTTGTCCTTTAGAAAAACGGCTTAATTGTTTTGTGCAGGTGACCATCACAAGTAATAGTCACAAGCTGCTCTTTGATACCTGAGCAAGGTGGTGGTTTTGATAGCAGTGCTCTGCCTGCCCCTTTATTTTTCACACGCATGACTAGTTTGTGCATTTGCAGAGATTACTCTCCCTTTTCAAACAGAAAGCAATAACTGGATCAAACCCAAGCATTGTTTAAGAGTGGCCTGTGACTCTGTGGTTTATTTTCTTGTTTTGTTTGTAAAGGTCAAAGACATAATTATATTTTTTGGAGGTAAAAGTTAACTTGCACTCGGGTCTTTCACAGGGCTGAACTGGAGACAATTAAGAAAATGGTTTTGAAACAATATTTTAATGGACTCATCCCTTTTATGTTTCTTCAGTTTTCAGTTTTCAAAAATCACCAACATTTTTCCCAAGTAGGTACCAGGGAAGTTTTTGAAATCTCAAAAATATTCCAGGAAAGGAAAAGCATTTCCTGCTGATCTCAGCTTGGATGCTTGGGGGAGTATGACATTTTCTGCAAAATTGACAGAAACCAGGTAGGATTTTCACTGCCTGCCAGGCAGGTTTGAAAACCTGCTTGATTTCCTTCCAGCTCACCCACCCAGCTCCTAGGGAACCTGCTGACAGACAGACAGAGAGCAGAAACCCATCTCTGTAGTTCTTCAGATCTCTGGGCTGTCACCTGTCCTCTTCTGGAGGTCTCATAGGGGTGTCTGCTGTCTGGGCAGCCCATCACTGGACTACTTCAAGCTAAGTCTTCCAGAGTAATGGATCTTCCATTAGCAGAGATCTAAGCTTCTGGGATCTTCACGATCTCTGGCTCCTGGGCAGCCTGCCAGGCTCGGGCTCTTTAGCAGTCTTTAACACTGACCCCTCTGCAGCTCTCCTGGCAGGCTGCGTAGGACCAGCAGTGCCCAAGGGCTCCGAGCTCCGGAGGCTGGCTTGCTGGTTCCTGCCCGGTGTGTCCTCCAAGGGTCAGGCAGCCGTTTCCCCTGAAGGGCAGGTATTCAGATTCTCCAGCTGCCCCACAGCATGTTCAGCTTCAATTCAAAGTATCATTTTTTTCAGGAATGTGAATTTGTCCACTAATTCATGGCGATTTCACAAACTAACTTTTGAAATTGAAATGGAGCCAGTTGAGGAATATTCTTTAAGGTCTAACTAGGAGTGCTCTGTGAGAAATATTCATCCTTTTGGAAGCTATAGATTAATTGAATGCTAGATCACTCTGGGAACTGATCCTTCCCATCTTTGAATACCTTCTGCCTTAAGTGTAATATCAGTGTTGAGTCAAAGCCGATGTGGGTCAGACTCGCAGTATTCAAACCATGTTTGCTGGTTCATGTGGAATACATCATTATCAGTAAAACATGTTAGGATAAAGAAACTTGGTCCTAGGGCAATGTAAATCCTTGATTTCAGATGTGAAATTTTAGATTTGAGAAAGTTATGTGATGGTGAGCCTGGTAGGTCAGGGGGATTTTCTGTCTTTGTTACACCTGCTTTGTTCAACAGAATTGCACACTACATTGCCACGAAGCTCATCAGCTTTCAGCCAGCTGAAGATCCCTTTTTGGTTTTCAGAGAAGGCCAGCTTGTGACATTTCTGCTGAGTGTGCAAGCGCTGGCAGAGGCTTTGCCACATGCTCAGAATTGTGTTTGGGACCACGCTAGCTCATTTTGTCCAAGCAGTTTCATTAGCTACTGAAATGAGCTGGGATGAAGGGTGAAGCCTAGAGATAATATTTCTATGTAGTTTTACCAGTGAATCACTGAGACCTTGTGGAATATGGCTTGCGTTCAAAAGGTTGACAACATTTAACCTCACAGAGCTCTCAGGCACTGGGACCTGAGTGCTTTAGCCTTTGCTAAACAAATACTTTTAATGATTTGAGCCTTAACAGGAAAGTCCAGTGGGGGCTGTTGAACTCTGGAATTCGCTGCAGGGGGGCACAGCAGAGATTAGAGGCCATGGCTAATCAAAGAAAATCTGCTTTACATTGTACTGCTGCTTGCACAGCCCCCAATTCATATCTGCAACTCCCTTCTGCCTTAGAGGGAGTTGCATGTGTAGACTGACCCTTTCTTTGCTGAGCTTTCCTCTCAAGATCTTCCAAGACAACCTCAGTTTCTCAGGCTGTGAATTCATCTCCCTTTTTTTCAGTGACACCCCTTTCCCCAAACAACAAAAGTTGTCCCGGTTTTTGCATTGCCCCTGTTTTGAATCAGCTCACCTTTTTCCATGGTTATGGGGTAAACTGCACTGTCAGCTGAAAGGAATTTTTCAACTGTTCTGGTCGACTGCGCAGCTGCACAAACAGCTGTGCCAGCAGCATGGGGAGTGTGGAGGGCGGGGGTTGCCAGTGCCACTGAATGTGAAACCACATTCACCCATTTTTCGTTGCAACTGAAAATTGCTGTGATGCCTACAAACCACTAACGGCAAAGGCATTGGCTAGTTCTTCATTTTCCTTGAGGTGGTGGAAGATAAAGATGGGCCTTCAGATTCTGTAGTGGCAGTAGCTCTTCAACCCAGTAGGTCTAGATATTTAAAATAAAAAGCTTCCAAACTGAAGTGTAGGTGATCAGTTGGTTTGTTCCAAGGTTTATTCCAACCCAGCTCTCATGAGGATCTTATGCTAGCATTATGGATCTTGGAGGCCTTGGATCTGTGCGTGATCAGAGCAGATAGAACTGTGGAAATGTGAAACATTACTGCCCACAAGCTGTTTGTGCCCACATCACTGCCAAAACTCATGCATCTGGAACTCAGCTGGCAGGACTCTGTGGCATTGCTGCACACCCACTTCGGGCAAAGCCTTACTTTAAGCTGTTTGTGATAGTTGGAGGCAACCTGGATGACTTTGTACTGAAGCAGATGAGACAAATGCACACTGTACTGCTATCTCCACTTAAAGCACTATGGAGCAATAACTTTAAGAAACAAAGTGGTAAGATGTAGCCAGAGTGAAGTAATATCTCAGCTTCCTCTGTTTCTGCAGTGTTTCTCTAATGATGTTCATAATTTGAAAATGCTTAACCTTCTGCTGTGCACCCACACTGATCCCCCTTAACTCCTCATTGCTTCTGTGTAATACTCGGACTGATGGACCTAAGCACCAGAGCAAGCTACACACCAAACTATCTTTTGGCAGTATTGACATCCCAGTTGGAACATGTCTTTTAAAAGGCAGCCTTTTGCAGTTTCATACTTCAGCTACCAACTAAACTCCTTATCGGTGTGATTCTATCAACAGGAAACTGGTAAGAAAAAAAGAAGTACCCAACCCATACACCACGATGTTATCTAATCTCTATCCAATCTGCTTTCTGCTTGGGGACACATGCAACAGACTGCAGTAACTGTATGTCAGAAGGTCAAAGAATACAGGCAGGGGACAACAGTACAAATAACCAGTTGGGACTCAAAGAATCCAAAGTTGAAACAGATTTTTAAAGCTGCTTAGTAATCAAAATATCTCAGTGTGCAAATCAGCCTTTTTCTTGTGGTCGTAGCTCCTCTATTTTGTACTCATTGGAGTGTTTGTCACTGTATCAAAGATGTGACAAGAGTATTATGAGCACAGAAAGTAAGATAGAAATAGCATTTTGTCTGAAACCTTGTACCTTACTTTGCAGATATGGAACAAAGTGGTTTCACTTATTGTGAAAGAGACGTTTTTGGAGTGCAAAAGACGATTCCTGAAGTGTTCAGCTATTACAGTTGTGTGAGAATATGAGACTTAGCTAAAAGCTCTTGTGGAAAAAAAAAAAAAAAAGATAAAATATACAGGTTTACAGTTGCTACAAATCAGTAATTTTTCATGTTTGTAATTACAGTAAGCTGCTCTAGGCACCAAGAAGATGCTATAGAACTACTTTGATTAGAAAAGAATCAGAGTACCTCTGGTGTTTCTTTTCAGCTGAGGTTGAGTTTATCAGAGACTGAATGCCAGGTACAACAGCTGAAACAAGGCCTTTATGTCAGATGCAGCCCTGGCAGAAAGGAAAACTCAAACAGCAGATCACCTCCCTCTCCTGCCCTCCAGAAAGAGGTGCAGAAAGAATAACAGAATACATGCCAAGGCAGCTCTGACCAGCTGAAACAGATGGCACAACAATCTTGTCATCCCTTCCCACTGACCCCAGGGTTGCCTAAACCTCTGCAATCCAATTACTGGTTTTAATCTGATTGTGTTATTGCACTAAGCATATTATTTAAAGACTATACAGGTATGGTTAGCTGGAACATGTGTGAGGCTTGCAAATTAAATGCATTAATGAAAGTGGACATGAGTGCATGTCAACAGTCCATTTATGAGGGCAGTGAGGAGTAATCGAAGTGGGAAGACTGAGAATAAGAATTTAGAGACAAACAGTTTTGTAGCACTTTCATATGTTAAGGAATTAACTAATTTCTGGTTCTGGGACCCTTTTCTTGGAACTGGTAGGGGACGTCCTGGTAGCAAGAGGCTAAGGACAAATATGACTCAGCTGGGTCATGTACATAATCCTGCTGCATTTAAGGTGTGAATAAAGGAAGTGGGAATAGGTCTTAAGTGTATAAAGACCTGGGAAGTTTTTATTCAGAAGTACTAATTGGAAAAATTTCTTTAACTGGTCTAGAAGTTTAGTAGACTTTGCTAGGAAAATCTGTTCTTGCGAAAGCAGCAATCACACACTGAAGGACTTTAACCCACCTGTCTCTCCTGTACCTGGAAAGACTAATTTTTTTGTGTTCGGGCTAAGGCATTTCTTAGTATGCTGTTTGTACACGAATAGTTATTTCAGTAAAATATGCCACTGATACCTGTTTTAGGAGAGATCTTAAAGATTGATCTGGTGCAGAGATCAGAAGATGCTGCACTCCAGTCCATCAGTGTGGTGCAGCTCTGCCAGTATCACAGTCCCAGTATGAATACACAGTGGAAATCACTTCTTATTTAGTTTGTCTGCTGTTTGTCAGTGAAGAAGTGTGTACACAGAGAATCGGTGCTTTTGGTTTTTAGGTGAAGTCTATGGGCTGAACTCATCCGAGGATGGACTTTAAGCACTTCTCATATTATTTGGATAGCAGACCATCTGGGGATCTTCGGTATAGCAGATACAAGCCAATTGAAAACTTGGCTGTATTAGATCGCGAGTGGAATTCTGACCTGTTGCTGAATTGGAGAATAAAAATGAAATGTATCTTAGAAGATGCAAAAAATAAATAAAAACAATTTAGCCTGCAAATGCACTGCTGCTCCCTATGTAGTGAATGGAGCTGACATGGGGGATTTAGGTATTCCTGCCTCCTCGATCACCGGTATCTGAATGAACTTGAACAAACCGTGCTGACTTCTTTCAGCCTCCTTGTTTCTGACTGCAAATACAGATGATGCAACTTTGACAAGTTCTATAAACTCTGCAGGAGCAACAGTATAGACATTCTAGGGGTGTGTGATGTACATAATCACAGAACACATGCTAGAGCAATATTCATTGACTAAAAAGGCTAACTTGCAGCTTTAAATATATGTGTCTAGAATTTTGGCCTTTTGTTTAGTCTTACAGTTTCTTCAATTGCATAATTGTTTTCCTATGTCTCGCCTTTTTTTTTTTTTTTTTTTTTTTTTTTGGTTTTGCAATCACTGAAACCTGTAAAAATTGTCTTGTTGTCTATTGCTATGTTTGACTTGTGTTACTGGTGTCATCTCCTTGGCCTGGCTGGCTGTGTACTCACTTCCCTTCAAGTGGTTAAGTTAGTGGTTGTTTTGTGTCTATAATTTAGCTATGGGAAACAGATCTTCCTAACATTGTGGTAGCAGAAGAATCCCTAGAACTATTTCATGTATTTTCTTCCCACTCAGTATTATGAAAAATTCATGATAAATTACTGAATGCTAGCAAATGCTGTGTTATGATCATGTGTGTCCAAGAATATCAATATATGCTTTTTATAGCATATAGGTCTTTAATAAGAGCGTGTAAGAGAACTGTCTACTATGGGTGACACAGTGGGGTAGCACCTTACGCTGGCACCTTGCTCTTCCCATTCACTGCTGTTGTTTCTGCTCGTTCAGCCCACTGCTTTAGCGAAAGGAACGCCTGGAAGACATAAAGAAGGAGGAAAGGAATTTAAAAAGGGATTGTTTGTATCACTTTAACTTAGAAGTTATATAGCTAAAGCAAGGAAACTTCTCATTAGTGTAAAGATGCCTTGATCAGTGTAACTTACTGATACTTAATATGGCAAGTTAATTCAGGCCTGGTCTTTGCAGAGTCCTTGCTCTAATTCGGCAATGTTTATGGGTTTGTATATGAGTCTTTATGTAGAGTTAAGTTGTCTGAGTGTAAAAATGCGAAGTGAAATGGTTATACTAAAATAATTCATACAGCTAATGGTATCAGAAACAGCTCTTTCAGAGTAAGGGGTAGGAGTATATCCAGGTCTTGGAGGAGGAAAAGAGGAAAAGCGCTATGACTGCAGGGGTTAGCTGAAGCATTTCAATTTCTTTGTGTAGATAAAGCCTTTTTAAGTAATGCAGTATTCTGTGTGTAACATACTCTTCCTTATTCTTCCTCCTTGCTCCTTACAGCTTGGATAGACTCCCGCCAGTCAGAGCACCACGGTTTCACAGAAACTGTCTGCTGGTAGTGAGAATCAGCAGTCAGAGATGCTCCTGAGACGTTTCCATTTCCTAAAGCATCCACTGAGACCGAGGGCCAGCTGAGGTGAAGAGAAAATTGGAGAAAATTAGGTGCTAAACTGTCATATTCCAGTTTAAAGTAGGTCTTTCTGAAGTTAGCTCTGACTGAGGTTAAGTCCCAGAAACTCTCCAAGCTGTGCTGCTACCCAGAGTCCATGTCACAGGTAACTTAGAAACATGGACCTCCCCAAAAGAGCCTCCTGGAGACAGATGTGTTGGGGTGGTTTGAGCCTCAGCAAAAAGCAGTGGTTATATAAACAAAGCATCCTGTCCCCTGCATTTGAAAGAGAGTATTTATGAAAGGAATGCGCCAAAACCCACAAGAGGTGAAGGGACATGTAGAGCCGCCTACACCCTCCATATTCCTTACACACTCAGTCACTGCAAAAACAAACAAACAAGACAGGGCTGGCTTTGCCAAGATGGTTATAGGGAGTGACTCAAAGAAGTCCAGTGTCCCGGCTGTAAACAAAAGTGAATATGCATTATGTAGAAAATGAAACAGATTGATGCAAAGAGCTGTGTGCAAATAAAGGATTAGGAGAAGGGAGGAGTGGCGGCAGGGCTTGTACATGTTACCACTGAAAAGCGCATAATGGGATGAGACGGGTGTTTGTCTGGGCTCATATGTGTGTCGAACTGAGCGTGACTGCCTACACACAGATATCCACCCTCTCTGAAGGGAAGGACCATAGGACAGGCCTTGTCATTTCAGTTGCAGGGACAACTACTGATCTTGTAATTTTTTTTTTTTTGGCTCTGCCATAGACTGATGGTGCTGCCTTGAGCAAGTCATGGGTGTGTACTGGTATCCCTGTGAGCACATACGTGTGAGTACCCATGTGCATTTCTGAGAATGCTGCATGCCTCAGCTTGCATTCAAGTGTGTTTATACAGGTGTGTGCATAAACATGTGTGATCCATATGTTTGTGTGCATGCACGTTGAATAAATACGGGTGTATCTGTACCGTGACTTCGTAACCCAGTGTTCAGTGGAAGATGTGTGTTACACATGTGAGGGCAGGAAGCTGGTTTTGTGTATATGTGCTTCCTGCATGTATATAGGTGCTTGCCCATCTGTGGATGGAGCTTTTCCGTAACAGGCAATGCCATTTCATTTCCTACAGACCAGTGGCAAAACAATAATGCCAAGTGAAAAGCTTGTGCAAATCTGAGCTACTGATTGGAGCAGGATAACTCCAGTTCTCTAATACAGCAGTGAGTTTTTGCCTCACTTGCTTTGTTGAAACCTTACTCGCATTTACATCAAACTGCAGAAGTGGAAGGTGTCTGTTTTGATTCCACCTGCACTGAGATTCTTTAATCTGCTCTAGATACAACATGTTCTTTGGATACAGTTACACCTCAGATATTAAGATAAGGCTGTATCATTTCTGCATCACTTATGATCAGTTTGTTAAATTATATTGGCTTAAACACAGAGGTCTAGTAGCAGCCCAAGAGCTGAAAGCAGCTGGGAGGTCCCTAGCATTGGACAAGCAGACATTTGGCCAGTGTCACTTAATCTTGTCCGTGACAAATAGGATGTGTATATGGAAAGATCTCAGATTCCTTGGGCATAGCAGTTACAGTGATTGAGCTCTGAAGGGATTCATAGGGATATCTGAAGGTATGATTTTAACAGGCCTTTAATTCACCTAGCCCATTTTAGTGATAGAACTGATTGCCTAACTAGGATGCTTAAATTTATTTCCCCCTCTTGTTGTTGTTGACACTTCCTCTTTTAGGTATCTGGTTGTTTTAATGTTTCTAAGAATCTTACATTACAACATTTAATTTTCAGAGAAAAACACTTCTCTGTGCCTAGAAAAACTGTTCTTCCCTTCAGACAATACTCTGTGTGCATATGTAGATTATGTGTATATGGATGTATGTGTATATAGATGTATGTGTATTTATGGAATAATACTCTGATTATTATCTGCACTGTGCTGTTTACTGCAGTATCAAGTTATTATGTCCTGGCCACATCTAATAGGTGCTGTGCTCAGCAGTGTTGTATTTCATGGCCTTGGTTGCTCTTGTATGATGACACTGCCTTGTTGTGGGTACTCAGTGGTATCTTCTGTTCACAGATGCAGTGCCATGGTATATTGTTTCCGGATGATGTTTGCTTTTAGTAGTGGTATCATCCAGGGCCAGCGCAGGTAGCAGAGTTTTCACAATTTGCATTGTTTAGCCTGTCCTGCTTTGTAGTTGTGCTCACTGAATTGGATTGTGGAACATATGTTGAGAGTCCAGGTTTGCCATGTAATGATATCTCTGTCCAGTCTTGCATTTTCTTATTGGGGCTGGGAATTCTTCTATTTGAAAAATTCATCGCTATCTGATCTGAATTGTCTGTATTGTGCTATATTTTCTGTGAGTATACAGTGACACTTTGTTATCTAAGCATAGATCTATATGGTTTGGGGCTTTTTGTGAAATAGCTGTTATTTCTCTGTCAGAAGGGCTTCTTCCTTTGTTTCCCCCACTATTAAATTAAATAAGTCCTCAAAAATAGCAAGTTAATTGCCAAGGACTGCATAGTAACTGTGATCGGTGTTTAATTGGCTTTAGATTCCAGACAACATATAACAAATTAGCTTCTGTCTAAGGAACCCATCTTTCTGCAGGCAAATTAAAAAACTGTGCAAACAGATCCTAATGACATAGCAGTGATGTGGTGTGTCTCTCTTTTGTGTCATTTAAGTGCACAGTATTGTGGTTCACTTTGTGAGTTTGTAATTAAAGCAAGTCAAAATAATGTTTAATAATTTTACCTATTTTACCTGAGCATTTGTTCAAACAGTGCCTGATTCTTGAAAAAAGGAAAGTTAAAAGCATGACCATGTGTACAAAATACTCATTGCACAATTTTGCATGCACAATTACCCTGATGGCAAATGCAATTACACACTCTGTATCTACAGCTGCATGCACAAGTTGGCAAGTGCTTACCTCAGGATTTTTATGTAGTCTGGTGAATTTATTTGGCATGAGAAGCCTTCAGGAATGAAGTCTCAATCTGTGGACACACAAGCTAACCTTTCCATAGGATATGCTTCTATCCTGGCTTCCCTCAGAAGTTAAAATTGAATTCCATCCCCATTGCCTGTTCAGACATTGACCTTTTCCCTGGAAAGCAGTGATGAATTTTGAACTTCATGATATGCTCATCAGTCCCTATGGAGCAAATGGCACTGCACTCTAAATGATCTGAGTACCTCAGATACGATTTGATCCTGCTGAAGACTGTCCTCCATTAGCAGAAATGACCGAGATCTGTTCTGATCTTTGCTATATGCTTTGGGAGTGCTATTTAAGCAGTTTGCACAGTTTCACTAGCTCATGGTGTTTTTCAGGGTCCTTCTGTTCTTTGCTGGTCTTTCTGGCTTAGTCAGGATGGTTTTTTTACGTTGACCAGAAAAGTCTTACTGTTGCTAAATGCTCTGTGGCTCTTGCCCAGCTGACAGGTGTATGTAGTTAAGTACTGATAGTCCAAATTTCAAAACAGGCCAGACCCAGATTTCCAGTGTTCAACACTTACAATTATTTTCAAATTTCCATACTTTCAAAGCAGCCTCTCTCTCATTCTGAGACACTTGTAATTGGGTGGCAAAATGGCCAGTGTCTTGCAGCTATTTCTGTGTTGCTAATGGCTGGATTTTTCCAAGGGCTTGGCAGCTTCTTGGAAAGTTGAAGGAGGTCCTCAAAATATTTAAATTCATGTTACTTTTATTCCAGAAGGTAAAAAATACTGTGTGACAGCATGCGTGTTCACAGAACTATTTATTAAGTCTACCTGGCATGAACTGTCAGAAAGCAGACTGGGTTATGGATGAATCTGCAGCTTTTCTTCACCCTGCAGGTCAAACTGAAGACCTGTAGCAAATCAGTAACCTGGGGGAGAGTTCCTGTAGAAATTGCTTCTATCCCTTCAGCGTATTGGAGATGAGGTGAGGAAGCATCCTTATTATTAATTACTCATCTGTTGCTAAGGTAGAACTCGCTGACTTTTGGTGACTGATTTCAAAGGGAATCATATGTAAGTAACTAGTGAGTAAAAAAGCGTTTAGAGTTGAAAGCTTGCTATGGGTTAAAGTCTGTGTGTTCATTTGCTGCCTGTGGCTGAAAGGAGCTAGACGGGAGCCAGAAAATCATTTTGCTCCATGGGAGAGCACTAAAATTATTTTTCTGGTTTACACAATGAATCTGATTCTTCTGTCACTTATGAAGGCTTTGTAGTTATGTAATCTTATCTGAGCTGCTTAATTTACTTCAATGCAAGTAAAAGGAGAATTCAGGCTATTGCTTCTATGAGAAGTGATCAAGCAGGGGCAATATGTATTGGTCTCCATGTTAGCCTTGTTCCTTTTACTCAGACCTTTTGTTAAGCTCTTACTTCTTGAGCGTCTTCTATCAGTAAAGAATTGTTTTCCATATGTGAGAAGAACATGATTGAGATGATTCTTTGCACAAGGATATGGTGGGAAGAAAATCCTCCCATTTGTGAAATGACCTTAAGCAGTCTGGCCTGGTGATGGACTTGTTAAGGGAAAGAGGAAGGAAATTGCAGGGCTATAGCCCCCCTCCCATGGTAGACGGTTCAGTTCCCATGTGATGGAAGAGCATCTGCTTGATTACACAACTTTCCCTACCAAAGCACAGTTCTGTATGCCCTACTGAGACCTTTTCTGTATGCTTATTGCCACGGTCTTACTGTATATGCCTTACTTTTTCATTCTTTCCTGCTTGTCACTTGCCCCTATACATCATAAAAGCAGAAACATCACATTAAAAACGTGCATCAAGTCACTGTAGGGGGTGAACTGGAGACTCTGGGTGTGAATCCAGCAGACACAGGTGTGTTGTGGAGGTGACAGTGCCTTTGTCCTAAGGGAAAAGTTTGTCATTTGTCTTTCTGCATGATGACTCATGGAGCAGCACTCCAGCTGACAGTAGCAAAAGAAACCAACAGGGTGAGAACATGTGAGAACAGAAAAAGTTGTTTAAAAGAGGCAAATAGACAATCCTTCACTTAGCTGCAATTCCCTGTGGCTGGCAGTGTGGAGGGGAAAATAAGACACTATTTTTAATGCTGTCCCAGCTCAGCATTATAAATCAGCAACTGATCTGACATAGTTATAGCACCAGTAGAAAGATGTTTTTCTCTTGTTGCTGTCCCAAGGAATTCAGTCTGAGATCTAAATGTCAGGGTCTGTCTTTTGTTTCTTGTTTGAAATTTTCACTTATCTCCAGATCTGAATGGGAAGTGTTTTGCCATCCTGACAAACTTCTCAGAAATTCGAGAACGTTCCTGTATTCACACTGAGTTGAAACTCACATTTTTTTCCCACTCTCTGCACAAACCCCATAGAAGACATACGTGCCAGTGTAAGCAGTAGCCTGGTGATTCTGGGAGCCATTTGGGATAAGGAAGTGCTAGGTGCTGATCTCCTACCCCTAGCAAGTGCCTGGCTGCTGGAATGCTCACTGTTCAGGGGTGGCTCTTCCTAATCCAGCTGGGATCTGGGAAGCCTTTCTTAACAAACACTTCCTTAAAAAATATGTATAAAACCGTAGCTTGATAAGAGATCTTTCTTCTGTTTGAAACTCCTTTTCATTGAAGATTCCCAAGCAGCTGTAGGTGACAAAGCTGCAGACAAAGCATGGACCAGGTGAAAGCTTTCCTGGCCCATTCACAACTAGTTTTTGGCTTTGCAAGAACAGCCAGAAGCAGAAGGGCAGGAGCTATAATGAGGTCAGCAGCTCTGGCTGTGAGTACCCACAGGGGATAAATTGCCGGGTGGAACAGGCCCATTTTTCTCATATCTGTTCTCTTACAATCCTTCTGCTATAGCTGTTCTGCTCAGGAGTGTGATGAGTTGTAACCTTGACCAGGACAGCTAGGCTGACAAGAGTCCATTGTGTAAATAGAGTCCAGCTGGGACAGAAGCTGAGTTCATGCTGGGCATGTGTTACTGGCATGGTAGATGGGCTTAGCTGTATTAGTGAGGTAACAGACCCAGTTACTTAGTGTCTGAATCATACACAGAGGATTTGTTTACAATATGAACAACAAAGTCATTGCTTGTCCTTTTAGTCAAGAAGAGGCACTATGTAAATTGAATAATTTACCACTATTTAACTATATATCAGCATTTCACCTTCAAAGGCTGTCCAAGTGGTTTATTTACCATAAATTTAACCTTGGACTAAAGCTGAGATGCTTAGATACCACAGTGATAGGTACCTTAGAAATGCTAAGGCAGAGATAAAGAGAGTACCATCAGATTGAGTGAAATGAGAACAACTGTCTGGCCCCTTCACAAATACTGAGGATAAACAATAGCAATCTTTGTACTTGGGCTGTAGGCGTGTTGTCAAGGTAAATGAGACCTGGCAGAGTGCCCTATTGTCTCCTTTCCCACAACTCATTAAGATTTACTTGTTTTATCATCAATGAGTATAATAACCAGAGCTCTGATTATGCCACAAGGACATCCCAATGCCAATGATTCATGAAACAGAGATTATGTTAGTCATCAGAAGGGTCTTCTCAAAGGTTTCCTCCTTGTCTTGTAGAAGGTAGGAACAACATTTTTAGAGTGGGCTGCTCAGCAGGTAACACTAGGCTGATATTGCACGTTTGTGTGAAGTCCTTTGCATCCTTTATCAAGCCCTCACCCCCTTAAGTTTATCCACCAGTGACACCCTTCCCTAATTTGAAGCATCAACACCCACACACAGAAGTCGAGTTGCAGTAGGGCTGGAGGCTACTTTACTTCAGAGCCTTTGCCAGCAAGGATTGCAGCACATAATGAATCAGCTGGATTATGCTTACCTTGAATAGATCTGCCAAAAACTCTGACCTGATTTCCTCTCCCCCCCAACTCTCATTTCATTGTGAGGAGCCAAATGGGCTCTGGATGCAATACTGTGCCACTAGCTAAGTTGCCAACCCACAAAATTTTGCAATAATATACCTTTGTCTTTCAGTAGCATCTCTTATCAAACAGTTCATAGTTATTGTTACAGACCTCAGTGCTTCAGTGGAGCAGATAAGTGTTATTCCCCAAGCTACAGAAGGACCAAATGAGATACTGAAAGATGAACAAGATCTCAGAGCAACTCAGTAGGAAAAGTAAGAGCACGTTGGGCTGCTCTGCAGCATTAGCTATTTATGAACATACACCCAGTAATTCCCAGGTGCAAATAAAGTACATGAGATCTCAACACTCTAGTTCCTTGGGCTGCTCCACAGTTCACTTCTTAAGGAGGCAGTGAAAGATCGGTTATACATAATACAGTGGGGCTTGTTCCTCAACAGGTGGAAGTTCAAATACAGTTGTCCTAGCATTTTCATCTTGAGCTCAGTTCAGGGGACAATTACCACTGGCCATATCAAGCCTTGAGAGAACCCATTATAGATGCTTGTCCATTCTTGGACATGTATCCTATAATATTGGAATATTGTATATAAACATTACTCCATCTGTGGAAAGGTAGCAGACCTATGAAGACTTTAATCTGTTACACTGTATTTGTGTTCCTGGTTGTTGTTCTACTGGAGATAATGCTTGTGAATGAGAAAATACACTATGCTTATCTCTCCTAGTTTCTAGTTGAACTAATGGATGTACCCTGGCTATTGGAGAGTTAATTGCCTAAGTAATATGTTGTAGGATTTTGTTCTCATTCCCTCCTAACACAGAAAACTGTGTGCAGCAGTGTCTTGTTTCATGGTTACTTGTTTTTAATATACATGCAATACACAACAACGTTCATTTAAGAGACAGCAACATCAAAGTGGGAGAGAATGGAACACAGTGAGAATTGTGATGATTCTTTGTTCCCGGGGACTTTTTTCCACACTCTTGGACTGGACCACAAAACCCAGCACTTCAGGGTCTCTATGATTCTGTGGTCCCACATGCCAGATACGGGGAGCTGGAGAAAGCCTGTGGCACTGTGCAGGGGGAGAAGCATGTGATCTCCCTGTCTGCAGCGCCGTGCCTGGGGCCTGTGCCTGTCACACAGCACAATGTGGAGCTTGCCCCCATCGTCTTGTGGTATGGGATAGGACTCAACCCGCTCCACTGAGACCTGGGATGCAACCACCCCTAACTAAATTCTTCATCTTTAAACTCTGGGCAGTCCTTTGCATGCCTGACCTCGGGTCATAGGCTCACACAGCAGAGGGAACAGAGCTAGTATACCCTTGAGAAGCACTGCAGACAAAGGAGGACAGGTTCAACATGTTAAATCAAGCACGTGTTAACCCATGTTTGAATACAGAAGGATTTTGTGATACTGCATCAGCATGGAGGGACTATGGAAGTAACTCTTACAGACTGATTTTTATGAGAGACATGGAAGATTTTTTTTTTAATGACATGTATAGGATTTCCTTTCATGTTTCTTTATTCAGAGGAGATATTTAATATAATATATTGCGTATATCTAGATCATACATTGAAATAATAGATGGTGTATTAGATATAAAGACTATTTTTGATGATTAACCGTCTCCCAAACATCTTTAAGATCATGTAAATGTTCATAACTGAATTATTTTATTGGCTAAGATAAAATAATTGTTTGCATATATTTGGAATTTTACAAACAAGTTAATTTTTGAGGCCAGTGCTGCATAGCTTTGCCAGAGGGAAAAAAAAAAAATCCTGACAACTTTTTTGTAAGTGAATTTTTACATCAACTGTATCAGCAGAAGTGAAGTAACTATCTGAAATAGCCATACTGCCACTTGCAGAATTTTACTTTCTGTAAGCCAAGCACTTAACAGTTTCATTGCAACCATATACTGCATTTGGACCTTGTCAAAATTAATTCAGAAACGGAATGTGAGTTTCTTATCCATATGATTTGTAGCAAGGCAGAGCTTTTTTACAATACATGTCATCAAGTTTATTTGCAGTAAAACATAACAATACTTTTTTCTCCATGTACATTTTAAAGCTTTTTTATCAGTAAAACTCTATCAACTTTTTTTTTCAGCCAGTTGAAAAACATATTTGTAATAATATACAAACTATAAGTAGGCAACACCTTACCCAGTGCAGTATACAATGCACCAACCACCTTAGCTCCTGGGATATCCAAAAAGGCTCTATAAAACAGTGCAAACTTGAGGCATGTTTGCAGGACAAAACAAATGAAATTTTAGGTAAAGATTCTGTTCAACATAGGGCAGAGCAAAATTATTGCTGGTTTTCCATGGGAAGAGATGGCCTTTAGACCAAGCATTCTATAAAAGGTTATAATTCTGGTGAAATATAACAGTCTTAAATATCATTGTTTTAGCTCTTGGATAGTTTTTGCCATTTCATCCCAAGTCAGATATATCTGTGTATAATACTCTTCATTGCATGGTGAACATGAACGTGTTTCTGCCTGTGGATCACTTTCAAAATATTTGCCTCATCTTAATTAGTGGTGTAATTTATATCGGTCATCAAATACATGGCTTTGTGAATGGATAACTCCTAAAGACCCTTCAGGATGGCTGTCAGAATATTGCTAATAGAACATGCCTTTGCTGGAGCTTTAATAATATGGGTACTCCTGTGCATAATGGATCTCAGATGTTTAGCGAACTTAAGACTGTTCAAATCAAAAAAGGAATAGGGCATTTTGGTGGGGAATGGGGACCTGTTTTGCAAGGGACCTTCCAATCTGTTGACTCCTCAAGGTTTTGCAATCTCCGTGATGCGTTGTGTACTCTTTTCACTGTCTTCTTGTCCACTGAGTGTGTTTATATGTGAAAACGTAGGAAGAGTTCTGCACTGAGTCACACCTCAATCTGCTAAGTACATCAGGCTGGTATGCCAGGTTGGTTAAGTTCTTCTCTTGATAAGGGTAACAACAGAAAAATAGACAGAAAAATGAGGGACAGGGAGTGGGACAGAGAGTGTCGGGCTTGCAGGTGGTGCAAGACAAATGCCCCATCTGGCTCTTCAACCTCAAGATGAAGATAACCTGGATCAGACTTGAACTGGTGACAGTCTGTTCCAGGCCATCTCATCTCATAACCTGAATCACTATGAACCCCAGAAAAGTTAACAAGATTTCATTTGAGCCACACAAGTCAGCTTCATAAGTGGAATGAGATAAAACAAGATTGAAAATGCCATGCGGAAGGTGCAGTGAGGCAACAGAAACAAGGCAGGGGAAGGCAGGGCGAGATCATGCTGACCCAGATGGCAGCAGGTCACATCGGTGACTGTCTGGCATGTGTCTGGCCATGTGGGTGATGTTAACACTGCAACCTATCAAACATCTTTGCTTTTGGTTAGGCCATATGCCTCAAATTTGTGCTTTTTATTCTCACCTAGTTGTAATTTAAATTGTTATCCTGAAAACTAATAGGCCAGCCAGCTCTGTAAGTTGAGGCAAGGTCTTGGTTGGCATAGTGAGACAGAAATCAATTGACTCTCTTAAAGTTGCACTTGCTAATGCCAACAATGTAATTTGTTTTATTAGTCTGTATGGGCTTGATCTAACTCTTGCTAAAGTCAAGGAGTGAATGTAGAGCCTGTCCTGACAGCCTTATCACCATCAAGAGAGATGGGGCTCATAGCATTTTATGTCTGCTGCCAAGAATTAATTGTGTTCAAGTTAATGCCTGAGTTAAGATTAAGCTCTGCTTGATTGACAACTATTGCTATGGCAGGAAGCATAAACCACGAGGAGCTAGCTTAGAGATTAGCCATTTTGTCTGGATCACCTTCTGCAGATGGGAAAAAACTGCTTCGCTGTTCTGTTGAAATGCAACATGTCAGGGCTGTAAACAGATGTCCACTGCACAGAAAGTGTTGCCGTGATTAACAGTAAGTAGCTGTTGGGGCCATGCTACAAAGCAGCAGTTAAGAAAAAGGGTTCCTTTGGTGACAGCCAGGAAATGGCAGAGCATGTTGGCAGGGGTAGAAAAAGGAGGGCTTGGGGAAAAAGGTAGGGAGTTCAGCTGGTGTACCCAGTGAGCCGTCTGGGAGAATAGGGCAGCTGGGAGCGACTGGCCATAAAGAGGCAGATCAATTGGGGAAAAATTAAGACTTGAGTCATCAACATATCTGTGGGTATGAACAAATCCCCAAGGGGTAAAGCAGAGCCTGGCTGGGGCCTAGACCAGGAGCCTGGAGAGAAGGAATGGGAAGAAGTAGCAGCAGTGGTTTAGGGGAGGGCAGTGGGTGATGTGAACATTTATACTGGGTATCCAGTGAGGTTTCCCCACTGCCTTGTAGGTTCTGTGATGAGAATTGCTTTGGAGTTCAATAATAATCAGAATATTAACATTATATCCCTTAATAATATACAAGGTGTGCACCTATTCTTAGTATTTTGGGGGGTTTGTGCCAGGTCTATGATAGGTCAGATTAAGCATTCAAAAACTTCAACAGTGTCTGCTCAGTGTCTCTGTGACCAAATGGCCAGAGAACATTAAAACATTGGAACACAGAGCACTGGAGGGAATGAAAACAGCAGCACTCCTGAGAAATGTTTCCTTCATTGTAAAAGTATTTTGTTGGGTTTTTGTTTTGGTTTGTTTTATGAGTTATGAATATAGATACAGGGACAGTTTCTGGCTCAGAGCCTTCAGCTGGTAAAAATTGGCCAGGGATCCCTCTCTTGTGCTTAGACACGAAGGACATAAAGTGCTCCTTGTCTTTGTTTTGGTGCCGTTGTTCAAAATGATGCTAGGTGTACACAGGGCGTGTTGATGCTCGGCCTTGTGGGTGAGTCTGTCCAGAGGCTGAATAAGCCTGCCTGACACCCTAGTACTACCTAAAGTGTCTATATTGGAATAAGCAGGGATATTTTTTTTTTCATTGGAGATTATTATTAATTACAAGTATTACCATTTCATTTCAAAGTGCAGTTTAGGAATTGCAACATTTTCCATTGCTCCCTCGGCTTGATATCTCATGGCATTTCAGATTAGACTGGGAAACACTGTCAGGAGGGAAGAAAAAGGACCTCACAGGCAAGAGAAGGCATCAGTCTCACTCAGAAGAGCATTTATGAGCCACAGATTCCCCAGCACTTCCCAGCAATCAGCTGTGCAAAGATATCAGCAGACTGCACTACCATGCTCCTGTTTTGTTTTGAGCATTGCAATTCCATCACCTCGGTTTAATAGAATGATGCATTTGACACAACCCCGGTGGGATGGTTGTCTTTACAGGAGCAGGATGGAGCAGCTCCTGCTGCATTTCTGCAGGTGGTACCGCACCATCTGTCTCAGACAGAGACAGCCTTCAATCAACTGATTGACAGCATTTCCCTGATAGTGCCTGTGAGAACGCAGCTGGGAGCTGCTACCCCCCAGGAACAGCAGGTTGGACATTGCTTCTGGAGTGGTAGGTACCAGCTTTGAGCTGCAGCTGATGAGAGAAGCACCCCCTCAGTGAAATCCCAGCGCCCCCAGTCCCCTGCCTTGGGAGCGTGACTGCCGGGCACAGACCCTCCTCGCACAGCTGCTGCGCGTAGCAGAACAGGAGCCTCGGCGCAGCTGGAGGAGCGTGCTGTATCTGCTGGGGCCTGCTCAGCTGCTTATTGCCGCATCCCGTAGGCCTGCAGTGTCCAGCCACACTTGAAAGGAATTGAGAGGGGAAATTGCTATAAAAGGGCTGCGCCTTCCCTGCCTCTCCTGAGGGATCTAGTGCAGAATGTCCAGCCTGTCTAAAGCCTGAGCTCTTCAGGCGAGGAACGTGTATTATCTAGTTTGTATTTTATGGCAGTATATGAATGTTTTGTTATAATAACAACAACAACAATAATAATTAGGGCTGTGAGAGCCCTAGAGGGCTGGAAAGGAACCAAGCCCTGCAGGTTCTCTCGGATGTTCAAGTTTGACGAGGTTGAACCATCCAGGTTTAACCCCCATCATTGGTGCCCTCTCTCACCCTACCGGCTACCATTATGACCAGGAAGTCTGCTCCTGTCCTCCACATGTCAGCTGGGAACTGGGATACCCTGGGGCTTCTCGAGGGAGGAACCCGCAGTTACTGGGGAGGATGTGAGTGAAACTCACTGAACTTTCATGAATGTGGGCTGAGGGTCGTGAATCATCACATCTTCAGCCAAGGCCGAGCCTGAGTGGGTCTGACAGTCTGCACAGAGCCATACTGTGATTTGGGATTGCAACACTGTCCTTTGTCCACAGAGTGCTTTGAAATCTCTGGGTGAAAGTCCCTCTTCTATGTCATTTTAAAAACACTGTGAAGGCACTAAAACTGAATGTGTTAGGTAGTGCTGCAGGTAATAGAAGCCATCTTCTTCTGGAACCTCAGTCCCAGTGTCTTTCTTTGGATCTCCTGTCTGGGTGACAGCAGGATCTGGAACTGATGCTGAAAGATGAAAAAGAACATTTTTCCAGATCTCCACACAGAAAACCTATGTGGACCTGGAAGGAAAAGATGTCGCTGATGCACCCAAGGGTCAGCACTGATCATGTTCAAGATACAGTGCTGACCTGAGGCACCACGTGCATTTCCCAACGAGGCAGCCTGGCAGTCATTGCGTGGGACGGGGGTCCAGGCACTCCTGAGTTCTCCTGAGCTCTAATCCCAATTCCCACAGTGTTGCCTCAGCTAATCGCTGCCTCAGTTTTCCTCACTTGTAAAATGTGGGGGTAATAACTGTGCATACCTCACAGAGGGCTGTGAGGATTCATTAATTAAACGATGTTCGGGAAGTGCTTTGAAGATGAAAAGCCCTATATAAATGCTGGGTGTTACTAGTGCTTAGTGAGTACCTTCACAGCCACAAGCAGGGTGTGCCTGCAGGAAGCAGAGCCATAGGCTGAGACTTATGGCTAAGTGCCTTTAAAAATAAATACGATCAGTAAATGCACTGGAGGTCAGCTTCCCTCTCCTCCCGCTTGGGGTGAGCTCCCACCTCAAAGGAACTAGGGTTTTTCTTTGCCTCCTCCACTCTGGAAAACACAAAAGAGGTTTGGGAGTGCTGAGGATAGAATTGTACTTGTACTCGTGGTGGTGATGCTAGGAGTTAAGACATCACAAGCAACCAGTTTACTCTAAACCAAACAGGTACGAAAACCTACATGTTCAACGAGAAGCATTGTCCTAACAGGTACCAGAGGTCTTGGGAAGCGTGGGGTTAGGAGAACAGCAGCTCTCACAAGTCCACTTTGCCAGAAAAAAAATGTGTGTTTCCATATGTTTAAATGCTAGGGTTCATGCACAAGCATTGTCACTATTAAGACAACCACCCAAATGACATGCAGGTGGCCAGTCATGAATACAAGTCTCATGACTCCCTGTGCAGTCATACTAATTACATGCATACTTTGGGTATACGAAGGCGAATCTGTACTTGCTCCTTCATACACATGTTTGAATGAAAACATAGATGCTGATTTCCTCTTCTTCTCTGTGCCCCTGGAAAATCTGGTATTTATATTCACCTGACTAGGCAGAAATAAGAGAAAAGGGATTTTTGATTAGGTTAATTGTTTTTAATGACAGCCTGCCACATTTGACAGATCCCTCTTGTGAAGCCTCAAGACAAGCAAACTTTTCCTTCAGATGTACTGGGCATGTTTCTGTATTTATTAGGCTGTGCTGAAGTTTCATTTTCTGTATTGGGCAGGGAAGTCATTTCTTTCACAATTCTCCCTGTATTTGTCTGGGAATGACACACCTAAGCAATAATGTATGACCCAGTAGAGATGTCCAGGTGGAACTAATGGCAGAAACTGATGAGGTAAAACCTGCATTGACTAGCATAAACAAGACTTGATTATAGAAAATTAACAACTTAACACCAAAATTTGAACCAGACTCAAATCTTCCTGCATAAGAGATTGAGGCAAAAGATGGAAATTCGTCTGAGATGGATGTGTAAAGTGCTTCAAAAGCAAATGCTACTTATTAAACAGTTTATATCACTAAAATCCATCAGACATATCATTGGTTCTTTATATACTAAAATTATCTGGAAAAGAAGATGTAAATACCTGAGTCATAGCTAAGGCTGAGGCCACAGTGTTTCTATCACATCAGGAATACTGTTGGACTTCTGAAGGGAACATGCAGAAAGATCAACAGAAACGTGTAGATGTTACAAGGGGAGGACAAACGTCCTGGATTTGAGAACACGAAACCTGTAGGGAGCAGCCAGTGATCAACAGATTCAGTGATTAGCTCTATGTGCAGTCTGGAGGGAGTTTTATTTCATTCATCCTGGAATGCCCTCTTGGTTTGTTCCTTCTTATCATAAAGCATATCAGGTAGCTTGGCCACGCACTGTAACACACTGAGCACCAGGCTGGGACACAAGAGTACTACCACTGGTAGGTTGTGATACTTTAAATCTTTGTGCCTCAGTTTACCCATTGATTAAGGTGATAACCTTCCCAGAGTGTTGTGGTGATTAATTATTAATCTTGGTAAAGCGTTTTGAAGATGAAGAGTGCTACATGCTGGCTAAAGATATTAATTACCTCAGACTCATGATGAAATTTTTATATTTACATAATGAACCAGTCACAGGAGAGGTGCAGTGATGGTCTGTCCTGGTGAACAGATTCTTCTAATTCAGCTACCTCTGCCATCATCGTTATCTAAAACAAATCAAGTCAAGTCCTTTTTTCCATGGGGAATCTGCTTTTGGAGCAAGCAGAGCGCACATGCTCCATGTGAGACTCCTGGCATGGCAAGCAGCCACCGTACCTTTGCTAATTTCAGTCCCTGCCCATGAAACTCACCTCACCCAGAACTTGTTTCAACTTCTCCAGCTGTTCTTGGCATGTGTTGAGATTTCATAAAGTTGATGCCATCAACTCCCACACATATGGCAAGAGAGAGTGAGAGAGAAAACCCACACACAGTAACTAATATATAGGGAGAAGAGGTATTTGCATGGGAGAGCACAAACATGAGGCTTTTCTAGCTGGCTCCAATGGCTCTTGACTGTTAATACCAAGATGCAAAGGGATATGCAGATGAGGAGGGTGACTCAGAGAGTCCTTTCCAATGCATAACTCCAGGAAGAAGCATGATGCTTTGAGCAGGGCTACTCGGTGAATTTTTATGGAGGTCAGCTGGGTAATTTTTACTGCAGTCCGCACAGCGGTGTGAAGCAGTGTCATCGCGTGGACTCTGCCAGACTTGGCAGGTAGCACGTGACGGCTTCACGCTGGCAACTGCGGTTGCACGTTGCAGCTGATTCCTGAGAGACTGGTGAGGAATGTAAAAGTTGACACATGTCTAGGCCACTGCAGAAGATGGGGAGATCTTATTCATGGTCCAGATTCAGAATGCAATCTACCCTTTGAATTAGTTTTGCTAAGACGTTATACCCAGGATACAGTAGTTCTATTCTCCTTTTATGCCCTTTTTCTTTTTCCTTTTTCTTTGGAGGCAAGTGCATATTTTTTCAGACTTTCTCAGCCTATGAGACATTACGAAGATGATACCTAATTATTTGATAGGTCCTTTAAATTTATAATCTCACCCTAGTTTCAATAGGAAAAATCTGGAAACCGCAGGCAAGGGAGAGTTTGAACACAAACACAGAGTGCAGGCAATAACACCCATTTCCATACTCATGTTTAGATCTGGGCAGATATCCAGGGGAATCCACATTTGTCTCCTAGAGCCAGGACTTCAGGAGAAACATCGTTTTTTCAGCACTGAGCAGTCACACAGAACTTTTGCTTGGAGTTTGGTCTGCCCATTACAGGACAGCAAGCTGTTGTACTGGGGTTAAGGCAAGAATGGAAACAATACCAAGACTCAGTGCAGCACACAGTTTCTTACACTGAATGGGGATGAATCTCAAGTTCCTCTGCTCACTTAGCCTCAAAATCACTGGGTGTGGATGGACACCAGCCATGTATCAAGACTCACGGCCTCTGTGTTAATGAGTTACTTGGCAATGTACATCCCTTGCCAGTCTCTCTCACCAGCTGAGAGCAGAATCACTTCTTTGGAGCTTCTCAGCCTCCTATACCTGCCATGCAGTTTAGCACTGTTGATCTTCTTTGCTCTGCCTTGCTTAGCGCAGGATCCAGCCTATCAGCTGCAGTTGCTTCATTAGTCACTAATGGGCTGCACACTTAGAAAGCATTTAGATGTATTTTATAGTGATTGAAAGACTACAATGACATTTTGCTAATTATCTCATTGCATACCCAGAGAGCCCTGCAAAAGCTTGGCCACATTGTGGGGTTTATTGGACACCAAGTATCAGGCCTTCCATTTCCTTTTCTATTTATATTCTCTGTTCTAATGAAAACCACAGGTGACTTGTTTATTAAGTGAATTTAGAACAGTTAACATTTGCATTTATTAATTTTCTAGAAAAACTGGTATTACTCGTTGCTTAGGACTCTAACTGCTATCTCAGATTTCATTGGATACCAGCTGCAAATCTTGGTAATAAGACTTCGTTGATGATTAAGCCAATGACGTGATTTTCAGTGGCATGGAGCACCTGCAGCTTCCTTCAGCTTCGGGATGACCTGAGGAGGACTCAGCACCTCGGACAACACCTCTGCAATTCCTGTGCAAAGTGTGAAAAAATGCAAAAAACCTTTAGGAGCAGATTTTCACAACGGCTTGCACAGAAGGGTAACTGTTGGTATAACCCGAGTGTGCATCTACTCTGATTTCTGATACCTTCAAGGTAATGACACATCTGAATTATTCTTATGAATTGCATGTTTAAGCAGAATATGAGAACCAAGTGCCAAGTCCTAAAGCTACTCATGTCCCAATACATGAACACGAACTGATTGTATTTTTAATATGAATGTTTGGGTTTCTGAGCTCAGGCACTGAATTTTGATATGCCCTTATCTGAAGAAGTATCTGTAGTACGTCTTCCCCAAGGTAGTACTCACAGATTCCTCTGTGCCCTGGAGTTTTGTTCTACATTTCCTGATTGCATGATCAGAAATGCTCTTTCAGTAATTTCACCTCATTTCTTTTCACTAATGACAGATCTTTTCTCTCTACAAAACCACCTTCAAATTCTTAATTTCTTTTACTGGGTCACTGTTAGCTCTTCTATGCTCTATGTAATAATGCTATAGATAGGCATTATGCCAGTCTCCTTCATAAAACTGAATTACAGCTTGAGCAGGTATGAACTTGGAACAGTTCCTACCTCCCAGGTAAAATAACTCATCTGATGCATAGACATATAATGAATCCTGAACAAACTGAAGAGGCTGGGAAGGTGAAAGGAATTTTTTCTAATTCACAGCTAAATTTCTACTGATGAAGGATATGTACAACCAACTGCAAGAAAACAAATGATTGTCCTGATTTATTTTCCACTGTAGGAATAATTGGTAACATTGTTCTTCTTGGCAAAGATGAATAGTTGGAACAAGACTATTTCACAGAGACAAAATATCCACAGGGAGAGATTTCTGAGGCACTCATAGGATGCACCCTACAGAGTGTGATTCTCATGACATTAAAGCAGTGCTAATGGCATTGTGATTAACTTCTAATGAAAAAAGAAATGAACCTGATAAATATGGCATAAATGTTCTATGGAAATGACAATTAAAATGTTACATTTTAGGCAAGGTCTGGCTCTTGCTGAAGCCAAAAGAGTTGAGCTTACTGAACTTATCCAAAACAGAAAAGAATTTATGACTGTGGAGGACGAAGAAACACTGCTATGAATCTGAGCTGCTGAATAACTCTATACCACAGAAGAGATCCCCCAGAGTTTTGCAATAGTAACTGTTGTGTTACTTTGTGGAATTCGCTGATCCTTTGATAATGTTTCCTCCTTTTAACAGCAAAATCTGCACTGCTTCTTGAAAGCTTTTAGAAAAATTTTCCTTATGCTTTTATCCTAGAGGAGAAGGCAGGACTACATTTGGTATTTAGGACAGGGAGCTGGCAATCTGGATTCTTTTCAGCTTTGTCACTAACCCGTTGTATGACTTCGGTCCACTCGTTTTACAGCACCATGGCTTCGAGAAGCTACGGGGAGTCTCTCTGAGCCTCGAAAAGGGCTCTGTTTGTGCCTACTAAAGGGACCGCCTTTGCAAACTTGGCACTTGGCATTCCCAGCTCCTGCACTGGCAAAAAATACTCCCACTTGCAGAACCTCCCGCAGCTGTGCAGAGGTACAGGTTCTCAGGGTTACCTACACGTGCTGCTTAGACTTAGTCTATGATCTCCACGGAATTGTTTTCATTTACCTTACCCTCAATGTCAGACAAACCTTGTAGTAGAGCAAGTGTTTATTTAGAAACAATTAAAACTGAACATTTAGATACTAGACCAGGAGGAGGTAAACAAGTAAAATGTAAAGTAAACACATAAAAATTATTTCAATTCTGGATTAAATTTCACAGCTAGAGGCCTATGTTTTAAGCTATCCTCCCTGGAATCTCAAAGAATGTCCACACACTCAGGCACTGGTGCCCATTAGTCCCAGTCCTGAACATGCACCATGCTCCATCTTTCTTTGGGAAACTCTTTGAAGTTCTCTGCGCTTTTATTTCCTAGAAATTAGGTTTTAGAATATAAATGCATCTCTAATTGGCTTTTACTGAAGCCAGCAGCGATGGATATTTTACCAGTGGTTCCTTTGGGTTTAGACCTAATTGGCCAGAAGGTGTGTGACCTCTGTAAATACACCTGCTTGCCCTTCCTGGGAACTAGGTGCCTTATTATTTCTCCCTTCCTCCTAGCCAGCCTGCTGGCTACTGCTTCCCACCCACTCTGAGCTGCTCCCTTTATTTCTTTATATAGACTTATTAGTGTTATTCAAGACACTGGTTATGCACAGATTCCATTAAGTTAGGATTTGTGATGTGTTACTGATTTCCTATAGAGACCTGTATGTGCTAATCTACATTAATTATACATTATTGATCGATAATGAGTTGCTCTGAATTGTCTGTGAGAACAGGAATTCCTCAGCTTCATCCTCTGTCCCAGTCACTTAGGCTGAAATTTTCAAAACCCTTCAAAGATATTTAATTTTTAACATCTGCTTTGAAATGAGTCATTGAGCACCTCAGGGTTCGATTGACCTTATTTGATTTTGGGTGCTTGTCTTGAACTGAGGCAGCTGTCACTGGGTGCCTCGAGATTCCCCTGATTTTATTTGGATTTTGGGTGCTTGCTCTGGGGAGATGTACACACTGGAAACAAGAAGCTAAATAAAAACATGGGGTTTTTGTAAGTGCCTTCAACTTTAAAATGGGACTTTCAGTTTCTAAAGGCTGGCAGGGAGTTAATTTTGAGTCAGTCTTTGTGTGGTCATTTTTATTCTGGAATGAGAGTGTTCCTGCACAGAATTACACTAAAAAGTTTTGTCAAGAGACATTGTCATTTGTTTCCATGAGTTTGCAAATATTCCCAAACAAGTTTGATGTAAGCCAGCAAGACCCAGCTTTGATCCTACCAAATAAAAGCACCTCCCTGATCAACATAAACCCTCGGCTAACTCCGAGCACCGGGAGCTGCCAGAACGTGGGGCCCTCCCGACCTCACGGTGCCAGCAGCCGTAAGGGCCAGGCTTTTTGCCACAGCCCAGACAAGGTAGTTTACGGCTGCTTCAGGGGGTCTCTGTATAACACTGCCACAATGTCATATTTTGATGAGACTTTAGTAAACTTTCTAAGTTACCTGAATTCTTCTGAAGGGCATTATCTGTGTGCAGTTTGCTTGTATTGTTGCTGAATTATGAACAGCAGTCACTACAATTGGTATTCACAGTTTGTAAAACTCCCTTGCCTTGAGTTCTCTGCTGCTGCTACCAGCAAGACATACAGCAAACTTCATCCTTTATCAAAGGGCCATAGCACAAGCCACTTCCATCAGCCTCACATCTTCAACTGACAGCAAAATGGCCCAGGCCTCAAGCAGCTGACTTGATGCCACTGTGATAGTGGCTTACGTGTACCTTAACAGAGGTTGTACACACCTTAGCAAACGGAATTAAAATGATAGTGCACAGGCATCCAGCACATACCACCAAGCCTGATTCTGCAGATCCTCAGACCATGAGTGAGCTACCCACAGGAGCAGTCCAGTCTGGGGACTCCCACTGGTTGCAACACTGCAGTCATCTGATTTGCATACAAAAAATAATTTCTGTGGATACATTCTTGCATTTATTTAATCCTGTAGTCCCTAGGTACCATCAATTTTCAGTGACCTTCCTGAGAGCTGGCAGAGTTTAGGACTTTATTGTATCCCATGCATCAGTCCTAATTCAGTGATTCATTTATCTATGTCAGTAAGATTTCTACATATCCTTAAGTGATTTGTGGAAGGGGGGACACATTGAATACATTTGTGCACCTCTAATCTACAATTTAATTGTACTTTCAAAACATTACTTTGAAAACAGTGCTTCTGGTCAAGAATAAAGCCCATGCTTTTTTTTTGCTTTTTTTTTTTTTTTTTCCCTGATGCTGTTAGGTTGGGTCAGATTGGGAAATCTGTGTGCCGGGGAGTGAGTAGGCAGGTACAAGCAGTCAGTCCAGCTGGCTTTAATGGCACTATTTGTGAGATCTCACCAGAGCTGTGCACTGGGCCCCACGATGTGTGACACACAGCAGCCAGAACACAAATGTCTTACTCAAGCATGGCAGTTACTCATGGGAGTAGTTACCTTGGAGCCAGAAGGACTGACCAGGGATTTTACGTTACATTATTATTTTTGTTGCTGATGTCTGTACATTGCGATCAGAATCGTGGGCAAACGAGAACATGGCCGTGTTGTTTGGACAAACAGAACAGCGACAGTCCCACCTTCACAGATGGCATCTCTTGAAAAATACTCATTTTCCGACTCTGCTGGGGAGTTTTGCAGCAGTGTATAGTGAATATATTCAAATGGGAACGTCTCAAAATGGTGTCTATAACGTTAGTACAAAGTTTTATTAATAAATGAATTGACTTTATTTTTATTAGCTAGAAAAATAAACCTAGGCTCATGTTGTTTGAGTGAAACTGAAATCAGGACAGACAACATTAAGAACACAACTAGTATAAAAACTACCACACAATAAATCAAAGAACAAGAAAAGTACATGGCTATTAACGTTCTACTATAACATTCCTCACAACCTCTCTGCAGTGTGGAGAACTGCTGGCCAACATTTTTCAACTGTCCTAAAGAATGTGAAATGTAAATGTTTAGAAGAGTGGTTTTCTTGCCAAGCTGAGAACGATCATAAACATCAGCTTCTAATAGAAACATTTTAAAAAGACGCATCCTTGCTGCCAGCTTTTGAGAGCAACACCGTTTAAATTAGATCAGAGTCTCCTTGCATTCTTGACACTCCATTGCTGCCTTTTATTTGCCAAAAATTGTTGGATTGATGTTATGCTTGAATTTAAAGTATGAACTACAACTGTATTAAATATGCTGCTTAAATGTCATGTGGATAAACAATATATCACCTGCCTAGGATTCATTTTGAGGACAGGCCTAAAGCAAATCTTGAGGGAGAAGAACCATTCTTTTAACTATGATCCTTTATTTCTGTGGCATCACAAATGTGCATGGTATTTTCCTGTCAAGTGGAGTTTATGGATTTGTTGAGATGTAACTTTTCTGTAGCTAATAAATATACTAAATATATAATATTACTGAACACTAATATACTAAAAGTGAACCATGACTTACTCCTTACTGTACCCACTCCGCCTTTCAGCTGAGAGGTCTGTAAATATCATTGATAAAATAGTGCTGTAAACTGACATTATAGACCTGTATTGGGTAATACTGAAATCTTGATTCTGACAGCACCTTATTTCTTCACAGTTAAATCCTCCCACTATTTATTGCTGGATAATCTTAGCCAAAATGTTCAAATCTAGGAAAACTGAAGTGCTTTGTAAACCAGAACCAGTTTCAGCTGACTCCTTTAGTGATATCACCCTGAAATTCCAAACAAATAAAATTATACAGTTTTAGCATTTTCTAAGTGAAACATTTTAGCTTTGGGATTCAGAATTTCCATTCTAGTTTAGAGCTTAATTATATTTTTAGAAACTCTTAAAGCAAAATTAAATATTTGAATCAAAGCGTTTCCTTACGAACCAAAACACTGGTTTTGTCACTGCTGCTAGTGAATCAAATTTAGTGTATTTTTAGAAGAAAGAGCCATATCTGATCACAACCCAAAACATCTCCTTATATAATCAGTGTCCATATTCTTCAAACTCCCTGATTTTGCACCATGATAGAAGAGGGACTGGAGATGACATGGTTATTAGTGGATCATAGTTATGCATCTTTGCAGGTTTTATTTTGATAAATACTTTGAAATAACTTATGAAAAATCTCTTAATCTATAAACTTTCTGGGTTTTATGTGTAGCTCAACACTTGTTTGGAACTACTTTGTTAATTTAAAAGAGGATTTTGAAAGACAGAGGGCAGTTGTAAGTACCAACTCCAGGGAAGTAGGTACTTAAAGAAGGACCAGAAAGTGAGTACTGTTTTGAAAACCACAATAGTGAAATAGCAGGGCTACGCAGTGAAATCATGAGATTTCGTTTTCATAAACAGTAATACATTTTTGGTTCATTCTTTTCTTCCTTTTTTTATTTGTGCTTTGAGGTGATCACATGCTACAGTTACAGACTACTTCTGCAAGTATGGCAGCTGGGACTGTCCAGCTGACCTGTTCTCCTCCATCTGAGAACAGCTGGACTGTAAAGCTTATGATGAAAAGCAAGGAGAAGACACATTGTTGCTGTAACCAGATGTTTCAAATGGATTCAAAAGACAGTGTTTGATTCAATTTCCTCTTTTTCTGTTTTGGTTGCTACAGAAACAAATCTGATCTTTAGATGGAAATTCATTCTCTTAGCTGTGTCAGAGAAACAGAGACCAAGAATGAGCCTGAGTGGGGAGAGGACCAGTCAAGCCTCACAGCGTGGAAAGACTGAAAAAGACCCAACAGCAAAGAATAAGAGGATATGAGCTGTGCTGTGCTCACAATGAAATCATTGGGAATTTTGCCATGAAAGCAGAACTGAGTTGTTCTTTCAGGTACGAAAAGTACTGCAAATTGCAAATATAGAACTCGCATTAAGAGGTTAACACAGGAAGCTCTATTCTTCCTGGGATGAGCCAAGAAACTGCAAAAACTGGGTCCCTAAACTTGTGTATTCTAGCCAAGCGTTGGCAGAGGTCTTGCTTCCAGCATCCCTTGAGGGTGTTTTTACTTCCCATTAATAAATATCATAGTTCTCCCACCACTTCCTTGAGTTCTAGTGGCCTTCCTTCTCTTTTCCATCTGATGAAGAGTCTTCACTGTAATCTAAAGTGTACTGGAGTCAAGAGATGTCTTTGCATTGTCTTTAACCGGCTTTGAATCAGAGCAGAAAGGTCATAGTTCTTAGGTTTATAATTTGTTTTGCAGATATATTGGGATATTTTGCTCTTGTTTTGATCTAAACCTCAGATAGCCCTAGAAATAACAGAAGCAGTGAATACATAAAACAAGATTCATTCCAATGGGACATCCAAAGGAGTTATATATGTCACTCCAATGCAAACAGGATCTTGGTGGTAGAACTAGGAACGAAAGCTGAGAGTTCTGACTTCCCTCGTTGTGCTTTCACCATTTGATCATGCAAACTCCCCAAAATTATCATAAAATTGTACACAGAGTAACATCCAGCAGAGACCAGCTCTGCCTGGCTCCTATGAGCTTGCCAAGGCTGTTGGGATAGTGAGTGAAGAGACACACAATTCATTTTTAAGAAGGTTTTTTTCCCCTTTTTGTCATCTTCTTTGTGGTGGTTTGTGAAATGCCAGGAAGGAACAGTACAATAAACAGAAAATGTTCCAAGGAAACCAGCCTTCTCCATGCCATTGCCCAACAAGCACCCAGTGTACCAACCACGGAGCTTTGCATAGGAGTGTATGACACACATGGGGACTATGATTTCTGCTGGTGTGAGGCCTCTCATCCCTTCTGAATCCACAGAGCAGAGAAAGAGCGGAGAATCAGAGCCTCTCCCTACCTGGTCGAGGCTCTCCCTCACCTCCAATACAAATGCAGGTGGAAAATTATCGAGTCCATAATTTTTCTGCATAATTTAGAGCCATAAAATGGAAGCTGCCTTTGAGCATTTGGCTTTTCCTCTCTTGCAAGTTAGGGCCAGATGCAAAAGAGGACTTAAGCACCTACAACTCAGTAGGTTCCTCCCTGCTCAGGATAACATTTCTTCCAGTACCAGCAACTTTATGTCTAGACATGCCCAGAACTGCTGTGATCTGAACAGCTTAGTACAGAGTTCCCACCTGAAACCCACTGGGATCCTGAAAGAAGGAGTGTCTTATTTTCTCAGGACAGCCAATTCTGATGGCATATTCTGAAAAAGCCTAATACACAACAGCAGGACCAGTCCCCTCACATGATAAAGTCATAGCTACTTTCTTTTAAACTTGACCAGGTGGGAGAGATGCTATCTGGCTGGCTGGTTTGGTTTTGACTGACAAACCTGAGCAGAGTGAGAGTCGTCCTTAGACATTTTGCATAAGGGTCCAGGCCTGCCCCGGTCTTGTGGGGATTGCCTAGGGGAATAAGCATTCCCTCTGGGAGTGAGATTATAAATCTGAAAGTTTCCAACACAAAGAAGAAACAAAACACAAGCCCCTTTCAAGGAAAACATAAATGTAGAGAATTAAAAAAAAAAAAAAAAAAACCCAAAACCAAAAAAACTGAAGAAACCACAGTTATTTTGCTGGCTAATATCATGAAGACATGATAGTACTTGCAGCTTCCTGCTTGGACCTGGCTTGCTCCAAAGTCATTTTGTGTGTTAATCATGTGGTTTAGATGATGAAGATTAGGTCTGAGTGAGCTGGTTCAGATAAAAGGGGAAAAGGCAGCAACCAAACCTTCACCAAAAACTTCAACCTAAACTTTTCTAAGCTTTGAATAAATAAAAAAAAAAAAAAAGAGTAGTATCTTTTCTTTATTGTTCCTTTGTTTTGCAATTAAGATTTTATTTGAAGGTACTATTATTCATTAGCTACAGTTATTCATTCAAAGCTTTGAAAGTGCACAATGCTGTAAGGACTGCTGTTATCACTGCAAACACAGAAGTACCCATTTCAAGTTTACAAACGTACATTTCTGTCCCTTTTCCTGAACTGGGATTTTTACTGGAACTAGGGTTTTTTAATCCTTTTTACTTCTTCCAGTATAACTACCATCATAGTATGCAAGTTTCTGCCCAGTTTTATTTTCTGTGCATCTTGGCTTGGAATGTTCAATTATAGATTTCCCGATAAAGACTCCAGCCAACAGCTAGCAATTTGTTCCTCAAAAAATAGGTACATAAAATCATGTTCCAAAATCTAAACAGAAATGTGTGAGTGCTCTGATTAAAAAAAAAACCAACTCGAGAGCTGCTTGTTGCTTGGCAATTTTGAAAATTAAGACTATATTCTTTAGTACTTTACTACGTAATACTTTTAGATACCTATTTTTAAATGGTTGTCTCATCTGATGGCATACTTTTGTGTTAGATTTGCCCATATTTGGCATGCGATACGCTGGGGAAATAAGTGCACACCAACTCCATTTATGCACAAGCTGGACAACTCTTTGCAGATGTCAAGTACATGCATAACAGGCCTGATATTTGCTCATGCAGACATAAAAGTACAATTGTAACTACTGGCTTCATCCTCCATTGCTTTTAAGTTATGCAGATAGAGAGCCTGGTACTTCCAGATGTGCTAGACAGCTTTTTACACACCCTGTGGACTTGCTGTGAGTCCATGGGTTTGACTGCACAGTCATAAGACAGTGGGGAAGTAGGGTCTAGGTATATTGTATATGAACATTTCTGTTCAGAGAATCAAGTCTCCTCTGTTATAGTCCATTATAATGCACCAACGTGTGGGAAAGCTGACTTGAAATATCCCATAAGGGACTAGCTATGGGCAACAGGTTACCAGTCAGGGAGATACCGTAACATCAGGGATTTCACAAGACAGCTGGACCTTGATCCTTCCAAAGTACAGGCAAATAAATGAGATGCTCAAATTAGGAGTCTATCTCCTTCACTGGCAAGAGGCAGGTACCTTCAAAAAGAGGTTGAGTTTCCCAAATGTTAAGGAAATGGGCATTCTAACAGTTCCGTAAAATTAATCCAAGCCTTCAAGCCTTCGAGCCAAGTATATGCAAAAGTAAAGTGTCACAGAAGGACAGAAGACTGTGGCAAGCACTGTCTGGAGAGTGCTGTTCAGTTGGTTGATTTTTCTGCACTCCTGTAATTACTGATTTTGAGTGGGTATGAAGGAGGGAGCTACTTTTCGTGACAGCTGCTGTTTGTGCAGTGGTTCAAACCCAACTTCAGTCAGGATATATTAAAAAGGGAATGAGTAAGCCAGCTCTAGAGAGTGACTTCCATCATTATAAACTAAAGAGGCTTGGATTAACATTTGAACTTTTTGAATGCTTATTCTAATTCAACCACAGAATCTTCTGAGAGCTTCAGCCATCAGTAATTAAGACATGCAACCATTTACCTGTGGTTCATCTGTGCACTTAGCAGTTTTTGCTCTAGTGGGTCTCAGTGGTGCCAAGTGTCTGTGGTAGGGTGAATGCCACTCAGAAACACATGGACTAACAAACTCTACACTTTTATATTAACTCTCTTACCCCTTACATAGTCAGGAATACTACCATAGCCTCACTGAAAACTAATAACCCACTTCAAAAATAAACTGCCCTAGGAAGTGTCTTTGAAATTTTTCTTAATGCCATATTAAAAAAACATAACATGAATGTAAACAGTTTTCCCTGCAATGAATACAGTACAAACATCCCAGTGTTTCACTAGTACCTGAGAGCTGGAATATAAAACTGTCTATAAACAATAGCAAATCTGACAGGTCTGTGTTATTTCTCTTCCTCCTCCATCTCCCCCCAGTGTAAATTAATAAATATTAATGAAAAAGAGAAGCAATAACACTTATCTATTAATTTTTCTCCTTTTATTTTCTTAATTTAAAAGTGTTTTGGGGTTACGTTTAATCATATATATGGTTGTTTGAGCCTTTTATTAGCCATGATTCATTCTGCGTATCAGCATAAAGTGGTGCTCATGCTTTCAGTCTATATCTGTTCCATGATGCTCAGTTATCTGTCTGCCCTTGAGCTATCGGTAGGTATGGATTTGCATGTACACTGTTCTCCTATGACAATAGTATGCCAGGAATGACCGGTCTGGTATTACCTGGTCAGGTGAGGTTCCATTCAAATAATGTACATGCCACCAAAACAATTCAGATCAAAGGTCTGTCTTTCAACAGAATTAAAATGTAAGGACTTCTAAAGCAATTTTAGCAGTTGGCTTTACAAATGAACTTATGTCAGCTGCTCTGTATGATGACTGACTAAATTACTTATATATCTAATCTTATCTAGTTATCTGTCTGTCTGTTTTTCAGCATTTCAGTACCCATCACCATATTATCTAGGCGCCACCATGAGATTAAGAAGCTCTGCCGTGACATTCTCAGCATGATCTGTTCAAAGGTCATTAGCAGAGCCTTTCGTACTGGAAAAGATTGCAGGACAGTACTGAAGTGAGCCGCAGAAGGAGAGAAAAAGGAAAAGGAGGCGGTAAGCTGTTGGAGCCGTTTTGGTTGTGCTCATCCTGTGTGGCTTGCTTAGCTAGTACTAAAGTTTAGGAACCTCATGTCAGCTGCCTTTACTCTGCCCAGGGACTATAGTACTTGTTGAATGCTATTGTCACCTCAGAAAGTTATCTCGCACAGCCTCAAGATTGCTGTCCCTGTGCCGTCTTCAGATGCTGGTCTGTATGGTTTCTGTATATTACTGCCTGAGAGCAGTATATTTCTCTCAAAAGTTCCTACCAGAGAGCAAGCACTGCAACTCAGGGAACCACCTTCTCCAAACTAATGTATTAGTTAAAAATTCAGCATGCAAATCCTACAAATTCTGTGTTTGAGGAAGCCAAAAAGGCTGGTTTTCAATGTACACCGACTTACATAGGATCCATGGAATCAGGAAAGATGGTTTTATCTCACAAGGCCTGATCCGACTTCCACCAAAGTCAGTTGCTGGAGCATCTCTGATTGCCATGAGTGTCTGCTGAAGACAACCTGGGGAACTTGCATTCTGGAAAGGTGGCACTGGCTGTATTGTGTTCACTGATGCAGTCTGTTGTGACTTTCCCAAGAAGTGTATTGGTAAGCGAAAAATTTGCCCAAGCTCTTTTTTTCACGGCTGCAGTTAGGACTCCTGGTTCAGGCCTGAGGAGGCCAATGACAGTATGCTGACGCACTGCTCAAACAAACCCCCAGAGGTCTTTTGTGCCCCTTCTGGTACAAAAACAGTAGGGGATTTACACTAGGGGATAAATAGGTGGTTCCAAAGTGAGAAGGAAAGAGCCAAAGTTGGAAGCTAACCACAATACGTGGGTGTAAACGATTACCAAAGGCTTCCAGTAACTCTGCTATCATCAGAGACTGGCTTTATGGGTATGGCCTCAAGAAGTTTCCCTCCACTTAATTAAAGAGGCAGATAAGTATCTAGGTGGAGTGTGCAGATAGGTTCTGAATGAGTTATCCACTAAGGCTGGTTTGCTGCACCTATTGTTAAAGCCAAAATATAATATCAGATTAATGCATTATATTTGCCTATTATAGCACTATGTCATCATTATATGACATGTTATAATTAAAGCCCTGCGTTAGAAACAAAACTATTTGGCTTGGGATAAGTTGCCTTTATGACTTCTGTGGTTATGATTTCCTCCTTTTCTTAACCCCTTAAAACTGCATAATATAGCTATTTGTAACTGTATAAAGAAAGTTTCTAGTTTCAGATTCTAATCTCAGGTAATTCAATGTAAATAAAGTAAAAATCTGGCACATAGTCTTTTCCTGTGTCTGAATATTTGCTAATAGAGGGAAATCCACGCTGTTTGGGTCAAAGGAGTCACAAAGATGGGCATTAGATTAAAGGAGAGCATGCATAACTCACCAACTAGCCCTGTCAGTTGTCATTCAGCTGTCCACATCAGTTCCTGATTTTGTACAATTCCTCATGACTTTTCAGGAGAGGAAGCCACTCACCGTACTTTCACTCTTCCCTTCCTGGAACTACATGAGGAAAAATTCACTATTAGACTAGTTTTTGGACCTAGGTCTCAGGAAACCATGCTCACAAATGCAAATCTGCAAAATGGGTGTGTGATTGCATGCCTATCTTGGAGATACGATTAAGATTACAGTTTGGGTAACTGACTATGCTAATATCTTTAATTAGTGATTTGCATATGCAAGCTTTTAAATTTCAGTAGTTGGTGATTCATGCAGTTAAGTGCCAGCCTTAGCCTTGCTGTCAGATTTAGACAGACAGAGTATGCCAGCAGTCCCCCCTCTCCCCCACATCAAATGCAGAGAGCATGTGTTGTCACCAGTGAAGGTGTAATTTCCCAAAAACTGCCAGGCTTTGTCTGAGAAGCAAAGATTGTAGGGAGATGAATCTGCTGTTGTTTGGTCGCAGCCTTTATTATTTAACATTTAGCAATACTCTTATATAAATCTAATTGATGTCTTTTATACTAGTAACTGAACTGTGCATTTGTTTGGTTTGGAGATGACCACCTTAATGAAGGTTAATGCAGAGAGAGTAGTTGCCAATAGCTAGGGGTGATATCCCACTGCCTTAGTCAATCGGTGAGAGTTTATTTTGTTGCTGCGATGCTGGTAACTCAATAATTTGCTTCCTAATTCATGGATGACCTTTCACCTAGACTTGGAGAGAGCTGGATTTGGCCTTAGTTAACTTGCTTGTGCAGTTTCAGGGTTTAAGCACACCAGGAACTATTTTCTTATTTTTGTTTCACTTAGATCTTGGAAATGTGCATTCTCTTCACAGGGGCAATTTCTCCCGTGCAGGAAGGCCCCAAGAGTTAAGTGCCAGAGATGTCTCAGATCATCAGTCTGGGATACGTACAGGCTTCTGATTTATATAGCTTACTGCAGACACATTTTTAGCTTTTCATCTAAAATAATAACATTCCTAAAGTGAAAAGTAAAAATGTAAAAATAATAACATGCAAAGATGTGATTTTTTTTTTCCTAGAAAAGTTATTTCACCAGCTTTTGCCAATGGTACTGTGGTCACTGCTCAAGGGGAAATTTCCCTCTATGGCTGCTTACTCACAGGAGTAAGTCACTAAACCTGATCCCACCGTGACTGCTCCTGTTCGCACGGAATCAGTGGCTGTGAAGGGATGACTCAGAGGGCAGAACGGGATATAATGGGCCACACATGGGCATTCCAGAAGAGTGTGTTCTCTCCAGTGCTAATTAATTTTCTGCTCTGCAAAATACTTAACAACACAAAACACTGGTAATTTCTTTTTTCTTTAAATATTTCCATCAGCCTCTTAAAGGTGCTTTTATGAACTCCATTCAGTCCTTTTCCATGTTGATTGACAAGTCAGGTCTAATTACGTGGACAGTTTATGATCATGACATGTCCCAGAACAGTGTGTTACTACATACTTAATAAAACTGCGATGATACTCACCAAAATCTGGAATTGCATACTGTCAAAGGGAAGGGAATTTGAAAGGAAAATGCTGTGGACTTACTGAAATTTGGTGAAGGCAGAGCTCAGATTCAAGGGGAGAAAAGGGAAGACAGCATCCAACTTTGCGGGTGATTTCAAATACCTTGAGAAGTATGAGGCATGATAAAAATATAGCCCCTGCAGAGGATTTCATCATGAGGGATAGGCTTCTACTCACAGGGTGAAAAAAATTACTTTCTAATAGCATCTGCCTGTTTTACATACATAATGAGCCAACCTCGATGTGGTCATGTTACTTCCTGGGAAGTGTTTGGAGTGAGGGACAGTTGTGCTTCCAGTCATTTTCAACAGAAGACTTTCCCTTCTGAATGCATTCACATTTTTAGCTTTTAATGTAAACTTTAAATAATATAGTATTGTCAAGGTCTCATATCTCGTGTATTTCACAGTTCTTTAAACAAATAATACCTGAGACACATCCAGGAAGTATCTATCTGCAGATAAAAGAACTGAAGCAAAGAAAGGTGAAGTAACTTGCCCCAGATCCTGAAACAAGTTTGCAGCAATGCCAGACACAGGGCTTTGCTTTCCTTTCTCCAGAATCACTGGGTTATCACTCCTACCTAATTAAAACAGGGCAGAGCCTCTGCAGCAGAGGCTGAAAAGTGCTCATCTGGGCTTAACATTTAGCACAGGACCAGTGCAGCGCCCTACTGCACCATGCCAGGTCCCACTGCCTTACTCGGCAGTGTAGTGTGGCCAGAACCCTCCAAGACCCCTAGCTAATGTTTAATCCTTGGGGGGAGGCTGGAGGAGAGCACAAATTAGCTGAGAGAGGGCATTCACCTCCCTACTCCTCTCAAGACATGGTGGTAGGTAGAGGAGGGAAGAACCTAGTACTGCATTTGTGAAGAAGCTTGTAATCGGTGGGCTTTTCTGCCCTAGATTTGTGCACGAGTGATTTGATTACAGAGAACCATGGATGTGGTGAAGCTGATGTAGGAGGCTGGCTCGGTCCAAGTTCCCAGGACATAAAAGACTGAAAGGCAGCGCTCCTCAGAGGCAAGCTTTATGCAATATGAGATGTTTTTTCCATTTGTCCACTTCCTAAAAAACCCTTCCACATACCCAAATGCCACTGACAAACCCTTCTCAGAATAAAGCCTGTTTCAAAGCAGGTGAGGGTGGCAAGGGTCTGAAATGCTGCTATCAGAAAAGCTTATGTTGGACCAGCAGAGTCTAAATATGTCAGTGGTGAGGATGGTTCATGAGGAGGGAATACAGGGCCGTTGGGAGATGGTCCTCTCCCTCTTCTTTAAATGCAGCTGAGGATGAAGCCAGTTTGTGCTTTTGCATAGCACACCTGTATTTTCACAGGCAGAAAAACATGCTGCAAAGATAACTTTTCTTTGAGGAAGAAAACCAACCCCATCATTTCTGGCCCCTATAGCAACCAAGATAACGCTCAGAGTGGGAGCAGTGTGAAAGAAATAGAACAATGTCTGCTTCAGTCTGCAGAAACCAAGAAGCAGTAGACCTGAAAGGTCCGTGTCGCCTCTTCATTATAGGAATCTGTTGATCAGATTAGGAAGGTACTGAACTACCCTGATTAGGAGTTTCATAGTCTTATAAAAAGCATCTCATTTTGGTCTCCCAGGTGGGTTGAGCTTTGTTGGCAGGTTACTCCTAGAAAAAGGTTACCACTATTTTTTTTTTTCCCACATCTAATGCTACCTTGAATGCTAAAGTGGAGCTATAGCAGAGGAGAGGGTGCTCTGGGGGCTACAGACTGCATCCCCCAGCCCTACTCCACAGGCTTCCTGACAGACAGTCACTGTGGGAAGGGGGTACAAAAAGGCGTGAGGAGGCCTTTGTGCCTGAGCTGTGTGGTGTTGCAGTGTGCTGCCCTGCTCCTGCCTGCCTGGGCTGGGTCAGGTGCCCTACAGAGTGCACTGCTGCCCCTGCTACCCTGTCTCTGGGAGTTAAATGTGTTACAGCAGGGTTTTGCCTCTCTTTTAAAGAAGAGAAACATTTTAGTTTTACTTATCATAGTAAACTGGCTCTAATGCCAGTAAAGCATGCCTAATTGGCAGGATTTAGAGACTGATCATTTCAATTTATGCCCAGAACAGGTAGGGCAGCAATGAAAGCTTCTACCACCCAACCCCACCCCTTCTCGCCAATGTGCCTCAACCCTGCCCTGAAGGGACCACCTGGAGGGCTGAGCAGGGAGTTCCCTCCCTCTGCGCAATAAAAAGGCACAGTCCTACAGTAAATACCAGGTTAAGCTGATGGCTGTTTAATAGTTAGTGTACCTCTGGTAATAAAGCTCTTGCAGTGCTCGTGCAGAAGAGCACCTGCTAGTGAATTAATGCAGGAGCCATTTGCTAAGGTTTTGCCTTTAAGGACTTGGCAGAAAACACTCGAGTGGAATTTTCACTTCATGTTACCATGAGGTCAGTGGGAAAATAGTTCATTGCCCCTAGCCTGTCTGTTGGAAACAGTTCCCATCACTGCCACAGCTTGCAATAGCCTTCCCAGAACCATGTACTGTTTGGTATCACTTCCTTCTTTTCAAGCCTCTTCACCACATGGAGATCTGCCTTCTCGTCCTTTTTGCCAGACCCTTTTTCCCATCTGTCAGCCTTGCTTGTGAACTGTATCCCCTACAGCCAGGAACAGGACTGTATTGCAGGTGGTTTGAGTGCATCACGCCCATCTATTCTGAGTGCCCCATCCTTCACAAGCCAAAATCCCCAGGAGCTGATTCTGGAGAAAGGTGTGATCGACCCATATTTGTTATTGACAGAGGAAGAAGTACCAGGGAGTAGTGGTTTTCCCCTGAAAAGTGGGACCATCTGTTCATCTAAATAAAATGCTTGGGGGGGAAAAAAAAAAAAAAAAGGCAAGCCCTGTACAAATGCCATGTCACTGTGAGCCTTTAGTGAAACCATCTTATGCAAGTGCAGAACTAAAATAAAGATAACATTTTCTAGTAGCCATGAGTAGCACTCAGATTGCCCAATGCAGGAATCCTTGCTTTTCTCAGCATCTGCTTTATCAGTTGTCTTCCAGCCCAAGAAGTCCATGGGTCTTGGCAGCAGCTCTTGCTGATGTGGAGTGGGTTATTGCTTAAGAACCCTTTGATCAGCCGCCAGGTACTAACACCATGCTCTGAAACGGCGGCTTGCCAGACCTGGCCAGCACACAAACTGGATGGGCTCCTTCGGTACGGTAGGAGGAAACAAGGATTCCTTTTGGCCTCTCTGAGTGCATCTCATTCACCATCTTTCTGGACATCCAGATTTTCTCTCATGTTTTCTTTCCCAGGACTTATGCCCATGCCACAGCTGCCTCACAGCAGTAATCCAGAGGCCAGGCAGCTGCAGCCGAGGCTCTGGAAGGATGTGTTCCAGCAGAGCACTTGGCACATCCAAAACTAAAGCTTGTGTTCAGCATTGTTTTGCTTCCGCTCAGATAGAACATACACTCAAGTACTTTGCTGAATTGGGACCCAATGATAGCTGTTAGAGCACAGTCAGTATCTCACTTGTCAGATGTTTTGCTGTGTTGGTTTTTTTCTCCCGGGAAATGCAAAAATGCTGAAGCCACTGTCATCTCCTTTTGTACAGGAAGAGACAGACAAATCAGCCCACGTGCAGGGGTAGCTCTCTCAAATTTGAAAACACACGAAATTAAAGTGCTCAAAATTTGCTATGGCATGTGCTGTAAAACTGAGGAAGGTACAAAAATTTTCCCAGACGCTGTGATCTCAAATCCATATATATACAGATCCATGTAAATACATCCATGTAAATGCAGATCTATGCATTTATCATTACTCATGCAAGTAATAATAGTTCCACTGAAATCACTACAGCTACATGTATAAAATGAAGCATATATGTAAGATCAGGATCTAAATATATAATAGGCAAATATGCCTGCAGCTATGGCAACTGCACTTATAACTAGAGAGGCACATATGTTCATACAGCTTCTATTATGTTTAGGGGCTAACTGATAACCTAAAGATATATGATAAACCAGTGAAAGAACGAGGACGAGAAACTGTATCTTTTGTTTCAAAGCTCAGTATCTTGCATCTTAATTTCTGTCACTGTTCTGCACTCATTAGCTCTTCCAGCACATAATTTGCTTTGAAAGTGGTTAAGGATGCTGTGCACCCAACAGCTGAAGTCATACATAAAGGTCTTCTGCCTTGTCTTCCACTCCTTCAGATCTGGGCACTCAACCCAACAATCAGCACTACTCTTAACTTCAAGCAGAAAAATATTTTCGACCACCGTGAGTGGTCATCAATAACTCAGCAGCAAGAAAGCAGTGCTGCTCGGAAGTTGTCTTTCTTCACAGAGCTGGCACAAAGCTGGCTTGTGTGCTGAAGTTAAGCATATGTGGCTGTGGTCCAGCTTGCATTCCTTTAAGCAACCAAACTCCTTGATAATTACTCCTTTTTTTGTAATTCTACTCATCTTGTTGTGCCAAGTTGTCCCACAGATTTTATTCTGCTCCTTGTATATTTAAATGTTAGACACGCTTAAGTATCTTAATAAATTACATTTTAGGTTCCTTTTCTGGCCTTTTGTATTAAAAAACAAAACAAAACCAAACCCCAACAAACAAACAAACAAACAGAAACTGTATTTCACTCTTTCAAATAAGACACCTAAGCTTAGAGAAGTGTGGCAAATCACTGTCTGAAACATCCACCCCCGAGTTACTGTCTAGATGGCAGAGGCTGGGGAAATAAGCAAAACAATGTTTCTGCTAGCGAGCCACCACTGCTCTCCTTCTGCTTCTCAAACCGGCTCCAGGCACTTTCTCTTGTTCTTGTGATTCCCTTCCTGAATTACTTCAGCCAAGTAATTGTTTCATCATGTTGCACAGAAATATTTTCCCATCGTGTCACCATGACATTCATTTCTAAACCAAAAGCTCCTCCGCTCGCTTATAGAAAATATATCACAAAACTTCTGTGGACCCAGATCCCAGCTGAGCCAACGGAGGAGGGGAATACAGCCGATGAGGCATTAGAGAGGTTTCTGCATTGTTTGAAGGAGACTGATTCCTGTTACTGTAATTTCTAGGCAACATCAATGAGCTACTTACCACAGGCTTAATGAACTGCTGTTGCAATGTACTAGCAAACCCAAGGTATTTATAGAAAACAAACAAGCCGTTGCTCTTGGTTTAGATGGGGACAGGGACCACAGTGTCTTGTAGCCTCTATCGTAAATCCAGTTCCTTACTCTGGCATGGTGTGCAGCAGTGTCTGCATTCGAGCTCATCAAAACCTGGTCTGCTGACTGAGCCAGCACTTCTACCATGGGCCTTAGAGAGGGAATGTCAGGTTTTTAGAGGATTTATTCTGAAAATTGTATGAAATGATGAGACCGAGGTTTAAATACCCTGAAGTCTGAGAAAGTGCTTTGATAGCTATGTAATGTGTGATACAGGAGTCCCAGAGGCAAGAGCAGAGAGGACAGGGCAAGGTGAAAACTGGATGTGGATCAAAGTCATCCTTAGCTTTTAATTAGCTAGAGAATATTACTGAAATTTATTATTATTGTACAAATCACTTTATTAGCAAATACAGAAATTAGTGAAAATTTTAAAACAAATGAGGGTTAAATTTGGTGCTGCTCTGAAATTGCAGCAACCAGTTAGAAAGTTTGGAACTAAATGTGTCCACTCTAAATGCAAATCAATTAGCTCCAGCAACTATTAACTCATTTATCCTTGTTTTGAATTCCAGACCTATTGTTTTTCACACCCAGGCAGATCTAACCACCACCATTCCTAGGAGGAGGAGGAAAGCCTCTTATTCAAAACAAAACATTCAAACAATTTAGCAGGTGGGAAAATGATCACAAAAGACATTTTGGTTTCCAGTGGAGTTTCCAATAGATCAAAGTGAGTATATCAGAATTATGGCTGTGCTGAACCCGAGAGCTGTGCTTGACTGCGGCTCCCGAGGACTGGTGTGCTGGCATCACAGTCCAGGCGTGGTGTGCCCAGTGGCCACACGGCTGCTTCCAGAATCATCTCAAAGAGAAACTTTCTTAGAGTTTTACATAGTTCTGCATCAAGCTAACACCGCACCATAAATTTCACGTGACCCTGCTGTCAATCCAAGGCTGTATCTAATCTTTTTTAGGTGTTTACATACCCAACACAGACTGTGCTGCTCATCTGCCCAAGTTGGGGTAAAACAACCTCAGTTCACATGTGAAAGAATCGGGAACCTCAGAAAACCTCAGAATATTATCAAAATGTAGAGTTTCTACCAAAGTTTTGCTTTATGTTGCAAAGATTAAACTCTCAGACTATGTTTTGGGTCCCAGCAGAGTTAAATAGAACTTCATTCTTTTAATGATTTCACTTGTATGTTCAGTGAGTGTCTCTCAAAAGATAATTAATTCCCTCACATATTTAATGTACAGTTTTGGCCACATGGTTTACTTTACCACAATTTTACTTTATTGATTGATTTTTAAAAGGGTTCAGAATTTGAACAGAATTGCTTCCTTGGGAGCAGTTAACTATATTCCTAGTTTTGTTTGGATTTCCTGATTAATGTGTTAGGAACCTTTCAACATAGATGCATAGGTTTAATTTTTTCCTTACACTTCACATTAGTATATGAGGTTTGCCCTAAAATTCTGACTATTAAGCCTTTGTGTAGACTTAAACATAACAAAGGATGACACTCAGGAGAGTAGTAATAAATTGTTTTTGCATTAGCAATCGGTAGCAAAAAGAGTTAGAACCAAATTCGTCATTACCCCCCCTCCACCATATAATCATCTATACCCAGTACAAACTGAATGCAGAACCCTGCCATTCCAGTTTGGTGGTGCTTTGTGTCAGTGTGAATGACAGGAAAAATCAAGACAATGCTTATTGTATCGTAAGCAGTATCACTATAAATAACAAAAGAAGATGTGTAATTTGGCCTCATATACATTTTTTCTCTTTATTAAAGCAGATTCTGAGTTGCATTGACTTTTATTCTGATCACAGCTAATGAAACATTGCTTGAAAACTAGCTAGTATGAGAGTAACTTCATATTTTTATACACATCCACATCAATGACAGTTGTTCTAGCAATGAAATTGTAAAGGTAAACATTGTGCACAAAGCTTTTTTCAAGTTGTAATTTTGACATCTGAAGGCTATTGCAGAATTTCAGTGAGGAAAAAAACCATACTGTTACCAAATGTGATCAAGTCTCCCGCCCAATAACCCTTTGGTGCATGTATGCAATTTGGGTGATTTTATTTGAGAGAGGAGAAACAAGTATTAGTATAGAAATAAGTGTAAATTTTCCTGCATTTTCCAAGAGTCACTAAGGGAAGGCAGTGGGAAAAGTGTGAAAGCAACACCACAGTGTAAGCTGCACAGGGCTAGACGTGCTTTGGGCAGATAAGCAGAGAGTAATCATTTCTATTAATAGATAGAAGAACTGCTAACAAAATTATAATTGTATTTTAAATGTATTATTTTTAAATGATACATATGATTCCTTCTGCAGAAGTAAGCACAACTGAATTCAAACACCTAGCAAATGATAATACAGCACTAGACGCTTTGGAAAGGGGATGTCAGTGCTAGGGTTTTGATCTTACAGACTTATTCCTACATAGGAAGAAATTGTTATTTGAGTAGCAATGAGAAAGACCTGTATGAATCAGTCAACGTAATAAATAATTTGAACGGAGAAAAAAAAAAAAAAAAGCCCAAATGCAATGCTGGTTATAAACTTCCATAAAATGCCTTAACTTCTCTGCGTGCTTTGCCTGTGTACAGACGGCAAAGTCCCACCACAAGCTCTACCAAGTCGCTTTAGAAAAGAAGCTCAAGACACCTTGGTAGAAGACAGCCGAGACGTACCAAGTACTGCTTTCAGTCAACAGAATCTTATTTGTAATGGGAAACTATATCAATATTTGGAGCTGAGCCACTGTTTGGACAGGGATTTTCCAATTCCCCCACTGTGATTAGAAAAGGTATTTGGAATCTTTTGTCTACTTTAGTGCTTGGAGTTTTTTCAGATTAATTTCCAAACTATTTTTTTCCAGCCTATTTTTCAGATTCATTTCCAAACGATTTTTTTGCAGCCTATTTTTTTTAGGTAATGTTTTAATTACAGGGGCTTTTTCATATGCTTGTTTATAAAGTGGGGTACTTAATGACCTCCAAGCATTTACTAGTGCTACAAAGCTCCTAAAATGTAAGTTATGTGGGTAATACAAGATTAAGAATGCAGGGTTAGGGAATTCTAACTCTTTCACAGATTCCTTCTGAGACTAGTGTAAAATTGGAGCATTTACATCCTTAATTTTCCTGTCCGTAACTGCATCTTTCTGACAAAAACTCATTGCTGCACAAGTTTCCTTCTGAACAAAAAGTCTGTAATCCTAATTAAGAGATACATTGGAATACATCAGTAGTTTAAACATCATTCTTCAAATTGCAGCAACACTGCACTGGATCTCCTGAACTGTGGCAGGCAAAGTTTAAGGACGGGGATTAGCTCACTCATGCCCGATAGAGCTCTATCTCCAAAACTGGACTATTATTTAAACAAATATAAATACCTTTAGTACATCTTATCTTTCAATCTACCCCGACTTCCAGCCCCCACAAACTGAATTTTGTTGCAAGCTTTGTCATTTATAAAGAAATAAAGAAAGAAATGTATCTGAGGACATCTTCGGTCCTCCAGCAATTCCACCCTCAGCAGCACTCGTCTCTGACTGGGAACACTGCTTGTAAGTTTGGGTAACATTACATGGCCTACAGCACAACAAGAAAATAGGATCTAACCATGTGGATAAGTTTCGTAACTAGAAGAATAGTAGAATAAACAGCCACAGGAGGCTGGAGTAATCATCGTCACGAGGGACAGTCAAGACAAGATCTAACGTCTATCTTGCCTGCAAGAACTTGAGTCATGCTGGTGCAGGAGCTAGCTCACCCAAGAAAATCTATTCTTAGGGTCTCATAAAAACAACTTAACTGCACTGTACAAATTAAAGAGCAAATGGGTGAAATCTGTATGAGGACTAACACACCACTACTTACTACTGCACAGCTCCTAGCAAGGAGCTCTGGAGGCATTGCGGGAGCAGGGAACACGTAACAAATGTCAGTGAGAGCTCTGGGAGATTCACCCGCAGGAGGCTGTGATCTTAAGGGTCAAGAAAAAGCAAAACTTCTTTCAGGAGAAAACATGCTTTGCTTAAAGAAACACTAGAAATAAGCAACAAACTGAAGATGTGTCCTTCTGCAGTCTGCACTGGAATGTATAACAGCAAATTCAAGTCTACTATCTTTATAGTGAAAACCCCTTCTGTGCTCAGCTGTCAAACAGAGCAGAGACAATTAAGGAGTTTCTTTTCTGGGGCACGGGAATCTGGATCTAAAAACTTAATGCTTAAATTTGGCCTAAAAGGAAAACGGAAAATGCTGAGTAAGACTCGATCATTTGCCCAACTCCCTCCACGTAACCAGCCTGAGACTGTTAACTTCTTACAGACCTCGGGACAGCAGCCTGCAGCAGGGCAGTAACCCTGCCTGGGAGCCTGGCAAGGCCGGCTTGTTCCATCGGCTGGCAGAGCCTTAGTTCTCTCCGAAATAAAGTTATGGCCCACTACAAACTTCCTCCTCCTCCTCTGGCACCCCCCCCCCCTTCTCTGTCGCTTGCCCCCAGCAAACACGCATGCACACAGAAACAAACCCCTCTCATCAGAGAAACTCCGTCTACAGTTTTTTTGAAAAATGACTCAAGAGAAAAGATAATGGAGTTGTTCACATGCCTCTCACCTGGTCGGGTTTCATGAGAGCTTCCCGAGCAATGACCGAAATTATCGACATCCAACAGAAATGCTACTTTCTCACGTTTATTCCTGTAAACTACAAACATAAGAAATGCTGAATCATAATTTAGAGAATAGAAACTCTATAGAGAAAAAAATACAAACTCATTTCAAGATTCCTCCCTTACTTTTTCTTCCTCCCTCCCACTTCAGACTTGGTGTTACTTTGCCAAAGACTGGTCATGGTTTGGATAGCACATCTTGCTCTACACGTTCAGAACAGCAAGAAGTGCAAAAAAAACCCAACACAAACACCTCCTCCCCAAACAACACCCAAGCAGCAGCTAAAGCAAGTGATTAGAGGAAATAAAAATGAGACAAGAAGTAGCTGAAGCTTTCAGCTCTGCTCTTTGCTGGGTTTCTCTTGGGGTTTTTGTTTTTTGATTTGGTTTGGGGTTTTTTTTTCCTTTCTCTGAGTCAGAGAAAGCCAACAGACCAACAAAAATCCAGATCCCTGATTGCAGCACTGAGCCAGATTCAGCTAGAATTTCAACCCTGCCGTTCAGCTAACTTTAAACATGCCTTCAAAATAAAACAAGCTACTTCTTTTAACCTAGTCATAAAGTTTATTAAAATTGTTCATTAATGCTTCAAATGTAGCAAGAATGCATAGATCCCAAAATATACATATGTATTTTCTTATAGAAATAGATTATTCTTTATAATAAAAAAAACTGTAGGAACATCTTTAACAGATTACTCAATTCATGACTGACAGTTACACGAGATTGCATCATGTACACAGCATTCCCAGCCATGCTTAAAGGATTGCATCACTTTGCCCTTGCTCTCCTCTCGCTCTTTTAAATAACCCCAGCGCCCAGCAGCCTGCAGAGCCCGCCCGGGGCCGGGGCC
>NW_020799125.1:7578894-7583849 GCF_003259725.1 Athene cunicularia
CGCCCGGGCCCCGCTGTCCCTTGGGGAAGTCGAGGCAGGAGGGATTTTTTTTCCAAGTCCTTTTGGCGAGGCGGGGGAAAAGCTGCAGGCAGGAGGCGGATCCCGTTATCCCCGTCCCGTGCTCGCTTGAGTAAATCCCAGTGGCCGGCAGAAGTGTCCCTGCGGCCACCGGCCAGCCGGCGGGCGAGCGAGGCGGCCTTGGCGTGGGGCACGGCGCGCTCCGGCTCCCTTGGCGCAGCTGCGACCAGCCCAGAGCTCCCTCCCCATCTCCTGCCCTTAAAGTTTGTCTCGGTGTATTGACTTTACCCGATGTGGTGCAACTGTCAGGGTACACAAGCGATAGGGAATCTGGGCGCTGAAACCAGAGGGGACCGTATGGGACGTGATGCAGAAGGAAAGCGAGGTACCTGAATAGAAACATGGAGTCCAAATGTTTTTAGAATCGCGGGGTAAGTTTGGGAAGGAAGACTGAATCTTGATGTCCGTTTTAATTAAAGACACCCACCTTGGGAATCAAACTTATATTTTTCACTCTCTTACTCCCACATTTACCTGTCTACAAGCTGGTGATTCATCCCCAGAATAAAGGACATTAATTTAAAACAAAACATATAATTAAAGGAAGTAGGAGTGTCCTTCGCCTCAGTAAAGAAGACCTAGCACTGCAGGGAAAATGACACTGCCTCTTAGAATAATGTGAAGCAATCCTGCGGTGTGGGAAATATTGTAACGTTAAGCCAGAGGAACAGGTATTGCATTATACGATTCAAACAGTCAACTGTTCATAATGTTCAAACCTCAGAACTTTGAAAAGAGGAAGAATTCAAGAATCAGGCAGTGGATCATTGGAGTTTTTCTTTCTTTTATTTTTTTTTCCATTGGCTTTTCTTTTCAAAGGATTTTTTCTTTCCATAACAAAAGTACCCTAACAGGTTTTCAGGCTTCAAATATTTCTAGTTCCATCTTTATCTACCAAGTTAATCTTTGGTGAATGCACCAGAGATTAAATTGGAGCTGGGCCTGGCCAGAGAGCTGGGTCTGGAGGTTGTAGTTGGAGCCCATACCTTCATAAATACAAACATCTGTATTGGGTGCAAATACTGGCAAGTTGCAGTGAGCCAGGGCTTGTTCTTCTGGCTGTTCACTCCCTCATTCTGCATCTTTATCCTGCATTCTGATCTGGCAGTCACATCCAGCGGCTGCCCTGACTGGCCCTTGCAACTGAACTCTTAAAATCCATCTCATGTGCTTCCTACCTCCACAACATCTCAGGGACCCACAGGCAGAAGGTGTCCTGCCATGGGCACCTGATGAAATGCACGGTTGGTCTGTCTTGGCATTACCTCGACACGTCTCCAGCTTGCCACAGCCGTTGGCTAAAATCGAATGCTAAAGCTGGTTGGTAAATTTCCTGGGCAGTTTTTCAAGATATTTTTGGAGATCTAAATTTGCCCTCTTCAGATTTTTTTGCCCTATTCTCTGCTGCTCCACAGCAGAAAGTTGTTCTCCTGCCTGGGCTGATCTTCCCTAACAAAATAAAACGTCTGTGCAACTGTCATGTGAAACAGATTATATCAGGGATGGTGTGGCCCACACCTCCTTTCCAGGCCAGTGCTGAGTAATCCCATAGTCACCGAGATCACACGTCAGCCAGGGTGGTAATTGAGGTTGGATGCCCAGCTTGTCCCCTCCTTCCCTTCTCCCCCCTCATCTCCCTGCTGTACCTGGATCTCTTTAAACTTCCTCCAGCTCACCTCAAATCCCAGCTTCCACTCTCATGGAGCCAACATCCATTTCCAGCTTCTCATGGGAACCTTGTTGGCGGGACTAACCACTTATCCAAAACCCTAGCATTCGGCAAGCAGGTTTTGAGCTAACTATGGCCTCTTTTAAATTGTTTCTGCACTTGTCATAACAAATGCATGGCCAGAAATGGGTTTTTTGAAATGGGAACAGGTGCAGAGTGAGGCTCGCACCACAGAGGATGGGCTGGAAGTCTGGGCACACCAAGCTCTGTCCCTGCAAGTGCCATGGCTTGGCCCAGCCAGGTGTGCAGATGCTGCTAATAATCGTCCTGGAAAACCTCCTCAGAGAGATGCTTTAGATAGGAAAAGAGATGCAGACATTCCTGGTGAAGGGATTTGAGCACTGGTCTCGCTCTGCGAGAAAACGTGAGGGCAGCAGCCCTTCTGCAGCATGTCTCCCAACAGAGCAATTTTCAGAAGAAAGGCAGCACTTCTGTGAAAAGCACCTTCTTTCTAGTGATTTCAGGTTTTCTTTTTTTTCAGAACTAGTCAGCTGAGGAAGGAGACAGCATAACTCACAAAGTATTTAGTAAGAACGTCAACAGTTTTGAGCAGAAAAACCCCATTTCTGATGCAATAGAATCCAGATTCCTCTACATTAATGCATGGAACAATATAGATACTGGGAGGGTAACAGAAAGATACCAGAATGGTGAAAAGGTGGAGGGAAGAATCTCATCCTCACTGCTTATTTCTGTCATGAATTGAATTCTGCTCTCCAGTTTCCCTTTTGTACTGTAAAAGCCACAGCTTTCCAGCTCCAGACTCAGAGCTACAATAAAGCATTGCAGAGGCATTTTCTTCCTGGAAATTGTCTTATTTTCCAGGATTTCTTGCAGGCTCTCCCGTTCATGCGCTCCAGGTCTACAGCAGCTGTCCCTGGAAGGACACCAGCTTTAGGGATGCTGTTGGTTTAATGGTGACGGCTGAAACACTGAAGTGTTTATAAGAAGGTCTGTGGACTGAGGATCATACTCTGGAAAAAGGCTGGCTGTAAGTTCTGATGCTTCTTGCTGCAGACTTGTCTCATGCATTATTTCCCTTGAGATAGCTTTTAGCAGATCGTTAAGATCAGAGCTGCATCAGGCTAAACCCTGTGTGAACACAGCTGTTCACCCCTAGATCTGCGGTTTAAAACAACATGGAGGGGCAGAAGAGGGGCGAAGAAGAAAGAAGTTAATGCCAGAACTTGCAGCAACAGACAAGATGCCGTAGGTAGTATGTTGGAGGTGAGCTTAAGAGGAGAACGTGAGGGGTTCCAGAGCAGAGTGGTATCGATGCAAGCAAGCAGGCTGGGAGAGAGCACCGAGGTGGTGTGGGAAGGTCTCTGGGGGGTAGGAGGGGACCTTGCCTGAAAGCTTGACTTAAGTGGAGCAGTGTTGCAATAAAGGCAGCAGAATAGAGAAGTAAAATTGAAATTTATTTCTGAGCATGTTGTGTGCTCTGTTTTTTCTTCTTCCTAGCCCCAGGTCTCTCTTTATACAGCCGCACACCTTACGCCAGTAACAACTCGCAAGTTGTACCTGGCAGAGGCCAGATTTCAATCCACTGCTTTCCAGTTGCCGTTCTCTGCTGTAAAAAAACAGCACTTGTGAAATGTCAGACAGGGACAATGTCTCAACTCGGAGAGAGGTTGGCTCTCCTTCCGTCTCCCCCAGCTCTTAGACCAGGCTCGAGACTTTGCCTCATTTTAACATAAAAAACGATTGCCACATGCTATCCTCTCTTCTGAAACCACAGCTGTGATACTCTGCCTCGCAGTCCCCAGTGGCAGGGAGCTCCCCAGGCGGTTGCAGGCCATGTCTCCTGGCCTCCTTTGGTTCTTTTGTTACAGAGCAGAGTCCTCCCCCTGCCTAAGTGCTCCCTCACCCCTTGTTCCCTTGTGACATGGTGATGCTCGGGTATTTGTTGGTCTTCTGCTGATTTTCTGCTCACCTCTGACCTAGCATGCTTGGCCTTTGCAGTGCTTGGGTTGCTCAATCCCCACTTTATCTACGCGTTGCTCTTTGCCCTACAGAGTGCTGCAGAGACGACACCTGGAGATTGGCACCACTGCCTCCAGCCGGTGGGACAACACGAGTGAAATACCTTCCTTACCGGACTGAAAATTTTCCAGAGCAAATTGGAGGTCAGAGCACTCACTCGGTGGTCTGTGAAAGAAAAGGAGGGAGAGTTAGAGAGCACACAAACACCCGTGAAGGGAACAGTGACAAAGCAGAAGCTACAGTCTCCAGCCCTGTGTGGTAGAGAAAGTCCATGCTGAAGCCATTTGGCTGGCAAGACGTGGGCTGTTTTTCTGAGCAGAGAGAGTAAGAGTTGACTGTATTTTATGAGTAGCCTGTTTTCTTGTATTCCAAAAAAAAAAAATGGCAGAGAAGTTGCTTTTCACTCACTTTCCAGAAGTTCTCTGTAGTTCTCTGACATTTCCTAGGTAATCATAGCCTCCCACTTTGATTAATTTGTTACAAATCATGTATTTTTCTAGCATATCCAAGCTTTTGAAAGATCCATCAAGGGAACAGGAATCCTATCCTTCCAGGATACCCTGCCAAGTGTCAGAAGTTCCCAGTAACAGAACCTGATAATTTATTTAAGAAATTTCTAAAAGAGGAGAACCATTCAGAGGTCCTGAGGCTGCAAGCCAGGTAGCTGGAACTTCATGCTGTGTATTGCCAGGGGCTGCATAAACCAAGGGAAATCTTGGAGTGTGACAGGAGAGTGGGCTTAAGTGAAGAATTAGAAGATTTTTCTTTATTAAAAGCGTTAAAGGTCGTCCATGCTCTAGGCTGTATAAATTTTTTTTTTTCCTTTTGCTCTCATCTTGTGTCGAGCACCACGGGGTAAGTGGGGCTGCCAGGGAATCAGTTAGGACTTGTTGTGTGAGTCCTGGCATCTGGGCTGCTCTGGGTCAGCTGGCCTGGGGCCACTGGGGCACCAGGTGGGGATAGGCACTGCGCCCCCCGCCGCTCCTCGCCCCCGGCATCTCCCCGGCTTGGCGTTTCTGGCTCTGGACGGGGCCGTAGGAGTGGCTGTTCCAGCTCTCCCACCCACTGACACTTTCCCACGCCGGGAGCCGCAGCCAGTGCTGAGCCAGGTTCTGGGCCAGGTTCTGCTGCCTTCGTGCCCGGTGGCTCGGGAGGAGCGCGGGCT
>NW_020799125.1:7583899-7585983 GCF_003259725.1 Athene cunicularia
CCCGGGCCCGCTCCCTCCCCGGGGCCGGGAGCCGAATGCAGCAGCGCGGCGGGGCCTGGCCGTGCCGCCCCTGCGCTGCCCGGGGTTGGGCTCTCTCAAAGGGCTCTTCATGGTAACGGGGCCTCTCGTACTCCCCTGCGGGCCTTATCTTCTCCGAACAGCATCAGGATTTTCCCGCAGAATTACTCTCTTAACGCAGCCCTTCTGTTCAGCCTCAGCAGCCTTGTCCCAGCTACGCTGACACCTGTAGCTCACCTGATACTTCACTGTTCAGGTGATTCTAAAAGCCGTTGCACTCGCACAACACTAAATCCTCGTGGTTCACCCTTCCTTGGCGGTACTATGCCTGTACCAGCGTTTGGAGTTTCACCTGAGTCTATGAACTAACTTACTGTTTTTCCCTTCTCCCCCAGATGATGATGATGATGAAAGAGAAACGTTCTTCAGATGTGTCCCAAGTGCTGGTTTGTCTCTAGGACAGGACCAAACCCTCTCCCTGATGGTCTGTCTTGTCACACTGAGGTGAGATTAGAAGGGGCTTCAAAGCACCTTTTTCCTTTTGCAAGGTTTGTCTTTAGGCAGCTACACTGATGTTATTACAGACAAATGCAGCTTTAGTCCAGCAAAAGGCAAAACTAATAACCATCTTCCAGGAGAACTTGATAGCACATCCAAAGCCAAACCTTGCTAGCAATTTGCTGCTTTTTCTTCATACTGACAGGCCTTTTCACCTGACAAAACAAGGTGACTAACACACGTTGAAGGTGTCTTGGGAAACGCTCCCAAGAGCTGTTTATATCTTTCCTCTAACTTACACATTCATAATGGGGACATATGGTCACAGATCTCAAAGCACATTTAAAGGTGCCATGTCCTCCTGAACTGACATGAATTCATACACATTTACACCAATTCTGTACTAACGTTATCGAGGTCACTGTGACCCTAAGAGGATGTTAACAAAACCCTTGGCATCAGAGCAGCCTAACAAAAGTATGCTGAAAATATCATCATCCCTCGATGCCAGAATATTCCCATCCCTCAGTCTAAACACAGCCCGGTCCAACAAATTGAGGCACCTGAAGCTAATGCCTTTTAATTGGCTTATTACCCGATTAACAGAAAAAACCCTCTGTCAGGTAAATGCTGCCTTCTGCATTTCAGCAAATCATTGTCATCTAGAGCTTCCAGAACTTCACATATATATATATAAAAAACTCTTGATGAGTCCAGGACTCGTTGAATTCCTGAGCCATTTTTTCGTTAAGAACCACTGAATTGAGCACATGATCCCAGCTAACTATTAATTAACTTGTGATCCTCCAAACAGCCGGGCAGGCTCTGGGAGGTACATGACATGCTTTTCACTGCTTCAGAAACGTGGCCAATTTGGAGCGCCGTGAAGTGACAGCGCAGAGCAACCCTTGACTTGGTCAAGTTTTAGGAAATTCCCGGTGGTTTGGTGTAACTGGCATTTCTTTTCCAGCTCTCTGGAGGGGGAGTCCGCAGGCTACAGGCGCAGGATCAGTGTTTGCCCCTCAGGTAGGTGTGATGTGCCGCAGGTTGTGCTTTGCCATCATTTTGGCCTTGCTGTCAAGGCATGGAGAAGGATTTTATTCACCGTGGTGGATCGTTTTCAGACCTTTGGATTAAACAGACATTTGGTTTAGTATTTCACCCTCTGTAAATGGATCTATTTGTAATGTTTAAGTGAAATCTATTTGAAACACTTCCTTTAGTGCTCTTTTATTTGATGGCCAAATAAATCTGTTGCAGAAATTATTTTAATAACGTGATGAAGCACTTAGCTATTGCTAGGGGCTTTAGTTCTTTTTTTTTCCATATTGGAATGTGTTTATTTGGGGTCAGTGAGAGCATCCGCCAGCGGCTTTAACCGCCTCTGTGAAGGAACACGGCCTGGATCACCCCACGGAGGGACCTGAACTGATTTTATTGGCACGATTACGGTCTTGGGGTGTCACAGCAGACGGGGGGCTCCAGCCGCCCAGCTAACGCCGCGCGGGTAATGACCGCCCGCAGCGCCGCCAGGGGGCGCGCCTGGCCCCGGGCGGGGAGGGCGAACA
>NW_020799125.1:7588214-7690385 GCF_003259725.1 Athene cunicularia
GGAGGGCGGGGGTCGGGCAGGGCCCTGCCGGGCGAGGCGGCCCGGGGCTGCCGGTGCCCACCGCCCCGCGTCCGTCTGCTGATCGCCCGCACCTCGGCCTGGGCAGAGCTGGCGAGCGTGGCTACTGAAAGCAGGTCTAAGAAACAGGCTGCGCTGCTGGGGGGAAGGCTTTCAAACTAGCGAGCGCCCAGGATGACTGCTCTTCCCTTTGAAAACAAAAAGTTGATCTTTCCACCCAAAAGCAGGTGTACGAATCCGGTTGCTAAGCAAGGTGACAGCTGAAGATTTTGCTGCAGGATATTTATTCAGTGAATTACTGAGGTACCCGGTCCTGGCACCTCGGAAAGGGATGGAGGGACGCTGACTTTTTGCTTTAGTCTTGTCTTCCTGAAGCTTGCTGGTTGTCAGAGCTCAGTAGTGACAGCAGCTGTTTGATTACGCTATGGAAATAACTGTGGGCTTCTTAATATGTCGTTTGTTTTTAGTTTACAGTGTGAGCAATGCTAGGTTTTCTTGCCATTCCCAGTGAATTAATTTGTAGGTGAAGGATTAGGAAAGGGGAGACATGTTTTCAGCATCTTGCTGTTTCCAGCAGGTCAGCTGAGCAGCTTAGCTTGCACATTCAAGGCAATGTTCTTACTTGGGCAGAGCCAAGTAATGATAAGAAAATGAAGTCATTAATTAGTTTGCCAGTTTTCTAGACTGTTCAGGGTAAGTCTGCCTGTTTCAGCTTGTATCGGTCACCTCTTCCTTGCCTTGAGATAAGGTGGTGTGTGACGTCTTTCAGCTGGTCTAGATAGGCACTTCTGATCCAGGCAGTGACTGATTCCTGTGCTTTGCAGAAAAGCAGTAACTAACTTTACTACTGCACTGTGCTCTTACTCATAAGGAAAAGATTTTCTTCCCCAAACAACTTGCTACCCTTGTTTTTAGCTGTAGATGGAAGTTCCTGGGAAGTCCGAAGTAGTGTATGCATAGTGGTATCTATCGGCAGTGAGTTGTGATATTAGGAGGTGCAATTTTTTTCTGGTGTTACATAAATAACTTGCATAAACAACGTCAGAACATGTGTTAGCAGTGGAAGCACATGGTATTGAACTACTGAATTATTAGAATGGCGATTACATATAACTGTGCAGAGTGCATATGACACTGGAATATTTCCATGATTTCTTTAAGCATATACTTTGTGGCTTTGGCACCTTATTACTCCATGCAGGACGTACTTTTAAATTTGAGTGCTCTTTAAGCCCAAGTTATTGGTGCTGACTCCACAACTTTGTCTGATTTGCTTCCCGGTCTTTCCAGAGCTGGGCCGTGTTTCTGGACTCGGGTATCACCAGACAGTCGTGTTGGGATCCCTGTATTCAGAGTACAGTGGTGTTTGCATAGACTGAACTCACGGGACTTGCTAGTAAGGAGTCTCGGGTTTCCCTGCAGTCAGCTAATTGTTCCATGAGGATCTACCCACTTAGCTCCTCTAATCAGGGTGTGGTTTTCTTATTCAGGAAGTGAGTGTTAATTAACTCTTGCTTTCATTACTCCAGGGATCTCTTTATAGAATCTCCTGCATTGTGACCTGATGCAGTCTTGAGAAATATGCTTGTTCTTGTGTCTTAATTGAATTTTATGATTCTCTTCTCTGCTACTGCAGAGGATGTTGATTTATATACTCAAGGCCTTTCTGGAACAAAACTCTGAACTGTAAAAGTCTTTGTTAATGCTTCTTTAAAATATTACATTGTAGGCATGTTAGAGATAATAGCGATTCTCCTTTGATGTTCCTAGTTTCCTTTTCATTTCATAGTATAGTTGGAAAGGACTTGATTTAGCATTTAGGAGGAGATATTTGATCAGACAGTAGGTCAACATAGAGGAGTAGTAGGAAAGAAGTTGTTGTCCTGAACACATGCCAGACGCGTGAGTGTTGCCTCTGCTGCTGTGAGAGGATGTGTGCCTCGAGTGAAGTCCTTACCAGTCGTTCCCCTGCAGGTTGCTTTGCCTCAGACTCAAGTGGTGCAAAGCATGTAAGGCTGCAGGAGGGAGTGTGGAGTGGGCTGCAGGGTTAACTGCTCTGGGAAGCCCTAGGCAAGAGACAGCTGTGCTGACTGGCCCCCTAAAATTGGTGAAGACTGACCTGTCTGCTCCTGAGCATGTTAAGAGCTAACTACAGCCAGGGCCCTTCTGGGCCAAGGTGGCAGCTCAGGTCTTCTTGGATTCAGGCATTAAATTAATGCTGATGCCTTAATCCCTCCAGGTCTCACATCGAGTGTTCTCTTGTTCTCTGCATCAGTGCCTGGAGAAGGGTGCAGCAGTGATTGACAGGCAGAAGCTTTCTACTGCTAATCTGAATATTCAAAGTGTTACTATACTCTGATGTGTCTGTTCTCTTTTTATAGGCAATAAATGAGGTTTCTGTAGTGGTATGATTTAGTACAGCAAAGTACGAGAGAGAATTTGTGCCAGTTCTTTCTCGTTGCTTATTCTGTCTCCTGTCATCTCAGAATGGCTGAGAGGTTGTAGCCTTCTGCCTGCGAGCAGGAGGGCAAAGGCAAGACTGCAGGAGTTAAATAAGCAAGCTTAAGTATACTTGCAGTACAGGAAAGTAGTTCTAGGGCCACCAAAATACCGGATGGTGCTTTTCCCTGTTAGTATAACAGCCTTATTACAAGCTCTGAGATTTTGAATATTACAGATCATAAGGTGATTTAACTACCAGTCATCTGAGGCCAGAAATTTGTTCCCAGATTGAGCCATACCGGCAACACTGAATATTGAATGAAGTGCAAATTTAAAAAAAAAAATGATGTGATGTGAAGGAATGTTATGCCAGCAACCGGAGGGGAAAGGAAACTGGGACAATGTGAGATGATGTCTGATTTGTCCCTGTTATTTCAGTAAGGGCAGAGGGAAGGGGTTAGTAGTGGAGGAGGAATGCCATTTAACTAAACATGCACACCTCCTGTGGATAAATAAGTTTCTGTTTCAGTTAACTGTTAGACAAGTAGAATGACTCATCCAGGCAGTAGAATAGTCTGTCTGTATTTCAGACTTCAAAATGTCTTCTCAGGTAGAAGTAAAACGGGTTTTTTTGCTTTTTTTTCTGACAGGAAAGAGACTACAAGAATGGATCTCTGTCATCTTATGCTTCTCTCTGATCGGTTTCAATTTTTACAATCTTCTCTTCTACTTGCAACTGGAACACACGTCATCTGTTATTGTTGGGATATGTAAGTAGGAACTGTTCACTGCCGTGAACAAGGCAAGACTGTTGTAATGCTGGAAACAAATGTGTAATCTTTTAGGCTTGGCTTACTGTTAGATAGGGAGAGGGACATTTGTGTGTGTGCACAATTGTGTCACTGAGACAGTCTGCAAACATTGTTACTGCTTTCTGTCTTTTATTTCAGTGGCTTCTCTGTCTCAAAGGTGAAGTTTTTAATGTAGCTATTTAAATCTGGTGTTCGTATGTAATCATTGCAAGTATAAGGACTATTGAGAGGAGGAAATAACTGTCAGGACTGTCAGAGCTGGAAACAAAATACACTGATGGACAAAAATATTTACAAGAGCTTTTCAGAAAGCAAAAGCCCAATAGAAATCTTATCAAAGGTGTTTCAGGCATGAAACTAAATTGATTTCTGGGGATAGATAACTAATGCTTGTGATTGGAAGTGTAGGCAAGCAAACTCAGTCTTCTCTCTTTACCTTAGATGTGTAGAGGTATTTAACTGGATCTTGGCAGTGCAGAGCTTGCTGGTCTAGATGCAGTGCGAGTTGGTGATTTTACCTTTTTGGTGGAGGAGAGGAAGAACTAGTAAAGGATTCTAGTTGAATGCTGTACAACTTTAGAATTGGGAATTGCATGGAATTAGCTGGAGGAAGAACTGGTCTCAGAATAAGCTGGGTGTGAAAAGGGTCTCTACAACATTCATTACATCATTCAAAGCCTAAAACTTGAATGGTGCTTAATGCTCAGAGCAAAAAATATCGGTGTTTACATGAGGTTTGTTTTACTAGAACGGTATTGTGGTGCCGTTGCACAGAAACTCTCTTGAGACGAGGCAGAAGAGGGCAGTGGCGCAGGCTAAGCTGAAGCGGGCGATCGTTTGTGGCTGACTGGGTCTGTTGGCGTTATCTGGGCAGCAAACGTCACTGACAGCTGTATAGTCATGGGAGGGGACATGGGAAAAGGAGAGGATTAAATTTAGAAATCGGAAATCAGCTCTGCAGCACATACCTTTCATAACTTTCTGGTAAACTTTTAATATGGGATGAGGGAGGGATAGTAACTAAGCATTTCACTGGTCATTTTCTGTACTTGCAGTGCATATTGAATGCAATATTAACTTCTTGTGTTGGGAGTGTATAAATGTTTACATATTTTTATGCGAATTGCATTGGTGCCTGAGAGAACAAATGGTGTCATTCATTAGGACACCATATAAGCTAGCTACAGGTGCTCAGCTGCTGTGTTTTATAATAACTTTTCTACAAACTGTGTGAAGTGGTGCATGTTTTAGAAGAGAATGGTACTTTTTCATAATTGCTGCTGTATATTGCTCATAATTTAAAAAAACAACCAAAAAACACCACAGCAGATTCAAACAGTGATACGTGATAGATGCTACGAATTTTTCCCAAAGCTGGTAATTCCTGATGTCTGTTTAAAGGTTATTGGCTTTGTGCTGGGGCTAGAGGGGAGCAGTGTACTCCCATTATGAATCCCACCAGCTCACTTGGCCTGATTTGGTCGTGCTTACTCCCAGCTGGTGAGGCAGAGGTGTTGGGAGGGATGGAGCACATGGCATGAGAACCGCTCTGTAATGATGTGGACAGATGCAGACAAGAGAATCAGCAAGGATGGTTAACCTGTAGTGCAATCTGTTTGCAACTGGCTTTCATCTCAGAGTTAATATTGATAAAAGCTTGAGTTCCCTGATATCCTGGTTACCAGTTTAACTGATAAAGCAGCCAATTCACTGATAATATTATTTAAGTAGTAGTGAATGATTAAAGTAGCTGAATCTGGATTCTGTGTAAATAAAGTAGTGTGGAAATAACTGATAGTGTGTACAAAAATGAGTGCAATAAAATCGTAAGTGCTGCATGCTATCTTGTTTTGCTGTCTTCCTTAATACATTAATTCTCCAGGTAAAGTGTGAATGCTGTTGGTAATTTGCAGTTTTGCATTAAGTTTTATGAAGTTTTGTGAAACTCATCTCCATAAATGCCCTAATTCCTAAATACCACTTAGTACAGAGGGTATGATAGGGAATATCGAGTCACAGACATCATCAGATGTATTCCCATTGAGAGCTTTCCTGAAGCTTAGATTGGAATATTGACCTTTGAGTTGAGATCACAAAATAAACATTCTGCTAATGAAGATACAGGTTTAGATCAAGTTCACATCAGGTCCTTGGAAATCTGAAAGTGATTGGTGATCCCATGGGCTGGATCTGATCTGCTGCCCAGACCTGTTCATTAAGATGCATTGTTGAGACTGTTATATAATTTTTTTTTTTCTTTTTGGAAACGGGGAGTAGTTTGAACCTTCTGCATCATTACATCTAGCCTAAACCCTGTGTCTGTAATTAGAAGCTGTGTTATATCTTCTTTTTTCATGCCTGCCTGACAGGGCACATATAACTGTAACATGGCTAACACTGTAAATATCTTAATCTAGAAACTGTTGAGACGAAAAAGATCTGACTCTCCTCTTACCAGCAGTCTGAAAGCACTTGCTTCCTTGTGTGATGTGAGCAGGCAGTCTGCTGAGAAATGAACTCACGTGGCATGCTGTCATTTGCTGTGCTGAATCACCTACGGGTACTCGTGCTATGGAGGGAGGGAAGAGCTGCAAGGCGAGAACTTTATGGCGTATTTTAGAATAGCTTTTGAACTGGGTTGTTTTCCGCTGACTAAAGTTGATCTTTCTGGAAAGGAATAGGCATGTGGGTCTCTTGTCTTCCAGGCTGGTTTAGCAGAGATTAGACAATTCCCTTCCCCTCCTCACTGTCAAAAAAAAAAAAAAGGGGGGAAAAAAAGAAAAAGGAAGTGGGCAAAGGATGTATTTATTTTGTTGTTTCTGTGTTAAATCCAGTCATGGCCTATTCTGAATATCATCAGCTGCTGGGGAGTTACGAAAATGTTCCTTTTCGTGCAAGCTGACAATTACGTAGATTTGAATTTGGTATTTTATTTGCATGCATGCATGCACATGGTTAACTCCAGGGCAGCCTTGGTTAGGAGGCTGAGTGTGGTGGAGGTTTAATTATGCCCATTTTTTCAGCTGCAGTGGGACACTATCCTAGCAGTACTGTGGAACCAGAGCAGCCTCTGCCACTCTGCTAGAAGCTCAGTAGTGCTGGGGACAAGGCTGGCATAGGTATTACTTGTGTGATAAGCAGAAAAGCCTCACCAAAATGTGCAAGATGAGGTTTGAAAGCTCTTATACCTTTAGGTGAGTTTGTGGTGTTCATATTATTCAATATACATGAGTTGTGTGTGTATATATAGTTGGTATATTAATACCATCTAGATAAAAAGTTTGGTGAGTTACACCATAGATTCTGGTCTTCATTTTCCTTCCTTCATGTCTTTATAGGGATTTAAAGCTTTTTTTTTCAAATTAGTTGTTTGTGTTTCTGACATTTGACTTTTATCTGCAGCCCCATTTCTCCTTAATAGATACTGTTTATTGCAGTCTTTACAAAAATTAGTTAAGTTTGTGTTGTAAGCTGTTTATTTTCACAGGAACTGCCCCATGTAGGGCAGATATCTTTAGAAACATCTTGTGACAGAACACAAGATACAGTTAATCATTGCTGACTTGAGAGATGGGGAACTAATTCTTTTAAATCCGGTTGAGGTAGGTGTTTCATTATTGTAGATGATGTGGGTTAGCTAGCGAGAGCACACAGAAGGAAATTACTTGGTTCACTTTCAAAATAGAAACTTGTACTGATCAAGGCCCAAAACCTTTTTGTTTCAAGCTTGAGTAGCTCTGCAGCGCTGTGCTTGGTTAGCTGCATTGCAGAGCCAAATGGTGAGTGTGTAATACATAGGAAAGCTCTGGCACACACTGGAGTAAAAGCACTCTAGAGACCATGGGTGCTTTATGAAATGGGACTGCTGTGCATGTGGATCAGCTGCTTCAAAGTCCTGCTGCCTTACAGCAAGAGACAACTATAATGATGTCATTTCACTTTGGATTTACTTTGTACATTAAAATGAGTTTCCACTTGAAATTTTGGTTTAAAAGGTCCTTGAAATTACAGTAGGGAAACCTCAGTTAACAAAGGAAAATTACCCTTTACTTCAGTGTTGGTCCAAATAAGCCAAATCTTTGCCTCCTGCTGTCTCACACCACCTGAAGTAGCTATCATTACTTTAGAGCTGTAGGTAACTTTGTGTTTTCTATCCTAAACTGTATCATCTCTTTAAAGACAATGACTCCACAAGTTGTAGAATCAGTTTTGCCTGTTTAATCACATTTTTAAAATTGCACTGCACTAACACTGTATTAAGCCTTCTGTTGATCCATTCTGTTGTGGTTATGTGTGTTAACTTGGGAGCCCTAGGCCTTTCTGGCACCGAAGGATCCTGGAGGCTGTTGGTCTTGAAAGTGGAATTATGGAGTACAGTTGCTGTTTTGCACTCGGGTGGATGATGTTGACATCAGTTATCTGTTCTTCTCAAGCGTGTGAGCAGCTGTTCTCAGGCAGGGTGGATGATGGCTGTACCCTGATGGGGGAGAGCTGAGCCCTTCTCCCTGCCCAGCATTGCTTACCCGGGTAGTGGGGGAGGCTGGTGACACGGCCCCATCTGTGCTTTCCCACTTGTTTGCGCAGTGGACGTGCTACTGCTCTTTATGTCAGCAGCGGGGACTGGGACAAAGAAAGCTCTGTGTTCTTGCAGAGTTCTCAGGGGCTCTTAAAGTTGCAGGAGACTTTGGCTTGAGGATTTAAGAGCCATAGGTCTCAGTGGCCCTGACTCACTCAGAATAGTGCCTCTTGCGCTTCAAAACACAAACACATGTTGGAGTATTGCCCTGATGGAGTGGGTTGTAGTAAGTGGTGACAGAGGGATCAGCTTTGGTGAGAGAGTGCAGGCCTTGAACAAAACCAGCATTATGGCTGCTGACATCCCGTGCCAGGCAAGTATTCAGGTATTAGGTCTCCTCTCGGTGCCAGCCTGCACGCACAAAACTGCCTGGTGCTCCCGAGAGCTGAGCTCACCCTACTTGATTCCTGGGAGCATTTTAAATGGATGATACAGGAGAAATAGCTTGATTAGTCATACTAATGAAAGTATTGGGGTTTTTTTTAGTAAGGGAAAATTTGCTCTTGGTTTTCACTTAGTATCCATTGTTCTCTGTTCTTTTAATCACTTCTTTCTGGGATGACTTAACTGCTTTTTCTAGTAACACATTTTTGGGAAAAAGAAGTACACGCAATGGTACTCTTCGTTTAAGAACCTGAGGCCTGGGTAAAACTGTCAGGATTAGGTCATGGAAATGTCGTGGGTGCTTTGTGAGTACTCCAAAGGCTAGAGAAATAGTAGGAATAGCTTGCTTTTTGCTAATAGACTAAAATTAAAGACATGAAAATAAAATTTGGTGATTCCTATTATTAAAATTTAGGTAGTGATTCTTAGCAAAGCCATGCTTTGGTAGATGAGTATTTGTTTTAGGATCTGCTGCTGTTTAACTCCAGGGGAGAAGGTACCCTGATTCTTTGGGGATCTCCTTTTTCTGGTAGTTTCTGGCCGTGTTGCAAGCTGCGTGGTTTCTGCCCGGAGGCTGGGGTTCAGGTCTGTCGCTGTCTGAGGTGAGGCGAGAGGTGTGCCCGGCTCTCAGACAGCATTGCTGGGAGGCAGGGGATTATGTGGCTTTCCCGTAGCCGTAGCCGGGAGTGACTGCGGTGTACAGCAGAAGAAGGGATGTCTGCTATGAGTAGCATGCCAATCTTGCAAAATAAGCTTGTGTGAGTTAGGATAGACTCTTGCCATCTCTGGAGTGCATGTAGTATGGACCCCAGTTATAATGTAATATAACTAAAATATATATAGTAACACATACAATATCCAGGCCCTTTTGTTTTATAGTTCAACTGTGTTCTCTGCCTACTTGCACTGTTAGGTCCAGTTCTACTGAATGTTTCTCAGTTTTAAATAGCTGAAATTGTTAACTCGTCTTTTTTGCTTTTAAGCTGTTACACTTTATACTCATTGAAATGTTTAGGGATTATTTTCTTAGCCTCCTAACTTGCCATAGTATCAAACACCTGCCTTTTCTGTACTGAAAGCCACTAAATGTGGAATGCAGGTGACTAAGGCATTTTATTTTTATAAGCATATAAAAAACAACTGTAGCATATTGATTTTTAGAAAATAAAAAATTTTTCTCTTGTGGAGTTAGCCACTCCCCTGACTCATTAGAGCTGTAACATTCAACTAGTTCGTACAGTCACTGATTAAAAATGACTGTACTTCTCAACAATGTTACACAATAGCATCAAGTTATTTAATAACACCTTATGCTGGGTTTTTTCCTCTCCAGAAACTCTTAACTGCATTTTTACAGTACATATGAAACTTTACGTATTCTAGTAAGGCTTCTGGGTTACAATTTGAGAATTATATCTACACAAAGCCAAGCTTATATTGGTGAGGTACAACTTTTTGTTGCAAACGTGCAAATTAGTTTTATCTCTTGAACACCTTGTACTGCAAATGTTCTGCACTCATTTGTCTTCCTTCTGCTGGTGCCTGGGAGCAGCCAGGTTGAAGGAAGGGGTATGTGGCTTCCTCACAAGAGAAGCCCTTCGTTAGGGTTGCAAGTTGTAAACTCTCCGCTTGGTACTTAAGCAAGGAAGAGGAGAAGTGAGGGCTTTTTTGTGCCACAAACCCCTCCTGTTATCTGATTTCTGAACAGAACACAAGCCAAGGCAAATCTGTCTTGTGTCGATTATAAGTTTGGACCAGTTGTGCTTCCAGCCCTGTGACCCACGGCCCCGCTGGTGACTGGGCTGTCCGAGTGCCAGCAGTCAGGCTCTGGCATGTCCCCTGACTCAGAGGAGAGACACTCACTCCCTCGGCCGTGCCCCAAGGGTGCTGTGGTGCCTGTGGACATGCCTGTGCAAAGGATGGTTGGAAAAGAACAGCTGTTCTAGCAAGTGTGTCAGTCGTGTGTTCACTTATTTTAAAACATCTGCTACTGGTTGAAGTTCATTTGTACACCTTTGGTTTTTGTGTATGATAGCCCTTTTTCTTTTCTCCTGATTCAGCAGTCTACTTCCAAAGCAAAGAACTCCCGGTGTTTTGATCAAGTTCTGCAGCTTGCTGAATTGTAATACTTTCTTCCCCTCCTATACTTTCTAAGTACTTGCCACCTCTTCAGATATAAGCCACAGATGTGCTGATTCTCCATCCCACTGCTCAGCAGGCTGGAGTAAAACTAATGTGTACAGAGCAGTATTTCTCTAATGCTTTACTGATCTTGCTTCTAATGAGCCTGTGAATCCAATGTTTGCAGTTCATATTTATCTATACTGTGGATATCCAGCTTTTCCTGACTTTATTATTAACTCTTAATTCATGTCCAGGGCTGTCAATCTTATCTCGCCCTTCCAAACCTGATGACAGAGCATCAAGGTCTTATACCACCTTGGGGAAGTAGCTGAACACCTGTGCCTTGGTTTTCCCACTTTAGTTAAAGACAGTTCTAGGTATGTGAGAATATGGAGTTCAGTTCACTGCCATCCGATGTGCCTTCTGAGTCTGGGGACAGGATGCACACAAAGTATTACAATGCTAGTCATGTACAACCCCTGGTACAGTTTTCACTCTCTTACTAACAACTTGTCATACACAGCTGCTGAAGAGTGAGCAAGCCCTTCTGCAATACAGATGAAATATAATTTCTGGTATTTAGGGTTTTTTTCAGATTGTCTTAGTGTAATGCACTGCTTCAGGCACCCTTCATTCTTTCCTCTTAGCTTTCTACCAGCTGACATCAAAGTAACATAGGAAATATCTATTGACCCGTCAGTATTCTGCCTCTATTTTTGTTGTTCTTCCTACTGTTACTTCAAGCTCTGATAATGTAGTGTGCTGGAGGCGATGCGGGTTAATAGGGAGATTATCTCAGCAAGAATGGTATTTTAGTTGTTGCAAAGTGAAGTGTTGTTTGGATATCTTCCCCCTGAATCAAGGCTGTTTGCTCTTTCAGCTGCTAGGTGCAGATCTAAAAGCTATTGTGCTCCACCCTGTCTCACTGGCGCTTGTATGTGTGGTCTAAAACAAAAACAAGCATACAGAATTTACTGCTTAGAAAAAAATAAGCTGTCTTCAGTAGATAATGTGATACATAAAGGTTGAAGTGTCTCCTGCTGTATTTAAGAGTTTGGGCCAACTAGATCATGGATTTAGCAGTGAAGGTTGGTTTTATAATACGAAAAGAAAGCCTTTTGGGGTAGTAGGTGCCACACTAATCCTGATTTTATTTCTTCTCCCATTATGAAAATGAAGGTGAGGGGAAGGACTGCAGAGGTGAGGGATCAGGTAAGCAAGAGGTCACCACAAGAAGGGATCTTTTTAAAGTACTCTGTGCTGTGTGCACTGTAGGTAACTGCTGTGCCCTGAAGATAAGGAGCATTTGATCAATAGTAACAGAACAACTTCATCCTCTTTCACATTCTAAAAACTACCCGCTCTTTAGCAATGCTGCTAATGTCATTAAACTGGACTCACAAGGCAGCTGGCTGAAGCATCCTGATTGGAATAGGAAAATGAGACAAAGTCCAGATCACAATCAGGGTAAATAAAAGTTGTGTGATTTGGGGGTAAAGATGCCCATTGATTGCTTTGTATCCTGGCATATCTCAGATTGCTTTCAAGTTTCTGTGAGAGGGAGGAGTAACAAGATGCCTTTGAGCAAGATGAACCAGTATACCAACACTTATACTTTTGATTTGGATTACAAGCGAGTGGGACTTGTTTTGCCTACACATTTTATCAGGCAGAGGGATGCCTGCCCATCACAAAAAGACTCAATACTATAAATGAGAAGCTGTGCTTGAAGAAGGTCTTCAGACACATAGATAAACAAATGCTGGCTTGTGGAGGAGAAATCCAGGGATTCTCTTGGCTTCACAGACATCTAAAGAAGAGTTGGTGAGGCAGACAGAGCAAAAAATAGATTTCCTGCATCACCACTGGTTTTGCAACTCCCTGCTGTTGCTGGTGCAGACTATGTTACAGTGGGTGACTTATGTAAACAACCCAATTTTTTGTAAATATCAGTAGGGAAAACTAAAGAACTGTGTTCCAGCCACTCTGACCTGGCCCTGTGACTACCATTCTGGTTTGCGTGGACTCTCGGGCTTCTCTCGCAACTGCCAGACATACCAGTAGCAAGAGTAGGGAATTGCTAACTGAGCTACTTTGAAACATACGTTTTGAACACATAATCTTTGTACTTGCTATGATTCATTTAACAATAGACTGCAAGATCAGTATATAGTGCTTTAATTGGCACAAACTTTGTATATGATTTTGAGGGATTTGCACTGAGATCAGGTGCTATCAGTTCTCAGGTATATCGTATTTGCACAGTAAGCAGTAGCTATTTTGAAATCTGGGTTGTGCTTCTGCTGAATTCTTTTAACCAGACCTGCAGGTAAGAAGCGTGTGCTGCCTTCCCCTTCCAGAGCCTGAATGCTGACTCTGCAGAGAGTCACCAAGTATGCTTGTATACGTGTTCGCTGGGTGGTTGACCTCAGAAAAAACAAACATCTTTCTGATATTTTTATTAACCTGAAGTGAAAAAGAATTCTGGTTCATTCTTCAGCAAATCTAGACTCCATCGAGCCCTGGCTAATCTCTCTTGAAACCTGCTTAGAGCAAGATGTGCAGGTTTGAACTGGTACCTCTTAGTGTCTGTTCTTTAAAGAGCAAGGTTTGACAGCCCTAAATCCCCCAAGCATAGAGGTCCTAAGGTAGTATCTCTTTGCTGTGTTGCTGTAGCCATATTGCTGTGCTGTATGCCACGTTCCCTCTCTGTTAAAAACAAGGGAACTTCTTTGGCAGTCTTCTCTGAATTTTCTTCCTCAAAAGCATAAAGAGCCTGGCAGTAGAGCTCAGACAGGAGCATGTCTCAAACTGTGTTCGAGACTTCATTACTAAAGGGACTGGGAACCTGGGAGTTGGATGACTTCTGCAGGTGAAGAGTGGGAGGTGTCTGTTAAACACCATCTGTCAGATCTGTGACTAACTGGAAATATACAGCTGTTCTGATCAAATAACATCTCTTGTGTCCTTACTCTTAAATGTCAGAAACTTGGATAGATAGATTACCCAGAACACGAAAGCAAAAATAGGGCTTTATGTGCAAAAACTGAAAGTCACCTTTACTTAATTGCAGTTTTAAAGTTACTGTGGTTAGCAGCTAGAAAAATCTTTACATGTGTTGCAGCAATTTCTGTTTATTAGTGTATCTAACTTTGTACGCTTGTGATATTTGCGTACTACGTCCCTCGCAGAGAATTGTTAGCATGGCTTCAGGGGCCTTGCCTTTAGCTTTGCAGATGCCACAGTCTTGAAGTTGTTTGATGTTCCGGTCTTATTTTTTAAATAGTATTGTTGTACCCAGGAGTGGTTTCTTGATAAGTGCGTATCTGTAGTTACCGAAGTTCAGTGCTTCCTGTTTACAGACGTAAGGGGCCAAGGGAGAAGAGTCTGCAGATATTATTTGTTGGGATGGCTTTCACTGTTACAGCCAAATCTGTTAAACGCTGCTCAAGAAGAGGGTAGGCAGATCCAGGTGATTTAGTTCTAACTTACTAGTATTTTCCGTAACAGCAATTGTAAAGATTTGTCAAGTTCTTCTGTAGAAGATGGGTTAAACACAAAATCTTGCTATAGATTTGATGAAGACTGTAACTGTTCAAATGGTGTCTTGTTAACTTCTTTTTCCTAGTTGTCTAACCTTATGTTTATTCAGATTGGGTAGATCTCATGTGGTTGTAAATATCTAAGAGGTAGATAAACAAGTAAACTTGTAAAACAAGTATAAAATGTGAATACATCAGTAAAAATGCTTGTGTATATCTAACTGTGTCTCCCCTCATTCAAGTTGCAGGAGTTATTACAGCTGACTTCCTATCAGGATTGTTTCACTGGGGAGCTGATACCTGGGGATCTGTGGAGCTACCCATAGTTGGAAAGGTTTGAGATTCTTATCCTTAAGCTTGAAAAAGTTAATAAATACTTTTCTGAAACAGTTCCAGTTTTCCCAGCTATGTTGAACAGTGTATATAATAAGCTGTATTGTTTTTGCAGTCTTGCCCATGTAACCAGTCCCCAGCCCCAGAACTCTCCTCCGCCGAAAGGCATGGTGTATTACTGGTAAAGTGCCATGTTTACACTTGGCCTAGGTGACATGTGCAAGGTGACACTGTTCCTTTTTATCGCCTTGTTTAAGGTTCGCACAGTTTTGCAATACCAGTGTTCACAAACCCTCCCGAGGTACTGTGGGGATGGCCTGTGACCACAAGTGTAGAAGCCTGGCTAGACTAGCACAGATCTTCCAAAAGGCCAATAAACACAGAGAAGTGGAGAATTCTTCCTGTAGCTAAACTTTCTAAAAACTGCCTTGTAAAACATGAAGATAGTCCAGTAAGAAATCTTTCCAGTTCTCTGTGCTACAGGCCCCTATTATAAATGCAGTAGTATTAAATGGTGATGACTGAAGATTTACATTTGAGAACATCTGCAGCTACAAATGTCAGATGCTTAACGGAAGGTGCAGGCTTCTATAATAAGCAATAATCTGTTTTTTTAAAAAAAACTTCATAACTACCATTAATTACTACTCACAGTGCAATATTAGACATCTCTAAAAAAAAAAAGTGTATGGGCTATTCCTTGTAATTATCCAGTAATATATGAACTATAACAGCAGAATTAAGACTTGATTTTAGGCTTATTTTTGTTCACCTTCAATAGACTTAGTAGTCCTTGAATCCCTGTATCTCTGTACCATAGTTTAAAAACAGAACAAAACAACACTACAGGAGACTATCCACTAAATAAACAAGAGTTCAGAAGATCAGGACACCTTTGCATTACGCTGTACATGATATATGTGTTAAAGGCAAGTGTTTTACTGTCTCAGTCCTACCTATCACACTTGCTTTGTCTCCTCTGGGATTGTGTATTCACATGTGATTCCTATTCCTAGACAAGACTTTCGTATAATCTGTTTGATTTACATTGGTTTGTCTAGTCATTTAACTTGTATTTAGTCTGTTAATGCTGTCATCTGCAGCCTGTACTACAGGAAGGGAACCTTTTTTTTTTTACTTGTGGATGAGGCAACTGGAAGGTGGGACAGCTGCATTCTTTAGGTCAACAGAGAGTCTGAGGCTGAAATGTCTTGCAAGGAAGTGTTACAAGTTACAGTAAATATTCTTTTTATAAAAGGGATCAAACTGTGTGCATATAGGGAAAGTCATTGCTCTAAAGTGTATAAAAAAGCTTCATCTCTGTGTAGAAGTACTTTATTTGCAAACTAAAAGTGTAAGAATTAAAGGATTAATTTAATTTTATAGATGGTAAACTCAGAGTTTAACTTCCTGTTTATGACAAGTTGACAGACGTTGGCACTTACCGGCCTGTCTTGTGACTTTCTGGCATTGCTTATGGCTCACTGGCTCTCATGACACTTCTGCCAAAGCAGCTTCGTTGAGGCCTTTGTTAGTTCCTGCAGCACCAGGCAGCTCTGTCTGAGCAAGGTATCATTTTTCTAGTAGAAATTTACCTTTTCATAAATGGTATTTAAAGATACACATCTTGTTTTGCAGAGGCATTATATGAAACGTGTCCTTGGGAGTGTTATGTCTTTGCCCTTATCATCTTCATAACCATGACGAACCAGATTCACAAGTGGTCTCACACGTACTTTGGTCTTCCACGCTGGGTCATATTTCTACAGGACTGGCATGTTATCCTGCCGCGGAAGCATCACAGGATCCATCATGTGTCTCCACATGAGACGTACTTCTGCATTACAACTGGTACTTACACCTGGTTCATACTGCAAGCTTTCTTTAGTAGCCTAGTGCAATTCACCTGGCAGGATGTAATTTAGTGATGGCCTATTCAATACTAGAAAATGACATGGTGAGGCTAACCGTGCTCTTAGCAAAACTATAGTTGTTTTTGTTGCATAATAATGTGGGGGGAAGATCTGTTATTGACTAAAAGGTATGACACATTGTCTATGTTTTGTTGACATAGTGCTTAGGGATATGGTGGAGTTGAGAATAGACAGTGTTAGGTTAAGGGTTGGACTAGGTGATCTTCAAGGTCTTTTCCAACCTAGACGATTCTGTAACTTCCAGCCTGATGGGGCAGTCGGTGGTACTGAGGTCTGATTGCATGATAGCTTGGTAATCTCATGCTATTAATGGATTTTGTTCATTAAAGACTTAAAGCTGCTACTCCTTCAGAAGACGGTATCATCTGCAAGTGCAGCTTACCTTGAATGCTCCTTTCTAAAGCAAGGCTTCTGGATTTTCAGTATTTATGCATTCAGAGTTGGGGCAGAGGAACAGACAGGCTTGCAGAAAACAGGCTTTTACATCTATATTCAGTTTTATGCCCACTGTACAGGTGGGTATGCTCAGTCACCACTGTTGAACAAATCTTGAATAAGCTATCAAGTTAATCAGACAGCTGGAAATAAACCCATCTGGTTCTTCATTCTGTTATTGGCTTTGACAAACAGTTTATGTTGGTTTTGAAACCCCTGCCTAGAAACAAAGCTAGTTCTCATGACCAAAATGTCATGTAAAAACTCGGTACAATTAAGAAGCCTGACTTGACAGATGATGGCAAAAATCTTGCCACCCTAAGAGCTTTTTTTCAGTCTTACTGTGTCCTCAGAGTTTAAGCCTGACCATTATTATCAGTCTTAGTCTAATGGCTTTTTTTCCTCATTAAAAAAAAAGCACATGCTTCTGTTCACTTCATGCTTTCTTTAAGTACTCATACCATACTAGTCTGACATAACACAGCATGATAAATTGTATTCTTGGATTTTCCAGTGGAGCAAAATGTTTCTGCAGCTCTAATTTTTTCTTCTAGGGTAGAAGTGAGGAGGCGTACAGAAATATGCAGTCAGTGTGCTATTTAAAAGGGCCTTTACAGAGTAAAATAGGACTAGTTATTGTAATGTGCTTGTTAGTGACTTCAGAGTAGATAGCCCAGTCCAAAGAGTAGGCTCGGTGGAGCTGACCTGTGTATGTAAAGGTCCGATGCTGTATCATGGCCAGGGCTTTCTGGCGTTCCCAGTGTTACAGCTTTCGGACTGGCTGCCATGTTTAGACACCAGGAAGGAGTCGTCCATTCCTTGAGAGGTGATGGCTGTGTTAATGAGAATTGCATGGGCTGACTTCCTAAAGGGACTCAGTATGGAGTGAGTTGAGTGGAGCTGCAGGATCTCAGGTTGGGCTGGGAAGGGTCATGTCCAATACAGAAGTGGCTCAAAACAGTGCCTGTTTCAGTAGATCGTTACAGCTGTGCTCGTCTCGGATTAGGAACCATCTGGCACTCTAGAAATATGATATTTTTCAGCAGTGAATATCCTGAATGATATCTCCCTTTAGAATTTCTGTCGCGTAGTAGCGACACACCTAGTCTAAGACATCACTGGAAGAGCAGTTGTTTTCTCCGTGCTGGCTGTGCCACTGCTGTAGGGATGGTACTGGGACCCGGCAGAGCTGGCTCTGTGGCAACTTTCTCCTGTTCCACTCTTGCTCATACTACTCTGGGTTTTAGCTCTTTCTTCTAACATGAATCACTGCTTCTAGCTCACTGTTTCCATTGTGGTAACAACTTCTTCATTCCTGCCTCTCCTTTGGTTTCGTTTTCTTATGCTATTTTTTCCCCTTTTCTAGAAATTTACATGGAGTAAAGTATAATGTGTGCTTACAGAACATTTCTAATGTAACTCATCTCTTCTTGGTTGTAGGAAAACTTCTACAGGGAAATAACATTTTCCAGAGATTATTTCTTTTGGTTTTCCTAGTCTTACACTCGTTAATAAAACAGAGGCCTAAAGTTACTATACAGTATGTAGTTAGGTTGGCATCAAAATACAGTATCAGAAGATCAAGTTAATATCCTAAAGTGAGACACAATAGGCCTCACCCTGAATTCAGAGTTCTGGCCTCACAGTCTGTACAGTGCAACATCTCTTCATTCAAAATACCCTAAATCTGTAGGCTAGGAAGGATGCATTAAACTCCTGTTGCATGCAGAACATGATAGCACTTATTGCCATTTTTACATAAAATGGGAGACGCCTGTCCCGTATCAACCTGTTACGTATGGCCTTTCGGGTCGCTTGGAAGCGGAGGTGCTCTGTTAGCTGAGTTGCACAACTTTGGGAATGCTAGCAGTGCTGCCCTTCTAATCCAGGAGGTGGCTAACAGCAGCTGTGGTTAAATGCAGCACAGTACTACAATAAGACTTCTCCATCACAGACTTCATTAGCAAGCAGTTATGCAAACTTTAATTTTGCCCAGGGAGAGCATAATACATTTAAGTACCTTGAAAATGCAAACTGATGTTGGAACTAGCTAAACTTGAGGTTTTACTTAAAAAACTTTGTTCAGTTTGCTGAACCTTAATTAGTTGTCTTTAGGTCCTTAACAGAAATCTTGGTTATTTTCTAAATTTTTTTCCCTAGAAACTGTGGCATTGATAATGCATTTGAGATTTCATTTTCTTTCCCATGAAATACCCATTTCATTTACTTTCTTGCTGTACTACCTAATGAGAAACACAGGGAGAAGCCAAGGTGGCTTTGTTGATGGGGAAACTAATGGGGGAAAACAGCTGAAATTGTTGGGTTGGGGATTTTTTGTTGCTTAAATTTCAATATTAAATCTAAGGTACTACTAATACAAATGTCCTGTTTCTAACACAAATCATTCAACTTGATGGTCACTTTTCTGATAGCTTTGCAATGGCCATAGAGAATAGTTCACCTCTGAACTCCCCTTACATTTACCTTGTGTTTAATTTAAAGAATGTTATTAAATAAACATTGCAAGGCATTGAACTTTGGATGCTGTGACAAACTAATCCTTTTTCTCCTTTGCAATCACTTAGGTTGGCTGAACTATCCATTAGAGAAGATAAGATTCTGGAGGTGTTTGGAGAACATTATCCAAGCAGTTACTGGAGAGAAGCCAAGAGCAGATGACATGAAATGGGCTCAGAAAATCAAATAACTTTTGCCAGTCTTCTGCAATCCTTAACTTGTTGCCAATGTTGTTTTTTTTTAAAAAAAAAAAAAAAAGCCATCAGCCAAATTCAAGACCTGCAAAGAAATAACAGACTCTAAAGCACAAACTAAAAAGTGCTAACACAGACTGTAACAAAAAGAACTAATTCTTAAAACAATACTTGAAATGAAGATGATTACTCTTACTGAGCACCTTTTTGTTTAGCCATGTCTGCTTACATCTTAGAAAATACTTCATCACTGTCTCTCATAAGGCTGTCGGGCAGGCCAGAAGGCAGGACAGTCGCTCCATTGGTACATGGTGGCGTAGCAAACATGTGTTGTATCAACATTATTTAACACTTCAAAAATAGCTTGTTGCCTAAGACCTATAGGGAGAATGGTGACAACAGTTTGTCACTTCATGTTTGAGTCCAAATACACTGCATGGAAACAGTGTGTCAGAGTAATGGAAGCCTATAAAATCATCGCTGTTCAATGCACTTAGTGATCGATAAAGCTCTGTCTTCGGTGTCATTTTAAATAATTGATGTAACGTGGAACAGACTTTGAGAATCCCACTCCACCAGTGGGCCACGAATCCTCAAGTGTCTTCAGTTTCCCTTAAAATAAAATTGTTCTACACTCTACGTGGATTTGAGCAAACTGTTTCTGCATAAGCCTTCAACTTAACAAACCTCTGAGGAGAGGGAGGGCACCCCATACAACACATGCTCGTGTTTGTTCATGTGGAGTGCTCATTGATGAGTCTTCTGTTAAGTCTTTCCTACCCTGACAATTAATGTTTAAAATAGTTTTAGCATTGAGCACATTGCAAATAGCTGTATTCAAGAGCTCATGGTATCAAACTTGTAATGTTAGAAGGGAATTATCAACGATGACTGGTGTTTGTTTGTTTTTAAGGTGCTTGCTTGTTTCTGTAAATAATATAAAGCCTTAATCTCTTCTGGTGTAATGGAATAATATTTTAATGTGATGTTTGAATGTATATAATGTATTTATAACAAAGCAGTTGGATAATACTAATCATGTTTGTTAAGTCTTGTTGCCATTCTTCATTCATGCATTGTCAGCACTTTGTCCAAGAACTTGATCACTGGTTTGCAAAATGCTTTGTGCTGTTGCAGCCACCTGAAACACTTTGCAGCCTGTTAAGTCTTGTTTAGGTTGAAGTGATTGTTTGTCAGCCTTATAGGAGCTTGACACTGCATTATGCCAGACTTCAACACCTTCCAAGAAGTGAAAGTAATTCTGCTTTGGATGCTAAGGAGTAACTGCTGGGGGGTAGGGGTGGGGATTCCCCTATAAACATCCAACAGGCGCTTTATCAAGTTAATGTGATTTGGCTCTTGTTTCATTATTTCCTAAATGAAAGCTTACTGATAGTCAAATCTAAGACCGTTTTCCCTTCATTAGTTGTAAATTGTGTTGATTTCAAACTGTCATTTCCTGCAGAGCTGGTTAAGGTGTTTTTGAGTCATAGGTTTAGACTGACCTTCATCTCAACTTCTTCAAATATGGACCTCAACTTCTGAAAGGGTTGGGACTTGGTGACTTTCCTTCAGTGGAAATTGCTGAATGCGGATGTGCCTGAGCTGGGTTCTGCAGATTAAAATCACAGTTGGTACAAAATATTTAACATGTTTAAATAACTCAGACTCTGGGAGAACTTTATACCATTACATGAAACTATTGTCTGTTCTAGTTGCCACAGTTGATATTGGGTCTATGTAGCTTTGACAGTAAAGAATACTTCCACTTCAGTAGGAGTCTCAAAATGCATTTAGTTAAAATTGGTGTAGAAGGAGGAATACTCCTTTAATGCTGTTATTGTGGAAGACGGGTGTGTGATTTCATACTGTCTTTGGTGAAAATAGCAGGTTTTCCCGTTTTTCTCCCACCCACACCATCAAAAGCCTTGGCAAAGGCGGCTGTGTATGAGAACGCACAGCACTGGGGGGAGCAGCGGGGAGGTTGCAGGCTTGATGAGGGAAGATTGCTGCAGGCTGGCAAGGTTCTTTGTTAATTATTGCCTGCTTCACCCAGATCTGGGTGTTTAGGAGGCTTGATTCTGTGCCAAACCTGTTGGCTCAAAGTTGTTCCTAGAAGTAGTTTTATCTCTACTTGTTTTAATTTCCAGGCACTGACTGTTTAGCTTTATATTAAAAAAAATTAAGACATGAGTATAATTTGGGTGAGAAGAAGGGTAATTTCTGCTCTCATGGAACTCAGTGTGGCAAACATTACTTTGAATAAGTGATGTTAGATCCATTTATATTTGCTATTTGTGGCTGAAACATTTAAAATTTCTTTGGCATAACAGGTGTGACAGGTGTTGAATTGAATATATGCTGAATGCTGGTGAGGTGAGGACACAAACCCTTATGTCCAGAGCAAAGAATGCTTCTTCCTCTTCTCTCCTTCCAGTGTGAGTGTCCTGCTGTTTTAGAGGTGTAGGAATGCTTAGGAAACAACATCTGTTGCTGTGAGTACAAAGAACTGCAGTAGTTACTTCTGCTATCTTGACAAATGTTTAAATTTATGCCTGCTTCTATCTTGACACTCCCATAATTCATATTCTAACAGATTGGTAGTACTTGGTTGTCTGTCCCTCCGTCTCTCAGCCCTTTCTTCCCCATCCCCTCACCCTCGACTCCAGTTTCAGTTGAGTAAACTCATGTCAAAGCCCTGCAGAGCTGGGTGGATGCTCAGGACTCCTGTGTGAAGCAGCCTTAAGCACTAAGTCCTTTGAGAGGTCATCTCTCACTGCAAATTTAAATGCCAAGTGAACAGCGGTGGTGCAGTGTATATAACAAATGGATCTGAAGCACATAAATTATTAGAGTTTGTACTTCAAGAGTGCTGTTAAAGGCAATTGCTGTTGCCGAAACCGTTCTCAGACACTTGATCTATAGTCTTACTGGAAACAAATCTGAGCTACTAATACTGGTGGCTTCTGGGACTATCTATCTGTTAATCTTACTTAACTGCTGTCCCAGTTTCTCATAATTAATCTCTGGGTGCTGTTTTACATGCTGATGCTGTGCTTGACTCCCGAGGCAGCTCTTGCTCAGTGACTGAACGCATCCGACATGGCTGGCCCTGTGCCTGTCGCTGCTCCAAAGGCAGTGGCGAGGGGCAGGGCCTGTGAGCAAGTTCTGGTTTAGTAATTCTTGATCTTTCCCTGCTGTGAGTTGAGGTGTATCTTAAAGCTTGCTACTCCCTGGAGGAGGGTTAATGAATAGCTGTATGAATGGGCTTGTTCTTTGGCCTTTAGTTGGTTTCTGGAAACTGCTCTGCCCATTTAAAGTAGTGGATGCTTCTGTAAAATCAATATGGCAATTCTGGAGCAAAAGGCTACATGGATCCTTCTTAACAGATGTAAATCTGTCTTAAGATAGCTTTGTCTTAAATTGATTAGGAACAGATTAGAGGTAAAGCAGAATAAGACACTCCTTTTAAACTGCACAGAGGTGTGCCTGCATCTCAGTTTAACCAAATACTTTAAAAGCTATTCAGTCTTTCACCTCCACAGAAAGATGTGGTCAGTCCCCTGCTCCCTGGGACCTTCAGGAGAAGGTCTGTAGGCCTTCAACTTCTGCCAAATCTGTAGTTGCCCTACAACAAGGTGGCTACTCGTGGCCATGCAGGGTAGCAGATGTATTTCTTCATGTGTATCTGTGGCATCACAAGAGGTCCTACAAGCGGAGCTCTTTGGGAACTCAGCTGCAAGGGGAAGCGTTGCACTGTGGTAAACAGGCCAGTTACTGCAGAGTGCCTTGAAATCCACCTCAGCCTTTTCTTAAGCCAGTTGTCAGGACAGCCTGGTGGGCTTGGCTTGGTGTTTGCTTTGAGGTTCCCATGGATGGATTTCAAACTGCTCTGCTTTCTGGTGTCTGGACTTCTCCAATTTTGTTTCGTTTTGCTGCTGGGTTATCTGTGTTCTCTCCAGTTGTCTGCAGCCTTGACCTGTCTGCTGCCCCTGTGAAATACTGGGGCCACACAAGGAGAAACCCTGCTCAAAGCTAGGGACACGTGTGAGAGAGTTGTACAACACAAGAAAGGGGGGTGCTCCCTAAGCCACCCCCCAGACCACAAGTGAATCGACAGAAGTGTGTCTGGCATGTTTTTGTTCTGTGCTATTTAAAAACGGGAGGGGGAGGGAAGCTCAAGAAGCAGCAGGGTCAGCATCAGCAGACTTGCCTGTATGAGATGGTGCCCAGGCAGGAGGTTTTGGCTCAGGTACAGTGTCTGCCTGTGGTTCCTCCTGGAAGGGGAGCTGTGGTTGGTAGGGGGTTAAACAAGTCACCCACCTTGCCCCCCAAAGCTCCGCACTGACGATCCTGCAGAGAGGGGGGTTCTGACTGCAGGGTACCCCCGTGGCCATCCCGCTGTGCTCTGCAGCCTCGGGCACTGTCCTGCAGGCCTCGTCCCCAGCCCTGGCCAGGTTTACTGAGCTCTTATGCCACCTAGCTGCTTTGCTGTTGTCTTCATCTGTGGCTGAAATGCGGCATTAGGATAAATGAAATAAAATCCAACCAGTAAGACCAACTGCTATTTTAAAATGGCTTCAATGAATAATTGATGGAACCAGTACCTGGGCTTGTTTCCTGCTAAAAGCAGAGAATGTTAAGGTCGAATTAATTGAGTAAATGCCTTAAAGTGCAAGGGCTCTCCAAAACGCTTTGTAATTGTTTCTGCAAATTTTTTTATGATGTCTTGGGGCACAGCTTTTGGAATACATGTTGCAAGACAAAACGGAATTCATTTCCCTCCTCATTTTTTTATTACTGTATTAACTGGAGAGGGATAAGGGAAGATGTGCTGTTCATTAGGACACAGCGTTGTAGATTATCCTGATGTCTTTTATGTATCTTCTGGCTCTTGCTCTTCTGGGTTCAGACAGCTAGTTTAGGCCTGAAAATATTTTTACTGCCATGCGCTGAGCAGCAGCAACCTCCTGAAGCACCCTAAGCAATCTGGGGTTGTGCTTCACGTCCCCTGCTCTGCGGAGGGGATGTCCTGGCCCCTGCCCTCAGACCGGCTGTCTGATTCTGAACTGTGATCCCACCAGGCTGACAGCCCCTTGCCCAGTGTTTCGGAGCGCGGCCGCCGGCGCCTCTGACAGAGCCGCCGCTCTGCTTAACGTACAGGTCGTGTGGCGAGCTGCGTGTGGTCAGAGCTGACCCTCGGTTCTCCAGTTTTGGTAGTCGCCGATCCGTGATACAGAGTTACCTGGGTAAAATTAGCTGCCTTAAAATTCTTTTTCACTCAATATCTTCCTGTTACATCAGAAGGATGTGACTTCCTTGTCAGGACGTGTATGCTTCACAAAGTCGGTTTTTTTTTTTTTCCTCTCTAAAATTGCTCCTTGCCTGCTTTGAGTAGTTAAACACATCCTATTTTTGCATTTATCATTGCACATTAAACAAAACTACTGCAACTAGATGTTGAATGTTTGGGGTTTTTGTTTTGTTTTTTTTTTTTCTGCTGACATCTTATAATGAACTTCTACAGATCGAATAAATTAGTTTCACTTCTGTTTAGCCAGTTTCATTCTCCAGGTTTTCTAAGTCCGTATAGGGTTTTAAATGTGCCACTGTAGTACTTGTTTTTAGATTGCTCCCTTTGAAGTTTAAATATGAAATCACCAGAAGACTGCTTTTGAAGATATAACAAAAATATTATGGAATTCTTTTTTTACAGATAGGTCCCTATCAATGACCACTTTCAACTTTTAAGAATAACCATCACAATGCAGATGGTTCATAGTAATCAGGTTTGTAAAAACACTTCTAAAATACAGTGGATGCTGTCCTGAGAATTACAGGTTATAGATCTGTGTTTGAATGTACATGTTTGTGAGGTGTTGGAACACTTGATGAAATATAGCGCCTTCTTCCCCCTCTTATGTCATTTTATTCTGGCTACCATACTTTCTCAATAATCCTTTCAAGCTGCTGACTTTTCATTTTGTGTTTGGCCGGAAGAACAAGGCAAATAAATATTCTTTTTAAGTTAGCACAGCTTTGTGAATTAATTGTCTGTGTGGTCACAGAGGGATATGTGTGGAAAGGGACTTGGACTGCAGTGATAAAGTCCAAAGCTAGTCTTACTGCACAGCTTTCCTTTTGTAGTGAACACTCTTTCTGATAAGCTGTCTTTAACCATCATCTGCTAGCCACATTGCGTCTTTTGGATTGCTTCCTATTATTTCCTGGATTTCTGAAAGCTGCCTAGTTCCTTCAGTGCTGGAAGCTGTGAAGCAATACACACCCAGGTAGATGTGAATAGGGGCATCAGTTTCTTGTGTCTACGGTGCGGGCATTTGACAAGCACTGCACTTCAGGTACTCGTGAGATCCTGTGTGTTTAACTGCTTGGCGGGGGGGTGGAAATCAGTGTGTGACTTATAACCAAGTGTTGCAGTAACGCAACTTTTGTAGTAAACCCTAAATTCAGTATGGGAGAACTTTCAGATAGAGATAGCAGCTTACATTGATGGTAGCCTTAGAGCTTTGTCTGGCTGTAAATCATAGGCTGCCCTACCAGCAGTGCTCTGCATTTTCTTGTTGTGTTAGTAAAGGATGGATATTTTCTTCTGATAAAAGAGAACAACACAGTGTCCAGTTACTGATAGTGGTGGTGGTGGTACTGCAATGCAGTTTGTATGGTTCCTTCTTGACACTGCACTGAAGGCGTTGTCTAGCACATAGAGCCTGAAGTGACACTTTCTTGTTCTCCACTACTGATTGATTTGCTGTGGGGCTTTGGGCAAGTAGCTTAGTAGTATCCTTATTCATATGTGAAACAGATTTTGCTAATACTTGTTTCATAGGATCTTAATGTATTCATATTTGTTTATAAAACACTTGAATATGTTTGATATTCTGAGTTTAGAGTGGTTCAGCAAAGGAGCTTAAACAGAGGTTGAGGGTGAAAAATGCTCTTTAAAAGCAGCTAATGACCCAGAGGTAACAAATGTCCCTGTAACTTAAAAAAATCATAGGGCTGGTCCTGGGAATTGGACAGGTAAGCCTTATGTTTGTATCTGATAAACAGGTAGAAATAAAAGGGAAAAAAACCCTCACCTGAAAGAAATGTTATGATTCAAGGTCCCATAGTCTCCCTTACGTAGAGGAGGATTCTGTGCTGCTGATGATGTGGGTTTCCCACATGCACAATTAATGTATGAATAAAAAGAAAAAGTTGAATTTTATCATTCTAATATGGCACTTCATAGAAGACTACAAACACCCAAACTGTAAGCGTATGTCTGTCCATCCTTCAGACTGAAATGTCATGCAGGAATGCTCAGCTGGCTCAGGTGCCAGAGGTGATCTAGCTGAGAAATCAAGGGTTCCCCAGAGGCTCACGTACTTGGTGGCCCCACAGGGAAGTTGGGCTGTGTGGAGTCTGTGTTGCAGTTAGACTACATGAGCTTGCTGTCACTGTGCTGAAGACTCCTGTGTTATAATGGGTCTAAACCTGACCACGCTGGCCTATGGAATCCTGTTTCTTTTAACTTTCATCCTGTGAAAAGGTCAACAGCCTCATTTAACCCACTTTTTTCTCATAGGTCTGTTTAGGGGGTCTGTTGCAGGGCTGTGGTAGACACTGTGTTTACCAACAGCCTGGAAGAACTCAGTAGTAAAATGGTTTGCCTTAGATTTAAGTTATTCAAACTCAGAGGAATGCTAAGAACTCCAGAAGGACAACTCATTAGGTGTATGATCATGACAGTACTTATATATGTCTTAATACTCCTAACAGAGAGAACAGCATAGATCAGTTTTAGTACAGTATATTAAAAGTATATATTTGTAATTGTTGTGGGACCCATAACTACACTGTAAACTCAAAGTTACACTTGTGAAAAACAAATGAACATTACAATGAAGAAGAAACTGCGTATTGAAGGATACAGAAGCTGTACCCTGCCTCTGCAAACGGACCGTGATGTCTCCTTTGGAGAGCACTGCGTGCACTAGTCACTGTTATCTCAAAATAAATATTGCCAGCCACCAAGTACTTTCTAAGTCTGTAAGTAAAATACTCAAGGGTAGGGAAAAAGTAATTGAAGAGAAAATGAGAACGTAAATTATGCTTTCTTAAATAAGATGGACTGTAAGAGCGCATGAAATAGCAGGTGCTAAAGGAGTTGACTGCAGAGCTTCTTTGTGTATTATAATGGAAGGATGCAGTAGATTAAATAAAAGGGTAAATAGTTCAAAACTCTTACAAGAAGATACTCAGTTGAATCTTTTAATGTATAATTATATAAATTACATAGTGTATTTGAAAATGCCATTCTGGCTGAGAACTTAACATGATTCATTAGGGAATTAAATATGTAAGTAGGTAAGGATCACAGAAGATATAATACAGATTTTGCCAGGTGTATGAAGGTTGGGATTTTCAGGTTGTAAGGGTGTGTTTTAACTATTGCAAGTCAAGATGAAATGACTTGGTTCCCACGTACTGTTTAGTTTGTGCACCTTACTCCCAGGCCTGAGCTGGGCCTGGCGCAGGAGCCATGCGGGGCAGCGTGCATCCTGCTCTGCCGCTCCCCTGGGCTCTGCTGGTAGAGCTGGAGCCCAGGTGACTTGTGACTTCGCCTTAGTCTGTCGGTGGCGTCTTGCTCTTCAAAGCTTATCTTAAAATCAGTGAACCTTCTTGTACATTCACATTTCAATGGGTGGTGTGAATTGAAGAAAACCTAGCGATGCTTTTCGGGTAGAAGAGGCAGCTGGAGGAGAGCGCTCGGCTCGGTCAGTAACAACCGTTTCTTTTCACAACGCAAATAGGAAATGGTGGGTTTTTCCCTGGTGAGATTTTAGTGTAAAGATTTTGTCCAGGATGATTGTTCAGGGTGACTTACTTTCTAGAGTAACTTCTAGCTGAGCTAGTAATATTTTGCTTTTCAGCTGCAATACAAGCCACAGAATGCATCTGATTTTAACTCTTCTGCTGCTGGAAAGCTTTATTTGGCTTCAGACCTCATTGATACTGCCAGTCTGCCTCAGACAAATGTTTTAAAGTGATCTCTTTCCAAGTAACAACATGCTTAAAGTATTGAAAAGCAGAACCAGCACTCTAGATTACACAGAACAAAACACTTCAGATTCTTTCAAGTGTTCACGAAGTTATCTTGGGTCTGAAAATATCTCAGTACCTGTCTGCATTATCAGAGTATAATTCATGATTATAAAGACGATGCCAGAAATCTAAAGTTCCCGCCTCCTGAAAGTTTTTGTGACAGTTGCTGAAAGCCTTTTGTTCAGTTTTAAATAGTTCATTACTTAAAAAACTTTATATACCATTGTGACAAGGAATGATTTATGTATTTTTTACAACTGCAGTGCTGTAAGGGTAAGCTATCAAATTTTCAATAGTTGTCATCTCTGCAAAGAGATGAGAAATATATTGTAAAGATGCAATTATGAAAAATGAAATATATTTAAAAGATGTAATTAAGGCTGAATATCAAATACACAAAAGCAAGCAACAGAAGGGGTTTTAGCATATTAAACAACAGAGGTGTTTAAAGTTACTGGATTTCAGTTCACTTGAGTTATTGTGAATCAGGAACTAATACAGAAAGCAGAGTTAAAATTGTCCTGAAAGGCCAGTTTGATAAGTTGCTTGTTATCAGTGAAGATACCAAGAAACCTTCAGCAAAAAAATGTTTCCTCTTTTTAGAGCCTCTAACAAATGGAAGTGTATTTTCTGTGTGCTTTGCTGTGGTGTTCTGTGCAGTATATTTGTGCTTTAATCACAAAGAGAACGATTTGTAATTTCATTTCATTTGAGAAAGGAAAGAGAAATGTATTATTGAAGTTTTTGTGAGGTGTATATTTTGTTCTACTGACCCTGATGAAGAAGTCTCAAGAAGAGAATCTACTCTCAAAGGCATATTGTCCACCTTGTTTCACTGGTTTCACTGTGCTGTTTTCAGCTTGATAAGGTTCCTGAATTTGGAATTGCTTCCACTATATAACTGGGGAAAATTAAAAGATTAAAAGTATAGTCTGTCAGAAAGTGTTGGTTTTAACTTGTTAAAAAACATACTGTGTATTTCATGTGAATGTAAATTTAAGATGAGAAAAATTCACACTGGTAAGGTCACTTAAAAATATCTTAAGACACATTCCGTTGTGTATCTTCAGTAGTGCTCTGATACAAAGTAAATCTGAAAGTGCTTTAAGGTCTTTAAAAGTCCAAGTTGGCATTTAACTGTCTTCCAGGAATAATTCTGTTTTCTCATAGTGCAGAACTTTCCTTAGTGAGATTCTGACCAGACATGGTCAGACTCCTTTTGTCCTCATCTCAGCTTGCTGTCTCTCCGTCTTGCAACTCATTGCTTAGAAGACAGGTGGGTGGTGAGGTGCGGCGGGAGTGAAGGCTCATCAGTACCCGGCTGCCTGGCAGCCCTGGCATTGGGTGAAATTTTTGACAACGAAAACAGGTGGTCCTGATTCTGTCTGAAGGCTGATGAGGATGTTACCCAAAACCTAGCAGCTTCTTAACTGCAACTTTAAACTCTGTGAAGTACACATCCTGACTTTCTGGAAAACTCAGTCTGTGGTTTGTTTTTGTTCTCTAGTTTGCCATAAAAATATTTCGTAAACTTTTTGTAACTGGTGAACTAGTGTACTGTGTTGAGGCTTCACAGATGCGTGTTTACTAAAAGGTGAACATTTAGAAAGGCTGTACAAACCTGTCTCATTGAGATCTTACCTTGTCAGTACAGTTATAATTTAGCTTTCATAGGTTTGCTGTTGCAGTTAATAGTAAATACCTCCTTTTGCTCTGAAACGTTTTTTTCATTTCCATTTCTGGGAATATTTCTGCATGGTCAGGCAAGCTGCAGGTGAAGCAATTATCTAGATATGGTTGTATTTTTGTATCAAAGGAAGATGCTATTTGAGAGTCTTCTTGAACCATAGCAAAGGCTAAATTAAAATGCATAACTGAAAGTACTTTTGACAACCTGATTACTTTTTAATTGCCTCTTACTTTATTTAGGTTTTCTTGTGTTAAATGAAGGACTCTTAGAAAAACAGGTTGGTTTGGTTACTGCCTTGAAAGTCTCCATTGCTACACTGAAAAGATTATGCAAGGTATTTATTGGGGGGTGGGAGGACAACATGCAGTTGACTCATGGTTGTGTCAGCTGGTGTAGGACATCTAACTCTGAATCTGCCATGGTTTAGCTATGGAAGTTATCTGGCAAATATTGTGTATGCCTGGAACAGCTCAGATCACTTTCTAAGAATCTTGGTGGACAGCAAACATGATGATGATATGTGTGTGTACGACCACAAGTGATAAAGTTTGTGTGGTTTCTGAGGTTCGGGTCCCAGCAGGATGTGGTAGCTGACCATGAGTGCTCCAGGCCATTGCAAATGAAGAAGAGATGGATTTGGCTTAATGGCTTTGTGCATCTTTCCAGGCTGACCAGAAGGGTGAATCTGGTCTTTTATTCTGTCTTGCTTAATGGCAGGTTATTTAGAAATGATTTAAATCATTTATAATCATTTTATATGTATATGTGTGTTTTTTCATCCTGTTGAATCTCCTGAGAATGTGTCAGGGAGGGAGCTCAATTACTGTCTTTGATGTGACTATGAACTTGCACTCTGTAGTGGCTGAGGTGCTGGGCGTCCATGTTACACCTCTGAGCTTTAGCATAGGGATAAAACATTTCTAGAAGGCAGCAATGCTGTTGGACAGGGTGGCTTGTTGTAAAGTGACCAATCATCTCTCATGATCATTCTATTTTCTGTGAAGTGCATAAAAACCTGAATATATGTACCTGACTTTCCACACCTCCCTTTTCACTGATGCTCCTGCAGTGCTCTTAAGTGAGCAGTTGCTGTGGAATTAATAAGTATTTACATTAACTTTTTCTGTGAAATAGGAGCCAGTGCACGATATGACTAGCTAGCTCTCTGTAGACCTCAGACTTGTCAGAGAACTGTAAAATCATGTGTGAGTCTTTTATGGCTCTGATTCATGCTGAATCAGAGCAGCTGTATCTGGGGAAGTCTCAGAAATAAAGTTGCCTTCTCTTCCCATAAGGTTGTAAAGCCAAGCCTAGCTCTGGTTAGCAAATGTCAGAATTAAAGCTGCCTTTCAGCCTTGGTTGTGGCCTCCTTGAATATATACATGGTGATGTCATTTTTAATTACATGATCATGTAATTTTCTTCATACAGGATTCCTGCCTCACTTGATGAATGGGGTCTGTGATGCTCAAAAGAAGGGTAGACAGGCAATAATTTTGATTTCCTTCTTCGGTGTGTGGCCTGTGTCTGCTTACCACAAAGCTGATTTCTCCTAGGTTATTTGTTTTGGTCTAAGTAAATATCAGTAAATTATCTTCACACCACCAACAAATACGAAGTGGTATCATCAAGTACTGAAGAACGGAGACTGAGATGGTGCTTTTTTGAACATCGTGTTGTTGTGGTCCAGAAGAGAGTATTTTTTGGCAACGCAACACATTTGAGGCAGGTCTTCTGCTGGCTTCAGCTTATCGCTTCTGTGAGCAGGGAGAGGCTCGCATTGGGTTTCTAATAATAGCCACGGACGGTTTCCTTTGCGGCATCACCTGCGTTGCCGAAGAGCTGCTGTGTCAGACTGAAGGGTGGAGTTCACCCTCCAGAAGAACCTTTTGTTTGTCTTTTGTTTGTCCTTCTTCCCTGGCGGTTTCTTTCCCCGGGCGCCAGCAGGCAGGGCTGAAGCCCAGACAGCAGCTTCAAGCATCGCGCAGCCGTGAGTCATTCCGCATCGCCAGCTTTCCCGTGCATCCACTGCAGCAAAAATAATGAAATAGGTAGTGTGTGTGTAACTGAAAGGTGCCAACTTGTCCTTCGACTTCTACTCCATCTGTTCCTCTTGTCCCCCAGCTCTCTTATCCCCTGCGTTGGAGCTAGGCTGCTCTCTTCTCTGCCTCCCCTAACTACAGCATGGAGAGCACTGGGAATGTAAAAATGGAGTGGCTAATCTGTCATGGTTGAGGTATGAACTGCATACTTGAACCTTCATATGCCCAAGGTACACAAGATATGTACTTCATACTTTTAAGACTTACTGGGAGGGGAAACACTGGAGTTTTTTTGTGCAGGGGAAGTGACAGTGGTCCCCAAGAGGTCCTGTTACCACCAAGGGCTTGGTGTTCAGATAATCTTACGGCGATGGCTTCACCGGTCCCAACTGACTCATTTCCTTTCACAGCCAAAGATTTGTATTACTCAGCAGCCATGGTAACAGCACTGTCTTGCTGGGAGTTTAAGATGTAGATTTGGCATGGAGTTGTATTTGAGTCGTGCTCAGCAGCCCCCATATGTGTGGTTTTGTATCGCCAGTGCAGGTCTCGTGTCTTCTGACACTGCTTTTCTGATTCTGGGTTTCTTTTCATACTGTTGCTACAGCTGTGTTAGTGAATCATATTTCCCCAGAATATTCTTGAACGGGATTATGTTTCATGTGTAGCAAACTGGCCAACAAACTAATTCCTGTAGTAATTTGCTTTTTTGGTTTCTTTTACACTGGCTTTGTAGTGAATGAAATTTGGGCAACTCTGATTCTACAGCAAAATCATCAGTGACATTTAGTTTCTTTAGATCATTAATATATTTAAAACTTTTAAAAGTTACCAGAGTTAGTCGATTGTAAGCACTGCTACATTTCACTGCCTTAGATCCTCTGTATTTTCCACATTGTCAAGCAGCTGCAGAGATGATTTCCAAAGCCCTTGGTCCCTTTCTGATGTCCTCAGAGTTCAGTGCCCAGCCACGCTGGAAGTGCTGCCTTCTGACTGAGAAGTTTGCTGGGTTCGCTTTATACACTGGAAGGCTGATTTCCCATTCTCTTTCTGCTCTACTAAATAAGTGATAGTAAAGAAGGGGATTAATTATGATTTTCTGTTATTACATGCTGGTGAATAATTAAATTCACACTATTGGAGGGTAAAAAACTCCAAACCCTGAATCCAACCTTTTTGTATGTCATGTGAAAATAACATTATTAAATATATCCTGTCAATGATTTTGTTACTGTTGGAGAGAGACATGCTTCACGCAGGTACCTGGACACCAGGTACCCACCAAAGCTGCTCTATCATTCCCCTCCTCAGCTGGACTGGAGAGAAAAAAATATGACAAAAGGCTCATGGGTTGAGATTAAGACAGGGAAAGATCACTCACCAAATGCCATCACGGGCAAAACAGAGTCGACTTGGGGAAAATGAATTTAATTTATTGTCAATCGAATCAGAGTAAGGTAATGAGAAAATAAAAAATAAATCTTAAACCACCTTCCTCCACCACTCCCTTCTTTTCAGGCTCAACTTTACTCCCTGTTGGAAATGGGGGTTGTGGTCAGCTCATCACCCGTTGTCTCTGCTGCTCCTTCCTCCTCAGAAAGGGCTGATTCCTCACACTCTTCCCCTGCTCCAGTGTGGGGTCTCACCCGTGGGAGACAGTTCTCCCTCAACTTCTCCAACACGAGAGCTCTTCACGCACAGCTCCAGTGTGGGTCCCTGCCATGGGGTGCTGCTCTCGTGTGGGTCCCCGGTGAGGTCACACATGCTGCCAGCAAACCTGCCCCAGCGTGGGCTCTGCTCTCCATGGGGCCACAGCTACTGCCAGGAGCCTGCTCCAGCGTGGGCTTCCCACGGGGTCACAGCCTCCTTCAGGCATCCCCCTGCTCCAGCGTGGGGCCCCCCACGGGCTGTAGGTGGGTCTCTGCTCCCCTGCGCACCCCCGTGGGTGCAGGGCACAGCTGGCTCACCATGGGCTGCACTAGGGACTGCTCTGGCACCAGGAGCACCTCGTCCCCTCCTTCTGCACTGACCTTGGGTTCTGCACAGTTGTTTGTCTTGTGTTGTCACTCCTTTCTTTGGCTGTTGCTGGTGGCGGATTTTTCCCCTTCTTAAATATCTTATCACAGATTCGCTCCCGCTGCCACTGATGGGCTTGGCCTTGGCCAGCCGCCTCCGAGCCGCCTGGCATTGGCTCTGTAGGACACAGGGGAAGCTTCTGGCAGCTTTGCACAAAAACAACCCCTGTAGCCCCACCGCTACTAAAACCTTGCCATACAAACCCAATACAAAGGAGAAGTGGTAGCCTAGAGTGCATTCATGTTTTGTGGTGACTGCAGTATGGATACCTTGAAGAAGAATGAGTAATTAAGTCCCCTGTGGCCTGGGTTCACGTTTTCCTTCTGCACAGACTTAGTGTGTGACCTTGGGTATGTCACCTAAGCTCTCTGTGCCATTGTTTTCCATTAATGTAATGGGGATAAGAAAATTTCCCTGTTTTCCTGTGTCTGTTGAGTATAAATGTGCCAGCAATTAAGAAGTGCTGAAATTCCTTGGTAGTGGAGGTCATAAGTATAAAGGATGCTGTTGCTGCTGACAAAGCCCACTTAAATTCACTTCAGATTAACCTACTACTATTATGAAAGAGTTCTGTTTGCTTTGAATGGTATTTTTAAAAGCTCTGAGTTGCATGATGTCAAGCTTCTCATGGTGTCATTTTATAGAATCTTCTAAATGTTTATAGTATAAATCATATAGACAAGTGCTCATTAGAGATCTATAATACTGTCTGTATCTCTGGACAGAAATTTCTTTTCATTTTACTGCCTGCCCTAGTATTTGGCCTGTCAACCTTCTAGCATATTTAATTGTGGATAGCTTGGTTTTGGTTACAAAATCCAAGCTAAATATGGGGATATCTTTTTCATAGTGTTTAAATATTGTAATTCAAAAAATAGTGATATTTTAATGTTTTTACCCAAAATGTTTTCTGTATGACTAAAAGTATCTGTGAAATTAGCTTTATTTCTTTATTAGATTTTTCAACTCAAAATATTTTTCTGATTATTTTCAGGAGTAAAAGTTCCTCGTAATTTTCGTCTGTTGGAAGAACTTGAAGAAGGTCAGAAAGGAGTAGGAGATGGAACAGTTAGCTGGGGCCTTGAAGATGATGAAGATATGACACTTACAAGATGGACAGGAATGATTATTGGGCCTCCAAGAGTAAGTATCTACTTAAATATTTAAATAGCACTGTTACTTTTTTTTTTCTTCCACCTTTTCTTCTCTTAATCTAACCACTGAAGTAGAAAGCAAACAAAACACAGGTGAGTGAAAAAACACTTTAGCAAGGAATTTATGTTGAAGGTTCAAGTTCCATATAATAATGGGTTTCGTGTATCTGTATGTCTTTTTTCTTATAATTTGGAATATTTTTAGTGCCTTTCTGTGGTTAGTTCTGTTACATGTCTGCTTTATATTTACAGATTCATTAAGACATAACTTTTGAGATTTCAGGATTCTAGTAGCCTGTACTCTTGAATACAGCATGTTTAAAATCCTTCGGCTAGTGAGATTGCATATGGAGCTAATGTAGGTAAAACATGGATGTTTTGTTCAGTACTGCTAGTCTTCCTGCTGTTTCTTGTTGAGTTTATGGGTTGGGTTTTGTTGCAGCAGTACTGACTTGCTCTTGCAGAGTTTCAGCTAACTCAGGAAACTCAAATTTTAATTACTTCAGTTTCTTCTCTGTTCTCTCCCAGAGTGACTTCTTATAATGCTACTGGTCTTTGTGGTAGTATTGTTTTCTCTCTCTTCCCCCTCTGAACCCTACTAAATGTGGGTCTCCACTCTGGTAGTGAACTTGAGGACTTAATTGTGCATTATATATATGCATGTATTCTAAAACCAAAACTTGCCTCCAGTTTCACTGTGTATCTGTCTTCTGTTTCCTTAAAATTCTTATCATGAAGCCTTAAGTAGCTGATCCTCCTTCCTGCAATAGTAGTTGTTGTCTCTGTATCTGGCCTCAGTGTCACTTCTCAGTAATTCCAGTGCTCTCAATCTATTATATGGAAACCTTTGCAGACCTTTAGTCATGCTACTGCCCTGTGTGTTTCCATTCTATCAGTTGCATTTTCTAACATAAGATGAGGTTGTACAAGAATTTATATTGTAATGCATTACACATGCAGTATTTTCTATCTCGTCCAGAAGTGGTGTTTACTTTTTGTCTGCCACTGTTAACATCACCCCATTCGTGATCATTTTGTTTGGTTTTGATATGCCCAAATAATTTTCTAGAACAGCATTTGATTTTTAGAACATTAGGAGAGTGTTAATGAGCCTGCATTAAGACTGAAGAAAGCTCACTGTGTACATACACTTTATGGAAAATTTAAGCAACCTTGAAATCTAATTTAGAAAATTAAATAGAAACTGAAGTGTGCAAACAGACGTGCAGACTTGTCAGCAGTGATAGAAATTTGTAGTTCATGTCACACTGCTAACCAAGGCTACAGGACTATCACAGAAGATGTGTGCCTCACCTGTGCCTCTTTTGTCTTTCTGACACACTTACAAATACAGATTTTTTTCCCAGAAGTGTCGACTTCTTTTGAGCTTATTACTTGAAAGCAACAGTCTTCATTGAGAGTCCTTCTGGGAACTTCCAGTCATTCATGTTTGCTAAGTGGCTGTTCTGCTTTTAGCACTGTTAATAGGCAGTTCTATTATTACCTTTTTTTTTTTTCCTAATAGGATGTGGGAATACTGTGTTGGAAAAAAATTCCTATTTCCTGTGTCCTATTTCCTTCTGGGTAGAAAGCAGTCACACTTGTAGCAGGTGGAAGAATCTCATGTTGGGCATCCAGAGGGAAAAATGAACTGTGGTGCAGAGTTGGATACGTGCTGCTGCTCTGAGAGTCCTGCTACCATACATGGAAGCATGCTTCTCCTTCCCAGACTTTGTGTGGATGGTTTCTCAGCCAGTGATTCATCTTGTTTATACAAGCTATTTAAAAACAGTGGCACTGTCAAAACGTCAGCTTTATCTGCACATATTTTATATTGGCTATAGACATGTGCACGGTGGAGGCTTTCCATTCACTAGTCTCAGCGTTGTGTGGTTATTTGCAAAGACCCTAAGAACCTGCACAAACCTCTGGGCTGTTGCTGCTTAGTGCACAAGGCACGCTCAGGGTCAGGAGACCTGGGCAGGCCGAGCAGAGCTGACGGATTACTTTTTTTCCCCGAAACTTTGTGACAGCATTCAGTTTGTCACCGCCCTGGTATGCTGAGGTGCTGGAGGAGGGTCCGAGAGGCACTGCTGTCAGCCAGCCACGGGAGGCCTGGTACTGATCCTGCCCTGGGGGGCTGCAGGCTGCTTTAAAGCCACTTCACTTGCACAGATGAGGGGAAGCTGAATCAAGAAGTCAGTTCTTATATTTTTTTGGTAGTGGTTTACATCAAAACACTAATTAAGGAAATATTAAGATATTCAGGGGCATAACAGGCCCTTGAAAGGGATTGCATGGAGTATTACATTGAGAAGTTTTTGTACACTGGGCAGCCGTCCCTCAGGTCCAGGTGGAGCCATGGTGCTCCACTGCCACAGGTGAGCGGGAGCTGCTGCCTGCTGGTGGGCTTCTGTGCTCACACATTCGCCTGGATTTTGTTTCTCATGATTGCTGCTGAGTTTAAAGCTCATTGTATTGTTGAGGGTACAGGAAATTGTGGCAGAAACTCTAAATCTGGAGAGCTTGTCTGCCCAAACTTCCCCATGAAGATCCTGTTCTGTTGTATACCTCTGCCCGCTGCCTGTGTTGCCCAGCTTAGCTGGAGCTCTGGGCCAGGCTGTACCAGATCAGCACACCAGAAATAGTTGCTGCTTTCAGAATGCAGAATGACATTAACTGTTGTTGTTTCTTTTAATTACTATTAAACATTGAAGAATTTTTGTAGCCTTGTTACATTTGTCTCTCTCTTATACCCATTGATTGGTTAATTAAAAACGCATGATCTAGGATTTCTATTAGCTGTTAACAGTGTTACTGAGGTGGAGACAAAGTGATGTTCAGGATCAGGATGTACTTTACAGTGTGTTTGAATCTTGAAGCATTCCTCTTTCTGATAGCTGGCACGTTCCTTTATGACCAAAGAATATTTTTCAACTGCAGTTCTAGGACAGGCTGACTTTAGATAGTTACCTAAGCTAAGGCTGTGGCTTCAGTTTCAACGTAGTGTGTCCGATCAGTAAACTGATAAAACAATGCTGCTTTGTAAAGATTGGTTGAAAAGTAGGTTTCTGAGTTACATGATGATTTAAAAAATTCATTTCAACTGGTGAATGGGAAGCAATGTCAGTTACATTCCTTATATGAAAATTTGTTGCTTAAAAGATCGCTAGAATTTATTACCCTGAAAGAGGTAACTTTTGGTACACTGAATATTATAAAATGAAACCAACCGGAGGTAGCCAGCATAATATGTAAATGGCTGTCCTTATGTTTAGTAGTTTGCATGTCCCTAAAGTAACCACTGTTTTAACCAGATGGTAATTGAACTGCCTGATGTAATTGTTCCCCTTTTTCTTTTCCCCTCAGACAATTTATGAAAACAGAATATACAGCCTTAAAATAGAATGTGGGCCTAAGTATCCAGAAGCACCTCCATTTGTAAGATTTGTAACAAAAATTAATATGAATGGAGTAAATAGTTCTAATGGAGTGGTAAGTTTTTGGTTTTTATTCATTTTAATGTTTTCGAGTGCAGCTTTGAATTAATGCTTTGTATATACTTGTGACTGGCTTAACTACTTACTGCTTGCGGGTGCCGTTTGCTGTGAGGGAAAGGAAAGGGGGGGTAGAAGGGAAGACATGAATCAAGTAGTATGTTCAGAAATCAAAACGTGGAATTCACTTTTCCTGTGCTTTTGCAACTCACAAATAGTTGCATCACGCAGGGATTTATTATGCTTTTAGGAAACCACTTGCTTGCTTTCTTTGGTTTCTCCCACTCATATTCCTTATAGGATCTTTACTTGGAGGGTGTGTGGGGGAGTTGAGTGTATCAAATGTATCAATTCTGACAAGAGTGGTGTTTTTGTCTATTTTAGGTGGACCCCAGAGCCATATCAGTCCTAGCAAAATGGCAGAATTCTTATAGTATCAAAGTTGTTCTGCAAGAGCTTCGGCGTCTAATGATGTCTAAAGAAAATATGAAACTTCCTCAGCCACCTGAAGGACAATGTTACAGCAATTAATTAAAAAAAAACCAACATGCCCCCCTTATTCAATTTAAGCTGTCTTCATTTTCCACAGTAGTAAATTTTCTAGATGCATCTTGTAGACCTCAAAATACTGGAAAGGAAGTTCCCATTCAAAGGAAGTTTTTCTTGAGATACTGTAAATGATACTAATTTTTTTTTTTCATTTGAAATATAAGTTGTGCTATAACAAATAATCCTGTCGTGTAACCACTGTCCACATAGCTGAACTTCTGGTATCAGGAAAAGTCTATTTAAATTTATTACTGTCAAGACCAGTGTGGCACATCTAACTTAACTGTGAAAGCATACATCCCACAATCACCTTGCTGTGTGTCTGGCCTGGGTTTTTTGTTTTTTCTTTTTCTGTCTTTTGCAATAGAGTTGAAGCTCAGGGCTATTTATTAGAGTAGACACAAAGGTTTTTGCTTCCAGTACTACACTGGGCTTTATGGACTACTAATGGGGATGTGTGCTAACCTCAGTCATCCCTCCCTTTGTGCTATCTCTAGTAAAGGCTGAATGTGACTGTGGTCGTTTTGGGGTTTTTATTATTTTTTTTTAAATGCCCTGATAATCTGGGGCGAGCTTTCCTTCTTCCCTTTGGCCAAGGCATAGATTGTATTTCTCTTCCTGGTCCCCCTCACCAGTGACGTGGGCTTTGGGTGAGGGATTCAGGGTTCTTTTAATCTCTTCCCTCTTCCCCTCTTTTAATGGGGGTGCTGCTTTCTTTTTGCCCCTCTTTGTGACTCTTCTCACCCCTGGTCAGCAGGGGTAAGCGTTGGGGCAATAACTTGACCTGTTCCCTCCTGCTTATCATTTTGGTTTTGCAACAAATTTAGTTTTTACCAGCCTGGGAAACAAGAGTAACTGTTCTGCTCGCAAACTTGGATTTTCCCTGTCCCTCCAGCACTGCTGCCACACCGCCAAGCTGGCCACGGCTGATGTTATTAGATAGGCTTTTGACGTGGTGAAAAGAGCAGTAATTTACCAGGATTGCCGAAATCTTCTGCTGCCAAACTTTAATGGGGAAACTGCACGCAGAGATTCTGAACACACACTCCAGCTCAAATAGTTGTATTTTGGTGCTTTGGATTGACCCAAGAATGTTAATTAACAAAATGTTGCACTTATGTTTGGCCCTTCTAAAGATGTAACAACTACAGACAAATCAAATCAGCATAGTAGATTTTATTAGGATTCTGTAAGTCTTAGAAGAGAAATCTCTTCAGTGAAGATTTTGGGGGAGCGGTGCATACAGCAGATTAAGGACCTTTATTGGCTTTGCATCCTGGCAAATCACTGCCTTTTCTGGTATACTGTTTCGGACCACTAACTGCTGAAATGTGGATGCAAGCTTACATAAAACCAACCTAGTGTGTCCTAAGTTTTATGAAAAATTCAGTGTTTGTGTAAAAAAAAGAGAAAAAAAAGAAAAAAAAAAAGATGAAAAAAGTAAAAATAAACACATTTTAAAGCAGCAGCTATCAAGTCAATGAACAATTGATGTTTCCATTAACTCTTTTGAGGAAATTATTAGTTGTAAGGATTTAACATCCTCTGTAATTAAAGTTTAACATAACAGTATTCCATAAGCAGCCTTTTTATTGTATCAGACCATTGCCTGATTTTAATATAATAAAAAGTGTGCATTAATATTAGAAGGCTTTAATTGTATTTATGTTTAGAATTTTGATCCCTTATGGAACTCTTGATTTGTTGGAAGTATCTTCCTACAGATCACATTTAGCTAACAGTATGTAAACTGGTGGCAAAAGGCAATTGTCTTTATCCAGCTGCTGCTGCTGTGCCAAGGAGAATCTTTAGTTTTAGTTTAAACCTCAGACTCCCATAGACTTGGCAGTTGGTAATGTTACATGATGCTAAGGAACTACTGAAATTAATTTCTAGATACGTGTCCTATCTGAAGGGACTCTGTCATTGCAGTGACCTTGATGTGCTGTAATCCTGAGGAAATCAAATCCCCATACAGTTGCATGTTACGCTGTCTGTCAAGTTCAAAAACTTCACAACCTGAAAATTTACCTGTTTTCCCTCAAATAGTGAAGTGTAAAAAGCTGACCTTCTCTCCAAATCTGGATAAAAAATGGGGCTGCAAAATTTTGACCCTTTCCAAGTGTAAAGCATCTCCACTTGAGAGGATTGCCAGAGGTACTCGTGCATTCACTTCAGTGTTATGGTGAAACAAGGTTTTTCCTGGGTTAGGAATGAAAAAGGGAACGAACTTTTGTGAAACTTTGTGAAACTTGCTGCTGGCTTCCAGCCTGGAATACTGCTCATCCTTTGGTAGCTGGGAGGGTATCTGTGAAGAAAATGCATCTAATACTTTGTCAGCATCGTGTGTGTCTGTCTAAAATAGCTTGGTATCTAAAGATGTTAAATGGGAGTTGGAACAATGCTTGGTAATTACAGCATGCTGCTTGATTATTTCTGTTTTTCAGAGCTGTTGTAAGAGTGCCCTTGCCCTGTTCAGGAGGATATGGTTGGTGTGTGGTTGGGGGCTTCCCCCAATCTTCTTACTTCAAGTAACAATTTTAAAACGTTGAAACTGGTTTGCTTTGCAAGTTGTCCAGGTTAGAGCATTCCACCCTGACCTTGGCCGTGCTGGGCAGGGAGCTGTGCTGGCAAGAGCCATGTATTAACAACATTGTGAAGTTGGGTGGTGGTTAAAAAAAAAAAAAAAAAAGTTTCACTGTAAATTTTCTCACCTCAGAGTTGCACTCTTTGAACATGCCGGTGCTCCAGTGCACTGCTCTGCTCTCAGCCAAGTAGGAGCAGTCTGGAATAATAATGGCCTAAGAGTCAGCTGCCAGCGGATCTGTGTGTTGTAGCTTTGTCAGTGTATGCAACTACGAGCTACGTGGTGGAAGAGACCAGTCGTCCCACAGCCGGGTTGCTTGTTGACGCTTCAGAAGCGAGGTGGGGAAAGAAACTTGCGTCTTACCTGTATTTATCCTAACGGGCAGCGTCAAGGCAAAGTGTTTAATTGATCCCCGCTGACCCTCAGTTTATGTCCTGAACGAGTGTGTCTTAAGAGAAAGATGTGAAGGGATAATAAATAAGTGGATTGGCCATAAAATAAATGCTGTTCTTGGAGCAGGTGCTGCTGGAGGTGTCTGGAGCCGTGCTTGGGGAGGAGAGTGGTTTGAGCAGGAGGAGGCCATGGGGCTGCCCCTTGCTGCTTCCCGCAGAGGCTCTGCGAGCCGCCCTTGTCCCAGCTGTGCCGACCCGGTAAAGCCCCTCACCTGCCCCTGCGTCCCGGGAGGCCGAGCCAGCTCTTGACTCGGCTCGTAGTGTGAAGACAGTAGAGGGAGCTAGCAAGCTTTACAAGGCTTGCTTCTGAGCAAGGTGTAAGTGCTGCTCAATTTAAATGTTCTCTTGTGGGAACTGCTTTTCTTGTTTATCCTGAAACAATTTCAGTTTTAAAAGCCTGTTTATCATGACTTTTTCACCATACAGGCATTAACCTGCTAGGGGGAAAAACAGCACTGCAGTGAGATTTTAATTATTAATAAAGACTAATTGTTGTTTGCTTCTTGCTTTGTTGTAATTAAGCTCTGTGTGTGTATGTAGGGAGTATATGCTTAAATATGCCTTTTCTGTACTCTTAAAACTTCTTGCAGTGCTTTGGATCTAAAATTTTTCTTTCACTGTCATTAGAATAATCATTTTTAAGCCAAAAAGCGTTATCAGCTGCTCTGTGAGACACCAGTGCTGTCTGTGACTCACCCCACAGTTGTCCAAGGACGCAGCGCAGGACGAGCAGCCCCGTGTGCGGCCGTGCCCGTCGGTCCTGGGCGGGCGGCGGGGCCGAGGGACGGGGCTGGGCTGCTCCCGGGGCTTTATCTCAGCGCGGCTTTGGAGCCCTGATAGCGCAGCGCCCGGTGCCTCCACCAGGCAGGTGGGATGCAGGGGAGCAGTGTTAAGTTATGCCAGTTTTATCGAGGGAATCAAACCCAACAGAGATACGCAGCGGGACATGCTCTGACTCCTTTGCCGAATACCAGCCTTTGTAGTGTCTTGCCAGAATTGTAGGAGCTATTTGTGGGTTACCTTGCTGTTTGTGGGAATTGGCCATTAGGCATTTGAGGTCAGTGCTTTACCTACAGGACAGTGTTTCCTACATCAAGAAACAGCACAGTGAATTCACTATTTTTTTCAGCCTGGCACTGGCTTACACTGAAACAAGGGAGTTCCAGTTCTGCACATACCTGCAAATATGTGTCTGCTTCAAGCTCTACCTATGCTGAACTGAAAGAAGGTGGAAAGGGTTTGATAGTGCTATTCTTAATATCTAAACTTTTTACATACTATTTTGTATTTAAGAAGCTTTTTCTGATGGCTTAGAGTTTTCCTAAGTCAGTGAAAATTGCCATATTGCATTAATCTTTGGCAAGGGTGCTTTCCAAAAGCATGCTAACCTTGCTGTTGACCAAGATTCAGGTCCCTTAATAGCTTCTCATTTTCTCTGGTCTTGCTGTAGCAGATTGCTGGAGAATGTGCTTAACTTTTACGCCTGTGAAGAGCCCCAGTGAAGTAAAATTTAAGTTAGGCGCATGCTTAAGTGCTTTGTTGGACCAGAGCCAGCACGCTCAGCCTCTGACAGGAAAGAGACTTTTTTAGCCTTTAATGAGCATCTTTTTCCTAGTCCTCCCTTCTTGGTGCTACGTCCTTGGTGCTTGTGCCTTTACATTTTCCCCAGTGTCTCCCACATTTGTTGTAACAAAAAAGCCAAGAGCAGAGACCATGTGGAAAATAAGGAGATAAGCTAGATTCTCATTATTTTATATCTGTCAAGCATCTTGTCGCCTTTTTCATCCTTATCTCCTTTTAAATAAAGCCTACAAAGGGTTCTCAGAAATGTGGGTCCTGTCCTAATTTTCTGCCTCTCGAGTCAGGTTGTTGGTGGCTTTGCCCTGTCATGTTTAGAAAGCTCAGTGGTACCTTGATGGGTAATAGGAGGGGAGAATAAATGTCAAATGGTCTGTCTAAATGTTTCTTCCCCCTTTCTGTTGCTCAACCTCTGTATTCTTTTATGTTGTCTCATTAGCTCTCCACTCACCAAAAAATGTTTCAGGATAGCCAAAGCTGAACTTTTTGGGGAAAAAAAACAAAACCAAAAAACAAAAACCAAACTGTTTTGGAAAGAAAAGAGAAGTAAACTTTTGAGCCATCTTCATCAGAAATGATGAGTCTGTTTTCCCTCTACTCACTCTTTTTATAGAGCTGCTCATTGGGTCATAATTGGCCCAATAGTGGTCTCCAGATGTACAAAGAACAGGATTTTTGTTTGTTGTTGTATGGTGGAAACTTTCTGAGGCAGATGTGTGCTTATTTGTTGGTAGTAAGGGCAGGCAGAGGGAAGATAGAGCAGGGGTGAGGCTGGAGGGCTGGCGGCACTGATCCTGCACACATGCAGACTGGGGCAGGGTAATGGAGAGGTGGGTGTTTTTGTGAGCTGGCAAACAGGGGAGGCAGGGGGAGCACACGTGCTCACACACCTTCAGGAGTATTCCTGGAAATTAGGAGTAATATCTAATTACAGCTTTTTGCAATCGCTGAGACTTGGCTGCTGTGTAAATGGGATCGGGATGTACACTGGCTGTCTGTGTCGTCCCGGAGCAGTGAGCAGGACTTGAGAAACAACCATAGCAGAACAGAGACCTCGGTAAGGTATGTGCCAAACTTCTGTCCCTCCAAGGAGACCTCTTAAATCCCTGGGCTACCAGATTAGAAGTTGTCCAAGGTTAGCGGCCAGATGTTTCTCAGCTGTTTGGACTGGTTTCCAGCTGAGACCAAATGAGTGGCTATCCAACATGTAAGTATTAATATAAACATTTTAGAGGCCTTGCCTTGAGTGAGCCATTAAAAACTTCCCACGATACTGTGAGTGATGCTGGCTTCCTTAGAGAGCATCAGTATTTTGTATATCGCACTTGAATATCCTGAGCGGGTCAGACGCGGGCTGCCACCTGCTCATGCAGCGCTGGGGCCGGGCCTCCCCCTTGTTTTAGTGGCGCCAGAGCAGTGTGGTCCCTGGAATTTGATTATTTGTGTTAGCAGATAATTTAGGCCAGAAGGCTGAGAGTGTTCCCTTCCTTCCCTGGATGTCGTCATGCTTCCCAGCAAAACACAGTCCCGGGTCCTGTGTCCCTTCCCCTCCCCTCGCCCTGCAAGTACAACAGAAACGCTTTCAACATCCCTCCTTCTGGAGGGTCACTGTCCACTTGTTTTAAGCTTGGTTTTGGCTTGTGCAGCCCTGCCAGAAGGGGAGGATTTCATTAAATCCAGCATGTAGAGCCATGTTTTTTATTACATGTATTAAACAAAACAGAATGAGTTTTCGATGTGTAGTTCTCCTGAAATATTCCTAATGCCACCCATGAGCTCTGGTGTTCCAACATGAGTGATGAGAAGTGACCCTCTCTGATTTCCCACTGGCATGAAACAAGACCCTTCTAATGCTCTCCATCATTTTCACTGGGTTTTAATGCTTCAGTTCTCCAAGACCTGGCCTGCTCTTGCCCTAAACTGAACAGCATGTTCCGCCGAAGCTGAGTCCTGCTGGAGGTGTGGGGTGTTTATTTGTGGAGGCAGATGCTGTTCCACAGAGGAGAGTGTCCCAGGGGATGAGTTTGCAGCGAGGGGAGCAGTCGACCTCGCTCTCCTTCCCTTTGAGTTGCTGTATTGCAACCTGAAAGATGTCGGGGATCTGCCTGGGTTACTCACTGGTGTGAACCACTGCCACAGCTGCACCGGGAGGGTGTGTGTGGAGGGGCCATCATGCTCGCCTGTCTGGTGATGGCTCTGCTGCCCTGAAGAGACCCTGCTCCAAATTACCTGGGATCACTGCTGGAGCAGCTCCGGGTGAGATGCAGGGGGAAGAGTTCACCTTATGGAGGTGTTTTTTCTTATGAAAGGTTTGAAAGCCACAGGTGTTCAGGGCATAGGCAAAAAGGGAGGATTTAACAAAAATAATTCAGTTATTTAGGCTGGACTTAAAAATAATTCAGGCATTTAGGCTGGACGGTGGGTGTAAGGTGGTGTCTTCATCCAGCACTTGGCAGCTTCATTGGGGACAGTCTACTCAGCCAAACACTCCCTGAAATAATGAACACCCAAAACACATAGCTTATTTATAGCTCTGGTTGAAAAACCCAAAAATAACACCATGGGAGATGTTTGCTGCACTGGGCACTGGACGGGAGCTCCTGAAATTGGGGGCCATAACTTCATTTGCTGACAGCCAACAAATCCAAACCTGAGAAGGCCAGGGCAGTTTTTGCTTCTTGCTTGCAAAATCCTCTCTGTCACTGCAGAGCAGAGGGGGAAAAGGGCTCTTAGTTGCCCATGTTCCCCTGGGAAGGCAGCGCTCCCCTCGGCAGCTCCCCTCTGCTGCTCCCCTCAGTGCCCTCTGCTCCTGCCTCTCCCTGCCGGGTTTTGGGTTGTTTGCACAGCCTGTGCCTGACCTGCAGGTTGAATCCATCCATCTGCTAGCCTCGTGGCATTCCTACCTGGGGTGTATAATTACCTGTAATAATAATAAAAAAAGTTTGGGAAATGAGACTTTTAAACCAGCTTCTCAGAGTAAGGTGGTATCCCATCTGTTTACATGCAGTGGTTTAGATCAGTTATCTCTGGTTACAAGCAATGAAATTTTGTAAGGCATAAACGTGCTGTTATAACCTACAATTTTTCAGGGTTTGGGCTGGAATGACTCTGATAACCCCCATGCGCGGCTTTTACTGTACAATCCACAATAATGCTGCTCTTTACTGAGAGTCTAGGACCAGAGATTGCTGCTTCTACCTTGGGCTTTTTGTGTTGGCTTTTTCCCCCTCTGTGCTCTCATGTTATTCATGAGCTGCCTACGAACCAGCTCCTTCTGGGCCCTGGGTTAAAGCGTGAGACACCTACAGCCCTGAGCTGGGCAGCACTGGGAGGTCAAGGGCACGGACGGGGGGATTTGTGCCACAGGAGATTGTCCCACATGTCCATGTGCCTGCGTCCTTCGGTCTGTCTGCCAGCAGTGCAGCTGAGCCAGGGACATCCTTTATCTCTTCTCGTGCAGCAGTTCGCCACAACCACAGGTTGCCGAAGTAAGCGGAAGGCAGCAGCGGCCTGTCTAAGGGCAAAACACGAGTCCCTTCACGTGCAGGACGTGGCGCTGCTCTGAGGCACGGGGCGCTGGCGGGGGGCGGCTCTGCCCCCCCGGGGTCAGGGGTGCTGCCGGCTGCGTCCCCCCACCCGCTGGCACACCCTCGCTGTGGCCCCCTCGGAGCGCGGTTTGCAGGATTGCTTTGCTGCACGGCTCCGCTGCCTTGGTGCAACACGGCTGTGACAGTTGCATATAGGCTGCTGAGAAGGGAAATGAAACAAGAGAGACAGTAGAGGCATAAACTGGGGGAAACCTGCAAAATAGCGAGATCGATGATGAAGCAAAGACTCCTGTTGTTGCCTTGGTGGAAGCAAGTGTGTCCTGTATTCTGAGAAGCAGCAGCGTGGGAATGGGTTTTCAGCACCTTCTTTCTTACTAGGTGTTCAGCTAGCGTCAAGGTGTGGATTTGTTACTCCTTGCAAAGACCATCCCCGTTTTCTCCATGGAGACCACCTGAAGGACACACACACAATCCAGACAAATTGACCTGCTGCTTCTAAAAACACCCTCAGCTCACTTTACAGCAGTGACGTTCGATGGGGCAGAGAGCTCCTGCACCAGGCGCTCTGTTCCTGCTGCCGTACCTGCCCCACTGCTGAATCGCTTCTCTCTGGCATCAGTAAATTCGAACGCCCCAGTAAACCGTGTTTGAGGTGGACTCTGCAACATGGGGTAGTGCAATTCTGGTGTTGGCTGGAGACAGGAGAGTTGCTCCAGGAGTTCATTAGCAGATGATGAGGGCGGCTGTTGTGGTGGGTGTGAACTGCCCTGCGTTTATGGAAGGGAGAAATCATCAAGTGATGTTTTTAATGAGATTATCAGATGAGCTGCTAGAAGCATCAGTGCTGAGATAAAGTGCCCTGGCTTGTGCTGTTTCTTGCTGAGAGTCTCGGCTGTCCCACCATCAGCACTGGACTGAAACCTGGCTCGTCAGCCCCTACCTTTTCTAACGGGGGGACTCTGGGGTGACCCTTACCCGGCTGAGTGGTGCCTCTGCCCTCCAGACTGTTAACGCTCTTGCCAACGCCTTGCAGTGACAGGCAGCAGGAGCTGGGTGAGGGGCTGACTGACTGCTTTGTAGCCACTCTGGAGCTCTTGCTCTGAGGAGAGTGATGTGAATGAGGGGATGGGCGAAGCTTCCCTGTTTGTTTTTTAAAGATTTGTGAGAATGTCCAGTAGTTGAGGTGCTCTGAACAGGGTGGTGTAATGAAGTGGCCCGTTCCCAGCTGCTTAACCCCCAGGTGTGCCTGCTGCTGCACCAGCTGGACCCCTGTCCATGTCTGCAGCTCCCACAGTTCAGACATAACCATCGATTTTGGGGCTTTTGTCCTTTAACGTCATTCCCTGTTCATCCTTTGTAATCCTGCACCCTGGTGCAGATCCCCTCTGTGCGCTCCGGCCCTGCCTGCCGCCGGGAGAAGGAAAGCCAGCACCTCGGGACCTGCTCCCAGGGCTGCTCTGCTGGGGGCCGTGGAGCTGCTGCCCCAATAACCCTTTGAAAGGTGACAGATGGCTTCTGGTGGTGTTTTCACCCATCATTTCTTGCTCGGCCAACATCCACCACAGAGCTTTGCTGCAGAAACTGCTCACCCAGCTCTGACGAGCCAGTGGGGTTTTCAAACACCTTTGTGGGCACACAAAATATGCTGGCTTTTGCCTGTTTGCAGTGGGTAATGTGTCCCTTGGTGGGAGCAAATATGTGCCAGCACTAATCCCAGTCGGGGTCCAGGAGCAGTCAGATCTGGGGCTGGGAGTTGGATCCATTCCTCTTTACATTCCCTGCAGCTCAGCATCCCCAGCTGGGAAAAGGATGCAGTTTGGTTGAAAAGAAAAATGAGGAGTTATTTTCCCTCTCTCTAGCACAGAAAGCATTCCTGCGAGTGGGAATTGTTGACCCTGGATGCTGGGATGGGTGTTTTCAATCATTCCGTTTCCTTGTATTTCTTGCTTATTTTTTACCCATTTCGATTTATTTTTAATGGCCCTGACACCCTTGTTTATAATAATAAATAGCAAACGTGTGGACACAATGAGACTGTTTCAGGTTCAAGTGTTTTTAATAACCTTGCAGCAAGAAATAGATGTGAGCTGAAATCTGGAGAAACCCGATGAAGACTCTCTGCTGCTGAAGTGAAATACGATTTCGGAGTCGCTGCTGTGCAAACAGCCCCGGACAGCGATCGCTTCACCACTTTGACTCCCAGCCAGTCTTTTTAGACAAGACTCCCCTTTGTATCGCTCCAAACCCTGACTTCCAAGCAGTGTTTTTGTCTTCCAGACATGACCTGATTTAAGCAAAGAAAAGACAAGGGGGTAGGTAAAGATTTTTTTTTTAATTATTATTATTTATCCGTGCCTCTGCAGCCCTCCTCAGCGCACGCCCCGTCCTGAGCAGGGGCCGGGTAATTCCCATCTGGGATGCTGCAGTGGTGCAAAGCGAAGGGAAAAAGTGACGATCAGCATTGTGAGGCCTCACAACGTTTAATTAAGTAAAACCTTATTAGCTATTTTCAATGGTTTAACAACTTCGAGGGAGTCGTCGTTTGCCAAAAAAAATAATCAGACGGGTCTGTCGGCAGTCGAGGCAGGCTCCTCCTGCATGTAGTTCGAGGCAAAAATCTGGGGCCAGCTGCTGGAAAACTGCTGCCCTGGGTCAGAGGAGGGTATCTACCTTTCAGAAAAAATAGGATTTGTTTTTGGAGAACCACAGGATAGTAACACAACCCGTGGGGAGGGGGCCAGCCCACCGCAGCCAGTGGAGTCCCTGGCAGGGCTTTGTGGGGGGTGGCAGAGGGCAGGGGGGCTCCCTGGGCCCTGGAGGGGCTGAGCGCTGTGGTACCCAGGTCCCAGGGTTGAGGGTCATGCCAGGAGCCCTGGGGGGTTTGGACAGGCACCTCCCACATGGTCCCAGCAGCCTGTCCATCTCCCTCTCCTGTGTCTGTAGGACGTGCTGTGGTTTTCCTGCTTGCACAGGCAGCAAGTCTGGGCTCCCCTGCTCGCTCGTGGTGCTGCAGCACCCTCCCACCCATGAGGCAGAGGCCTGCCTAAATCTTGTCCTCCCAGTGACCCCCCTAAAAAAAGATGCCAGGGGGTGAAACCTCCTTGGCTGTGCCCTTGCAGGGCTCCCCAGACCTTCCCTTGCAGAGAAGGCCCCTTTCCCTGAACCTGGTGGCTCTCCCTTAGGGGTTTCCCCCCTGCATCTGCCCTTCTCCCCACAGAGCATCCCTCCCAGGGACACGTGTAGTGGGCAGCTGTAGTCACACCACTATCCTCCGCCTTTGCATCGAGTCGTGCTTTCCTGGCTGGTTCCAGGAGGAGGATCGTGTCTTGTGCCTGGCAAGATTAGGGGAGAGAGCGTGGTGATGGTGAGTAGTGGCTGCAGCACCATGGCTGGCAAAGAGGCGCTGGTGGGATCCAGCGTGGGGCACCCCACAACTTCTGCGGCTCCCTCCTGCCCAGTGTACCACGAACCTGCCACAGTGGCAGGAAGGAAAGGGGTGTGTGTGAGCCAGGTCCCTGCTGTGTCAGGGGATTGCCTATAAATTATCATCATCCTTGTTAGCAGAGATGGAGTGTGGCCATGTACCCCTGTGCTGGAGTGGTTCCTGTCTCAGCCAGCACTGGGGTGGCCCAGGTGATGGCCTGGGGTACAGCTGGGAGCAGCCCCTGGGTGCATGCACCAAGCTTTGCATGTCCTCAGCTAGAGCTGGGAGCCAGGAAATACTCTCCTTGCTCCCTCTGCAGAGAGCCATCCTGTCCCAAGGCCGAGCAGGGCCACGCTCAGCCCTTTGTCTTTACAGGGTCTTCTGCCCTATTTATCTTCCCCAAATGACATCTCCCCTCCCCACTCCATGCAACACCCCCTGAAAAATAATAAACGGCGGCAGGCTCTGTAAACAGAGCCTATCTCCAAAGCTGTTTGAAATGTAGACAGGCTCAAGTGAATTAGTTCAGCGAGGACTTAATTGCCGTCCTGTCTGTCAGCGTGCAGCGCTGAGGGTTAGCAGGGGAGCGCTGTGGCAGGGAGATGGATGGGGTCCTGCGCCGGGGTGGCAGCCGGGGTCACTGCTCCAGAAACCACGTCCCGGCGTGACCCCCGCCGAGATAAGCAGTCTCTTCACCATCCCCATCGCTGGCTTGTCCTGCTGCTCTGACCCTCTGTGGCCTCCTCTGAAATCCAGCCCAGAATGAAAATGCTGGGAGAAGGGCCTGCGTTTGCAAAAAGTAATGTTGTCCCTTCCCAGTGCCAGCTGGGGAAGGAGTTGGCCTTGTTGGGGCTCAGGGCTGCTGGTCCCCACGGGCTGCAGAGGGGAACAGGGCTGTAGTGGCTGCTGAGGGCAGTGTCGTGTGTCCCCAAAGTGAGAGGCACCGTGGAGAGGCTGGCCGGGAGCTTTCTCCATTGAACAGGGAGATAGCTTGGGGAGGAGAAAGTCCTTCAGTCATACTTGAGAGGAGCAAAATATTAATCCTCCTGTCCCTTCCTGAGCAGAAGCAGAGCTGTATCACTTGTGCATTGCAGAGCAATCCTGACAACCCCGGGCAGATGCCCAGCCCTGCCAGAGCTGGCTGCATCCCTTTCATGCGCTGCTCAAGTCGGCACGAGTGCAGCTGGTGGGCAAAGACTCTGGAAAAAAACTCAAGGATAACCATCCCCCAGCTTTGACCTGTCAAAGCAGAAGGGTTTTCAGAGGGGGAAGGCAGGAGACTTCCCAGGGAGGGTGGATGGGGCCCTGGCCAGGTAACCGGGGCGGGCAGCACCCTCGGGGTACGGTGCAAATGGGGTGTCAGTGCAGGGAGCTGCCGGCTCGCCACGGGGGAACCGGGCTTTGGTGAAGGCAGCCGTCAGCAGGGCGTCTGGCCGGGCTCTTCCCCACCTCCCCGTTAATTAAACGGCAGCCTCTTATGCATGTGGAAAAGGAAGGAGAAAAAGAAAAAAGATCAGCAAGCCCGAGCCCTTAGATTACTGTTTACCCCCTCGAGGAGCACAGAAGTATATTGTCCATTTAATAGAAGCCTATAAATCACTGAAAAACATTTATAAAATAATTGAAGGTAATGGGAACCATTTGTTTAAATAACATCACGTTCATGCCCCAGAGGTGCAATAAAAGTTAGATTAATTGATAGGATTTTATATCTCACTGTGAAAAAACGAGTCACATTCTAGACACCAACAGTTTGGGAAAGTTGCAAATTCATCAGGCACCCAGCTACTATCAAAATAGTCTCTTCCATGCGAAGAGGCACATTTATATGACCCTGAAGGGTTTTGGGATGAGAACTATTTACTTAAACTGTGAAGTGAACTAGCCAGTGTGAGATCCTGACCCAGATTGGGGGGTTTTTCCTTCCTCTTCTATCTGCTGTTTCATTTTTTTCCCATTATGATAAAAAACAAATAAATATCTCTAAACCAAAGGCTCATTCCTAATCCATGGCTAAAGTGTCCTGTGTCCATCCGTGTCCATGAGAATGGCACCTCGGAGGCACCAGGCGAGGAGGCTGGGGCTGGAGCGGGGATGCGGGGCTGGGGGAGCCCTGCCGTACCGGGGCCAGCCTCCCCGTCCTGGGCTACTCACCCCAAACTTTGCTGGTGCCTGCTAGCCCCCGTGCTGCTCTCCTGGCCACGACTCCAACCCCGTGGCAGAGTTTGCTGTCCTTGTGCTCCTCTCGACTGCCAGCCAGGGCCAGCAGCAAACTGCTTTCAGATTGTAAACTGCCCCCCACTCCCCTTTTCCCCTGTAACTGTGTTTTGTGGTTTATTCGGTTAAAGGGCAGAGAAATGAAACAAAGCATGGGTTTTAGCAAAAGGGCAGCTGGCAGGGTGATGGGAGCCACAGGCAGGCAGGGACTCCCCAGCCCTGATGCTGCTTTGCCTCCCCCAGGGCTCCCTCACTGCCCGTGCTCTGCTCCAGTTTCTCTCTGGTTTTCCCCAAACTCCATTTTCACTTCTTTCCCCTCCTTTCAGAGACTCTCTCATGTGCTGGAGCGTGAGGCCAGCACTGAGCCCAGGTTCTGTCAGGCGAGGTGGTGACATGTGGGACTGTCACCCCCAGACCACCCCATCATCCTGCAGCCCTGTGGCTCCCTGGTGCTGGCAACAGGGACACTGCTTTTCTGAAAACACCCTTCAGGGCTACAACAGTTCAGTCAACTCCACTGCAGAGGTGCACTCGCAGCTCAGGTGTCCCCAAATGCAGTCCCTTGGGGACCCACATCACTGGGACTGCCACACCAAAACATTTCCAGAAAGCCCATCCCTGGGGCAGGACTGGCTCCCAGCTGCCCCTCACCAGCCAGCCACGCCGAGCCCAAACGCACAGTGCAGCCGGGCTTCGCATCAGCTTTTGATAAAGGCGCCCTGTCAAACAAGGGCTGAATAAATCATGATGTGTTACCAAGACGCATTACAGCTTTTAAAACAACCACCATGGCATTCTACCCCACGGACTGATGAGTCTGGGGATGCCAGATCCCTGGCGCTCCGCAGCCTTGCTGGAGCCAGCTCACATCTGGAGTGCAGTAAACGTACCCAGAAGCAAGAAAGCAGCTCTGTAAGGGTCAGGAGTACAGAGAGCGGCTGCTGACTCCAGGCGCCACCCCAAAACCCACATGCATTTCCTTGTGTAAACACATGTGGCCAAAAGGCAGCCATGGTCACCTTTCTCCAACGTGAGCCCTATAAAACCGCCAGCAAAGTGAGGAACAATGTCACTATTATTGTTTTAGAGGAATTCCTCCAAAGCAGAAAAGCATAGCCGGGCTGCCGACAAGGGTGTCTTTAAAAGCAGGGCTGACAATTGACTCCAGAGCCGAGGGGAGGAAAAAAATCCCCCTGAGGTTGATCATTTGCAGTTGTCGGGGGCTTCCAGAGCCGTCCATTAACCTGCTGGGTCCTGCTGCTGCTGAGGCACAGCTGGGCACGCAGAGCCCTTACGCGCTCGTCACCCCAGTGGGGCGGCTGCCGGTGCCAAGACAGCCCACCCTGGGGACAGGGTGCTTTGGGGCTGGCCCCGGGGGAACCCCAGGGTGTTGCCTTTGGATGTTGGTGGAAAACATCCCTGAAGGTCCTTCTGTTTTAGCAGTGCCCAGCGAATCGGCCTGCTGAGAGCCAAGCACGCCCAGAAACCGCTCCCAAACCTGTTGGGGGTTTATTGCCTGTGAAAGAGGATTTCTCCCCCCCACCCCCCGACTCCGTATCAGCTGCATCTGCATCCGTGCTGATGCAATCAGAGCTCCCAGGGCTGGCATCGTTTCGGGTGAGACCTTACCGTACCCAGAAAAGAAAACCACTGGTGCCTTCTTAAGGGTTCAGACCAGAGCAACCATTTGGGGCCTGGGCTGCTTTCGCTTGGGGGGGGGGGTCCATGATCAGTTGGATCAAGACCTTATAGCTGCTTCTCTTTGGGGATTTATTGCCTAGCGGCAAAGCCAGACGTGGGCTGCCAGAAGCAGCAGGAGTGATAACCCAGGGCCAGATCCTGCCTGTAAATCAGGAATCGCAGCCTGGAGCTGCTCAGGCTACAGCCCGCAGCCACTGGGCACCGACACCCTCAGCACTGCCTGGGGAGGGCTGGGAGCTGCCAGCAGGCACAGGGCTCCTGCTGCGGGCTTTACCCCTCCATCCAGAGCCTGAGCTGGGCTCCAGCACCAGTGGTACTGGGAGAGTCCCTGGGGAAGGCCTGGGCAGGAGAGTTTTGGGGACAGGGCCGAGGAAGGGTTGTGAATATGTACAGAGGCTGGAGGCGTGCAGATAGGGCGAGTCTCCACGCTTAACACCTGATTGGGATGACCTTGTTCCTGGATAAGGGACTGTCCTCCAGCGAACATAGATGAATTTCACTGATAAGCCCATCAAATAGTTAAGTGTGTTAGAGGCGGTACAAATGCCCCGCAGAAAAAGTTTCTCCAGTGAGTCAGGGTCCCAAAACCTTTCTTTGGGGAGCTTATCTTATCAGGCAGGGGATGCAGCGCTCTGCGAGGAAACGGGGCCAGCTCAGCCTGAGTAATGGGGCTCTGAGCAAAAGCATTGCAAAACTAAAGGTGCTTTTTAAAACGTCCTGACATCGCAGACAGAGGGGTGAGGAGAGAGGAAGAGGAGGCTTAGTCATGTTGGCCATATCCCAACACTGTGGGCTTCTCCAGGGCAAGGTTTTTAATGTCCTTCCTAGGACAAAGCTTTACATCTGCCTTCCCCCCTTTCTCTGTGAGAGCAACCTGGGGGCTGTTCCCAGCCAAATCCGCTCCTTAATTCTCTCCATCGGAGGCTGGGGCCAGCGAGAGGGATGCTGCCAGCATCATCCCGAGGAGCCAGGAAGCCCCGTTCCCCCACTGGGCCACCGAACGAGGGGTGCCGGTGGGGTCCCTCAGCCCCCGACTACAGTGACACTGGGCTCCCAGCGACGCCTCCAGCGAAGGCACGGCCTGCGCCCTCCCGGAGGAGGCGGAGGCCAGGGGAGGATGAGCTGTCGGGAGCCACTGAGACAAGCACTGAGTTTGATCCTGAGTGAAAACAAACCAGCTGGCCGGTGAGCTCCTTCCCACTCCAGAGCTGAGCTCGGGCCTGAGCCGAGCCTGAAAAGCCCCTGCGGTCCTTCGGGTCCCTGTACCAACAGAAGCCAGGCAGCATGGGAACCCAAAAGCTGGTGTAAATAACATGCAAATACTGGCCAAATTTTTAGAACAGCTAGAATTCCTGGGAAAGAGGAATATTGGTGTCTGGGGAATAAATACCCAAAACCACCTCCAAAAGGAGGAATATTAGTGTGGAAGAGTGATGCCTTCCCTGCTCCTCCTTTCTCCCCATGTTCATGGAGATCATGAATTTCCACCTACTTGGGAAATTCTTCCCAGGGTAAGAGCCAGTGTTAAATTAAAACCTCCTTGGAGCCTTCCCCTAAAAGCCAGTGTGTCCCAGCTGCCATCCAAGCATGTCCATGTGCAGAGGGGCGCCTTTGGGAATGCCTTGCGTATGGTCCCTATAAGCGTGTGTTGGACAGGATTCCTGGGGGCTGGCAGGACGGGAAGCCTCCAAGCTGCGGGAAGCCTTTGGTTTCTGCCTGCTGCTTGTGTAAATCCCCAGACATCCACACACTGGGTGAGTTTCTCATGCTGGTCTCTTCTGAGAGGGGAGAAACAAAGAGGAAGCTGGTGATTTACTGCATGGAGATGGTATGAAATTGAGGGAATGGCTCTGACACTTCCAGAGCAGCGTGACCACACGCTGATCTCGGTGACCAGGACACACTAGTCATGACATGTCCCCAGCGCTGAGCGGAGCTGGAGGTGGGCTGCTGTGGGGAACTCGGTGCTCACTCCCCATGTGGGTGTGCAAGGGTTAAGGCACTTGCACCTTTGCAGGCTTTGCAGGCAGCAGCTACATGACATGTGTGATTATTATTGTCATTCCCTTCATTTTTTGCATTTCAGAAAAGTAGCTGCCCTTAGGACGGAGATTTAGAGGAGGCTGTGGAGAAGCTGGAGGCGTTTGCTGTTGGGCTTCTGTGAAGGTGGAAGATATTGAACTTTTTAATGTGGATTTTTCATAGTTAATAATAAAAAAGAGAAGATGGGACTCTTTAGCCATAGAGGAAGGAAGTGTCACAAGTGATTGATGACATTTTGAGCTCCTTGTTGAAATATGGTCCAAGCCATCAGGTGGGAAATATTTGGGGCCAGTTCTGCCACCTGCCTGCTGTTTGCTGGGGACCCAGGGCTGGCACAGGGCTGCTGGGGGCACAGAGGCTCATCCCCAGATGTCCTTCAAGATTCCTCCTGCTTTGCAACAGCTCAGCACCGGGAGTGTTTGGCAGTCTCCTGTGATGCCCACGTACCTCAAGCCAGCCGTACACTCTGGGGCCAGCTGCTTTCCCAGGGCTGGGAGATCTTCCACTGTGAGTGCCCAGTGCTAAGACTCATGTCATGGTCTGCCCTACGTGGATGCAGCTTTGGGGAGGGTCCACGAGCAAGTCACAGGCGAGCCTTGCCCAGGGCACTGCCTTGTGCAATGGTACATCTCTTCTTCAACATCCTGGGGAGACCCAGGCAGCCCCAGATCATCACTGCAGTGGAAGACAAGAGCAAGCAAAGGACCTGAGACCAGCTCTGGGGGACACCCTCCGGCTCTGCAGGGCCTGGCTTGTCCCCAGCACTGGCCTGGGGCATGGCCCTGCTGCATTACCCCCCTCTGAACACCGCCAGGATCCCAGCCTGCCTCTCTTTGTAGTGCTATTTTTAAAACACCAAAGAACTCCCACCTCCGTCTGCTGGAAACGTGGCGTGTCCCCCTCGCTATCTACAGCAGCCAAGAGCCCTGCTCATTTTCAAACCCGCCGGAGTTAGCTTTAGATATAAAACCAAACAAGCAAACTGAAAGGGGCTTGTTGTGTAAAAAAGTTCCTCGAATTAGTTATATCTGGCTTGTGATCCCTTTTTGATTGAATACTTAATAGCAGCCAGGTGCAAGCAATAAGGGACGCTCGCCCGCGCCTCTGGAAGCAGCCTGGGAACGCGGGGCTGTGGGGCAGTCCACGGGCGGCTCGGTGTGTGGGCTGCTCCTGCCCTTCCTCTGCCTCCCCTTTCATCCGCGGGAATCCCAGCCTTTGTTTCCTTTCCCCGGCGCTGAAGGAGCACAGGAGATGCACACATATGCATCTATAGGTTTGCACGTGGGTCTGTAGGCAAAAGCAGAGCTCTTTGTGTCGGGGTGCATGCAAAAGTGTGGGCACGTGTGTGTGTTGTTAATGCAATCGGGCGGGTAACGTGCATTATACACGTGTGTATGTGCATTAATGCATGTGCATGTATGTAAAGATGTTCTCTTCAGCAGCTGAAATAATACGCCCTCCTGACTCGGCCGAGGGTGCAGGAGCACTCCCAGCGCTCCTGCAGCAAGACAGTCACGTGGCACTTGGAGACATTTTTCCATCCTGGCACTTCCAAATGTGTCTGCTGGTGCTTAAGCCCATTTCCATCCCAGAGTATGTATGTGTGCAGTTTTACTGCATTAATTTTAGAAACATACTGCCTTCGTAGACGATAATAAAAAGTGGATGCCAGGGAGAGAGACTGTCCAGAAACTACAAGTTAAAGACACTGCTCTTGTGGAGCATGACATACCCCTGAAAGCACGGGGCCCAGGCGCTAGTGCTCCTGAAGGCATTGAAATTAACCTTGTGCCCAATTTTGGGTCAGGACACCGCAGTGCTGTGGTGGTCAGTGGTCCTCAGTCCCCATCCCCATGCCAGACTGTGGGAGTAGCACTGCCAGACAGTCAAATTGCTATGGCTGAAGATGCCCGAGCTGCTCCTGGCTTGGCATGGCCTCCAGGTCCTTTTCTATCCAATGTCCCTATTAGAAATGCACATTTTTTCCTTTCTTATTTTTTTGTCCTCAAATCCATTTTCCCAGGTGATGCAATTTCCACCCAACACTGTTCTGAAGAAAGATCTACAGCGTGTCACTTCCGATTATAACTCCTGTAGTGTTGGCTGTAGCCTGCCTAGTTACTTGATTTATTGAACTCCCAAATCCTCCAAAGAAACTCGATGATTTTATATGAACAATTCCCTTATGCCTGAAAATACAGCATTTGCCAGAGCACTCCTTGGGTTTTAGCATCCAGAAAGTCATTAGTGCCAATAGGAGAGGAAATAGTTATGGGCTCCTGAAATCTGGAGCAAACACTTTGTACACTGAAGAGGTATGGACCAAGCATACACGTATGCTATAGCTCACGCTCTCTTGAGCTGCAGAGATCAGTACTGGGCTGGTCCCCGTGCTGCTGGCGGGTTTTGTTGCCTTCTGCGGGCAGTGGAAGCCAGGCAAGAGCTGGTCTGGCGTGCAGCTGGCATGGCACAGATGGATGAGATATCAGCTGGCAAAAAGCCGGCCCAACAAAATTAACCTGTCAAAATGTTTTGAATATATACGCTCTGGCAGAATGCGTTTGCAGCAGATCAGCACTTTGCAGTATGAGGTGGCAGTGCTTCGGAAGCACTGAAACCAGATTTCCTCCATCACTGAGACATAAACCCCAGTTTTCCACCTGTGAACAGGACTGATAACACTTTCAAGCTATAGAGAGTGTGATAAGATTCAAGGGGAAAAGGCACTGCAAGAGAGCCAAGTCATTCCTTATTATCCCAAGGTTTCAGGTGTGCGCAAAGGGCTGCAGAGAAAAATCAGTGAAAGGCCTGTTCCTTCTCCTGGAGGGAAGTGTTTGTAGGATTAGGGCATATTTAGACATGGCAGAAATGGGATTCCTAAACAAAGGGCGGGGGGTGGTGAGCCCCTGTGCTGCTGCCACTGGTTCCCACACTGCAGAGGGTTTCCAGATTCGCTGCCTACCTGCCTGTGGGAGTAAAGTTGTCCAGACCCACCACCCAGCACTCACGACTTCCATTTTAGGAGGTGATAGAAACAGGGTTAGGCATTTCTAACCCCCCGCCTTCTTACTGGAGCAAACGAGGTGGGCTGGGGGTGCCGGGAGCGTGCTGCAACCGTGCTGCAACTGTGCTGCCTGCTCCGGAGAGGACAGGCAGGACTGAGCCCAGTCCCCACTGCTTCTAGGTGCACATCCATTGCCACGCATGCTAACAAGCCTGGCTGCTGATTTCTGCACTATGATCCTCCCACCTCAAGCTCCATTGCGGTGGCCACACCGGCCAAAAATCCAGCACGTGCACATGATCCATCCCCCCACCTGCTGGGTTTAGTGCCAGGGCCCCTCTATCTGCTAGTGCTTTGTATTGCTCATGGGATAAAGCCTCTTCTCCATTAATAGCAACAAAATAAATTGGACTTACATGCTAAATTGCAATATGGTGAGCAATTTATACAGATTTATGTTGGGATTGTGTAATTAGCAGTGGGGGATGTGCAATTCTCTGAGGGTCGGTGTGCGGGGGCAAGAGTGGGCCGTTTCCTATGGAGGAAATCAGGGCAGGCTGAAGAAAGGTGTCAGTGTTAGCTCTGCGAACAGCCACGGGTCTGGGCTAATTAAGCTTTGGCTTGAGTCTAGGAAATAAAAATGCATGATGCCAGATTGCTGCTATGGAGCAAGGACGGGATGCTGCTGGGGATTTTGGGTGTTGGATTTGGAGAGAGGGGGCTGTGCTGCAGAGACAGAGGGGACAGTGGGCCACCTCTGCTTGGTCCTTGTAAACCTCCCTCCAAGCAGGGTCCTCAGAAACCTCCCTCCTTTCTCCCCCTTGTTCTGTTTGTCCTCAGCTCAGTCCCCATGCACGTGCACAGACACAGGCGTGCGTGGGGCGAGTCGCTCGCAGCGAGCACGAGCAGATGCAGGGAGGCACATGTGCTTAGGCTTGGCTTGCAGCAGTGCTACATATGCAATTTTTTTATTTACACCCACAATCAGTTTATAATCTCTGGCCAAAACTTCATCTCCTGTATGGGAAGATTTGGCCCGTGGAGAGACGTTAACTCGAAGGCGAGTGGGAAATATGAAAGGGCCCTCTATGTGGAGAGCAATTCCGCTCGTCTCCAGTACACAACTGTGGTTTTTCCATCCCTCCGGGTTTCAGCTCGGAGACGTCTCTGCGCCGCGAGCTCTGCCTGGGCTGCAGCGAGTGCTGCCTGTGGTTGGGCAGCGTGGCTGGGGCGAGCCGGCAGTGCTGCACTGACGCCAGCGCTGCCGAGCCGGGCTCCCGCCGGCCCTCTGCTCGCTCGCGGGGGTTCACGCGGTGCATCGGAGCCACGGCTGTGCCTTTGTGTGAAGGCAAAGCTGGAATCTGTGCTCGTTGGCTTTTCAGCCCCGGGATGCTGAGCAGCATCCATTTGGGAGCACTGCCATGTTCCATGGCTGGAGGGGATGGAGCTGGCCTGGATCTGAGCAGGCCTGGTGGACTGGCTCTGTGTTGGGAAAGCACCGGATCCAGCAGCCCCGGCTGGACCTTGGCCACCCAGGGAGCACCCTGGGATGCTGGGGTCTCTCTTGGCCCTGGAAATGTGGGGTGCAGGCAGCATGCTGCTGCCCTGCTGGTTTGGCACTATGTTTCCTTGGGAGTTAATGAAAAAGATTAAAAAATGCATCTCACTGTAAAACTCAGAAGAATAAATGCCGGGGGGGGATGAAAGAGAATTCTGGTGTGCATTGATCTGCTGACTCAGCCACCCCTCCAGAAGATAGAGGAAAATCCTACAGCTACAGAGCTGCTGAGCACTTGGAGCCCCGTGGTGGCCCTGCAGCCTGGCCACGGCCATGGCCTGGCTCAGTGCACCAATGCAGATGCTGCTCTCACACATGTAGTGAAGGTGTGAGGCCTCAGCTTGCAGCCTGGTGGCTGCACCCGCCCCTACCCCGGCAAAACTTAATTGTTTTCTGCAAAGTAAAAAAGAAAAAAAATCATTTGGGGAATAGATGGAAAAAGGAGATAGCATCAGGCAGTCATGGCCTGTTCTCCACCTGTTGTTATTTTGGTCTGGCCCAATCAACCTGCTAGCCAGGCTGGAGCCAGAGACCATCTGGAAAAACTGCCGTGTTTATAAAACTGACATGGAGCAGCACCCCAGGGCCCTGACCTCCCACACAAATCTGGAAATGATTAAAATGGCCCTGGCTGCTTTCGCGGCAGAGAGCTGCCTGCGGAGAGCAGCCCACCGACCGCATTTGGAGTTCTCATCAGCGGGGCTGGGAACGCACACCCTCCTCCTGCTGCCCTGCCTGGAGCCCCCCACAGGCAGGGAGCTCTGGGGAAGCTCTGGGGAGCGGGTGGGCTGCTGCAGCAGAACTTGCCATTCTGGGTCATCCTACAGCACCTTTCCTCACTCCAAGCTGCCTCGCTCGGCACCGCGGGGCCTGCTCAGCTGGGAGCCCGCATCCTGCTCTGGGTGATGGGCACACACCCCCAGGCTGGGGCAGCCCACCCATCCCTCCCTGCCCTGGCTCCGGCAGCCCTAGGCATCAATCGCTCTGTCTGCAGTGGTCCTCTATTTTTAGAGCTAGCCGGAATTAAAAAATGAAATAGTATCGTTGAGTCTGATTTCAGTGGGAATTAGAAAGTGAGCCTCAGCACCACAGGCAGCGAGTGCAAACCCCGACAAACTGGCTGCGAGCTTTGGTGAGCTCCTTCTGTGGGCATACGGTTAGATGAATGCACTGCACGGCTCCAAGTCGCTGCTGCGGGACTGGAGCCACGTCCAGCCCTTCCCTGGGAGCAGAAAGGCTCTGGCGGGGCTTTGAGTTGGGCCCCAGGTTTGGAAAAACCCTCCCCGAAGTGTTGCCCTCCCCTCTGCACTGCTCTCAAACCTCCCACCTCCAGGATGTTGCTTATCAAAGCAGCTCTGTGTCCTCCATGTAGCAAAGGGTAAGTGACACCACGGCCAAAATTCAAGCCACATTGGACCTTGCTGACCCGCACTGGCCAGGGGACATTTGGCTGATTTCAGCCTTGCCTCGCCTGCTGGGCAGCGGTTTAATTAGAGAGGTGTGAATAATGAATTATCCGTGACTCTGAGCCATCCATGGAAAATTCAAATCAACCTGCTTTTAGTTTACAAGACGTCAGCGAACTATCTGCCAAGAGAAAGCAGAGGGAGAAAGAAAAGCCAGACTGAGTCTTGGTGGGGGCTGAAGAGCGGGTGGAGGCAGACGAGCGGGCTGGAGGTGGTGCTGCGTGGTGCAGCCCTGAGCCCGGCTGGCGCTGGCTGCTGGTGTGTGGGGGAAAGGGATGCTTGGTCCCTCACGTGTGAGCCAAGGCTGGAGCTGCCAGGCCAGCAATGATGGATGCTCCCTGCTCCCACCTCACTCCCCTCCGGTGAGTGCAGCCATGGTCCTTCTACATGGGGGTCCCGCTTCCTGGGTTCCCTCCAAGCTCCCCTGGTTGCAGCTGAAGCACTAGTCCCAGCCCAGGGGTAGAGCCAGCTCTTGTCCCCCCTGGCGGTCCTGCTGCGGTGGGGGGCAGCTGGCGCTGGCGGCACCCCAGTACAGACGGGGAGCAGGGGCAGGGAGAGGCCCTATTTGCAGCCCCATGGCACATGTGGGGTGGACCCAAACCCTTCCTGCAAATAGGGCTGCTGGGATTTATAGCAACAGCTTTGGTAAACGCTTGCTTCACTCCAGCACAAGGGAACTTAATCCCTGAAAGGGCCCTGGCCTTGGGCCTGGAGGAGCACTTCTTGCTGTGTTTGTCTTCGTCCCTCCTCTGGTTTACCAGCTCGGCTGCACTAAGCTCTGGCCCTGAGTTTGCTGCCGCCACTATTGTTCCCTGTGTTATCAGGGAAGGATAATGGGGACAGGGATGGGAGCAGGAGGGGCCAGCTGAGCTGCAGAGCCTGGATGGGGACAGCTGGGACCTTGAACTTGGTGCAGCCACTGCCGGGCACAGCTGGGCAGGATGCTCCGGGCAAGGCTTCCTGGCAGCGCACTGCTCCTTCCCTCCAGGCCCAGCCCTGACTGGCCTTGGCAGTGGCAGCTCCCTTCCCTCCTCCCCTAACCTGCCCCACAGTGATGCTCGTCCTGTTCCTGCGTGCCTGGGCAGGGATGCAGGGAAAGGCACAGCTCCCGGGCCCCTCCCAATGCAGGCAGGATTTCTGATGGAAAAACATGTTACAATTTTTAGCCTGAATTTCAGATACTTTAATTGGCTGCTGATAATGAAGGGGAGCCCTGTGCTGCTGCTGGGGCCAAAGGCTTTGAAATGGACAGAAAATAGACCTGTCACATCTTTTGTCCGGGCCAGCTCTGCTCATTGATCTCTCTATCAGATGAGTAAACCGATACATATTAACCTGGAGCCAAAGCAAACATATTCTGAGAGTTGAAGAAGTTCAGATAAATCCTTTTCTCCCCCCGGGAAGCTGGAGCTGAAGCCCTGGATGGGGGGAGCCAAGTGATCCCAGACCAGTTTCTGGCATGGGCTCATAGTTCTGTGTGCCCCAGTTTCCCCTGCCCTGGGGAGGGGATGGGACCCTCTGCTGTGGATTTGTCCCCAAGGGGTCCATCCCCCACCCTGGAGCCTGCCGGCTGCCATCGCCCCTCTGCCCCAGAGGACGTGTGCTGCGGGAGCACACCAGCCCTCCCTGTCATCAGCCCCCTTTGCTTGTTGAGATTATTAAATTAATCCCCTCCAGTTTGTAAAAGGAAGGGCCACTGGCTGATAAAGGCATGTGAAAGGACGGACGATAACAGCAGGTAGCGCCGCAAATAAACCTCCTGCCAAACCCGCAGAGTGTGGGGCTCCCTCGGCGTCCCAGCACGCACTCGCCTGAGGCTGCCAGGTCCCTCTGTGGACAGCAGGTACTGCAAGGGGTTATCAACCCTCTACGAGACTATAACCTCTTATAAAATTGTAATTAAAACCTATTACATGAATAGACTGTGGAAGCAAACTATGCTTCAGAGAAGTTAAATACTTGAAAACAGAAAAGACCTGTGGTTGATTCAATTACTGGCCATGAACAATAAACACCTTGGCCATGGCAGTGGGACTGACGTGGGTTTATTCTCCCCCAGTACTGAGCATTACCTGGGTTTGGGGGGCATTTCTGGGGTGCCAGGACCTGCCTGCCTGGGCAGTCAGACACAAAACGGTTCACCAAGACATGTGCACTTTGGTTTTTCCCTGGGAGAGTCAAAATGACTCATGCTGATGGGGGGTTTTGGTAAAATGATGTCCATGCCTGATTTTTTGGATAAATTTTGAAGTTTCATTTCCACATGATTTTCTTGGTTAATTTTGCTTCAATTTTTTTATATTAAGGCTGTTCTAGATACTTTTTCTTCAAATTTTCTATAAAATTATGTGCTAAATATGTTGTGATTGCAGTATATTACATGGACATGGTCATTTGGATCATACAAAATTGAATTTTATACAATTGCAGTCCAGAAGGGTGCATCCCTGTGGTGCTACATGGAGACCTCATCCCCTCCAGCCACAGCCCCACTCTCCCTATCCTGGAGGACAAAGGCAAATGAAGGTGGTGGTTGTGGTGCTTCATTCAGGACAGGGTGGGGAGGAGAAGGGAAGTGACTCGTCTCTGTCACCACTGGGCTGTGTGTCATGGGGGAAGCCGGGTAGCCATTCACCTCCAGCCCGGCGAGCAGCCGGCACTGCTGTGCTCGCCCTGTCCAGCTGCGCCCAACCCAGCACTGCGTTTCTGCCAAGCAAAAAAACCCAAGACATCCATGAGCTAAATAAACAGGTGTCACTTTGGTGTGGATGTTGGGAAGCTCTCAGGTGAGGGGAGCCAGTGAGTGGGACCCCTGCTGATGCCAAGTTTTGGTTTGCACCTTGCAGAGGCTGGGCAGGAACTGGAGGAAACGCAGCGGCCGATAGCATCCCCCGGAGTGGGAGAGGAAGCTGGGGCAGCCCCAGCACCGCGACCTTTCCTCCCTACGGGAATGTGCTGCCTCATCAGGAAATGCTTGGGGCTCTCCCGGCCATGGGCTGCTGCTCCCCACAATAGCTGAGGCCTTGGGAGTCTGGGGTGTCCAGGGAAGAGGTTTGGAGAAGCCCTGGCCAAGGGCATCCTCTACAGGGGCTTTGGAGAAGGATGACTTAGCTGCACAGCCCCTCACCCACAGCAGCTGCAGCAGCCATACACTGAGTCATCTGATTTCTCACATGAGTAAAAGAAAAGGGATCTGGAGCGAGTCTCGGTGCAGAACAACCCACTCTGTGGGTCAGGCTAGCTCTCACATCCCGCAGCGGGGTTTTTTGGCTTCCAAGTCCTGATAACTAACACTTAGTCTTTTTCAAGTTGTATGGAAGTTATCTTGGAAATTGGGGCAAAGGATAGGAAAAGGTGACATCAAATCCTGGTTTCTGTTCTCTATGCACACTGTGATGTGTTTCTGGGGAAGAGCAGCATCCTGCTCAGGGTGTGGAGCTGCTGGTCCCGCTACAGGTACTTGGGCAGTCCACGAGGCTGCTCTGCATCACCCAGCCCCTGCCTGCTCCTGAGTTAGAAGTGGGCATGAAATACAGGGTTGTCAGAAGGACAGAGAGCCTGGCTTGGCTGGCAGAGCCCAGTGTGGACAGGGGGAGATCCTGGACTCGAACGCTGCAGACTAAAGCTCAGCTCCAGCTGTGGTGCAGGGATGGGAATCACTCAGTAAAACTTGTGTTCTCCCCTCTAACTACAAACCAAAGAGCTTGCTCAAGAAACTGCCTGTGCTCACCCAAAACCCAGCCCAGGTGAGTCCACAATGGGATCCAGGTTTCCGCTGAGTGTGGCTGGAGGTTGCCAGAAGTTCAAGCTGGACTAGGGTTCAGGTTTGTGATGAAACCTACGGGTCTGGGGGCTGCTCACAGCGACTGAGTGCAGGGACTCCACCGCTGCTGCCTCTGCTTGCCTTCAGCTAAGGATAAACTTGGAAAGGGTTTTGGTTAGTGCTGCACTGCTGCTGTTAACAGCAACGGGAGGAGGAGGCGGTTCAATGGCAGCAGGATCAGTTCCCAGAGGTGAAATACCGGGAGGAGCACCGGCATGCATGCAGTAGAAGACACCCTGCGTAGGAAACAGGAGCCCGTTCCGGTGAGGAAACAGTGCGAATGCTATTTATTTGCAGAGTTTTGTTTTCATTAACTCCAGCGTGAGTCAAACCCTTCCTGCCAGAGTTTCACCCGGCATGGTGCCTCCGGCTGGCACGGCCGCTTTGCAGGCGCTTCTTTTCTTGGCGGGTGGAAGCTGCGCAATGGGGTGGGCGCAGGAAGGCAGAACAATGTGGCCGGCGGCCCCCGGCGCAGGTGCTGGCTGGCCCAGCGTGCCGCTGGCAATTGTGCCGCCCGCACAGATGTGTCCGTGAGCTGCACCTCCTCGGGGGCTTTCCAGGGAGGCCCTGATGAGCTGTGTGCATGAATCACGGGCTGGCTGGGAAGAGGGGAGAGATGCAGCGATGACGGCGGAAGGCTGGGAGGTCGGGGGGGCTGCAGCAGCCCCCCCTGAGGGAGCTGGGGCTGTGCCCACGCAGCCTGTGCTGCCTGGGGGACAGTTAGGGCTGATTTCAGGGGTGGGATTGGGAGGACACCCCAGGGCCAAGCTCTTCACGCCTTCTTGGTGGCGTGTAGTGTGGTGTGCTGAGTCGGAGTCACCCAGCCTGTATCCTATCCCCTGTGGGCAGCGGGGAGGGAGGCGAGGGGCAAGGGGCGAGGGTAAGAATAGCACGGTTGTCCTTCCCGGCGTCCCGGCCCCGGAGCTGAGCTGCGGACCAGGGATTTCCTGAGCAGGGCGGTGCCCCCACAGCTGCCGGTGATGCGGCGCCATGGCTGTGCCTGGCCACACACCGGCTGGCTCCTGGCGCCCGCACCGTCCCATGCAGCCCGGTGCTTCCCCTTCTGTCCCATCCAAAAGCAAGAGCTGGTGGTGACCAGCTGCAGGTGTGTCAGGAGGCAGTGCCAGTGGCTCACAGGGTAGCCAGGGAGCATGAGGGGAAGAGGATCCAGCCTGAGCTGCCAGGAGCATTCCAGCTCTGAGCCTTTTCAGCTCAAAGAAGGCCTCCTTAGGGGTGAATTAATGGTGACATTTAAAACCAGGCTGGTGACAGTCATCAGAAACACCCCGGCAGGAACATGTACTGGTTTCCTAGCCAGTTCGCTTCTCCCCAGACATGCTCCAGTGTGGGTGAAAGAGAAGAGTTGTAAATGGCTTTTATTCCTCCAGCTGAGAGACGCAGTCCTCTGTGCCCTTACCCACAGCCTGCCTTCCCCCTAAAAACACTGGGATGCCACACCAGATACTGCATCCATACCCAGCCACTCATAAAAACACACCAGAGAGAAACACAGCCACTGCAAACCGCGCAGCCCTGCAGACCAAAGGTCTTTGTGTGAGGAGAAGCTGGTTCCCCACTGCTTCCTCTGCCCTGCTGCCTGTGACCCACCGCGTCCTCCGGGCCCAGAGCCGGCACAGGCAGGAAACAGGTGGGATAAATATTTGTGCAAACCAGAGTGAAATTTCCCTTGAAGGCCATGCAATGTGTTTCCCTCGCGGTGGTTATGAATGGGAAGGTAACGGCCGGCACAGCAGCAGGTGCTGCCAGGGTGGTGTGGGACCGGTGCTGCTGCTTTCCTGGGGAAAGTGAGCCCGTTACTCTTACTTCACCAAGAAGGCAGGCTCGGAAAGCTGCTGGGGGCTGCAGGAAAAGCAATTCTGGAAAAATTGAGGCATTTATTTGCTGTGGCTCAAACCCAAGGCCCACGGGAACACTGCACGGTAGGGGCCAGCACATCAACCCCAGGAGAGCTGTGGGGGCTGTGGGACTGGCACATCGTACCCAATGCTGCTGGGACAGGGCAAAAGCTGTTAAAGTCCGTGCACAAAGTTTCTAAAGAGCTGTGCCTTCCCTTTGAGAGGCTGGCTGAGAAAAAGCACTGAGGGCCACATCCCCCCGCAGGGCTGCAGGCACAGCCCGGCACAGCCAGTGCCCGGCTCACAGCCTGAGCGGGTGGATGCAGTGGCACCACACCAGGGACTGTCGGCAGCAGACTCGGTGTGTGGAAGTGGGTGATGGCAATTTTGGGCCAGATATTACCTATTTCCTGGTGTGGGCTGTTCCCCTGCAGATGTACCCCCGCCTGCTGGGGTGTGAGAGCACGAGGGGCCATGTGGGCCTGGTGCCCTCTGAAACCAAGGTGTTGCTGGAAAGGATGTGCTAGTGGGGTTGGGACAGATCCAGAAACTCTTGCCCTCCCCTTGGAAAACAGTGTCAGGATTTGACCCTCTGAGCCCGCCAGCATCAATAAGAGGAAGGCGCAGAAAATGTGCTGCTGCAATGCTGCTCCTTCTTCCCAGGAATACACTATGGTGGGAGCCTGCAGCTGTAGCACCAGTGGCATATGAGTAGATTCAGAGGGCTGTCCAACTAGAATTAAAATTGAACAAACCTGAGATTCAAACAGCTTCATCTGGCTCATTTCAGAGCCAGGCAGTGGGAAAGGAGTGGGAATTTTGTATCTAAATAAGTGGGCGAGAGGAGCCCAGGCAGCACAGGATACAGGCGTCTCTGAGCTAACACGCACTCATTACAACCCCGACATCTGCTCTCTGACCTCTTGAGCTCTGATTGCCAACAAACCTGCTGTGGCTGCCTTCCCCCTCTTGGATTTCCTCCTCCTCCTCCTCCTCCTCCTCCTCCTCCTCCTGCGGAGACCAGGAGCTCCCTGGCTGAGGGGCAGGTGGGAGCTGTGGGAGCCTGCTTCCCCCCCAGAGCACTCCAGTAGCTGAGCCCTGTGGTTTGGGGGCTGGAGGGTGGGGACGGACTCTGCAAACCAACATGGGTTTCACAATAGTTTGCTTAAGGGCTTGTGACTTGCAGCCTCATGCTCAGGTGCTCCAGGTGGAGAGGGAGCAGCCCTGTCCTGGCTGCCCACTGGAGCCCAGCTCATGCTGCTCTGGGGGGATCAGGGCTCTGCACCCCCTTCAGGGCACAGCTGCACTGGGGATGCTGCGGGAGGGGTCGGGGACCCACCATTGTCCCCCTCAGCACCAGCTACTCATGCACATTGGACATACTAGATCCAACCACAGCAAAGAGCTGCTCAGCATCCCGCAGGGCAGCTGCTTACATAGCTGGGGAGTCTGAAATCCACCCACCAGAAATCAGCACGGACGATGCGATCCTTTCCCCTCCTCTAGCTCTCTCCCTTTTTTCCTCCCTCTCCTTCCCCCCTTCCCCCAAAAGCTCTTTGTCTCCAGGCTCTGCGGAGGAAGCAGACCTTCTGAAAATAAACTCTTTCTGCTTTGATCTGGTTTATGGGCACGCACTGTTTATAGCTCCGTGCGTACGACTTGACACCTTCCCACCTGCGGCCCCAGCAACTGCTTCTTATCACAGCCACTTTGGATATTAACAGGCCGGCGGGGAGGGTGATCTGGAGGTCCCCAAGGCCCCCAGCCCTCCCAGCACCCCACTGCTCTCCCTGGCTGCTCCCCCCACCCAGGCAGGAGGGAGACGGGCTGGTGTCCCTCTGCATGTGCTAATTGCATCAGCCCATGTTTATTGGGATGTTTATCTAGACTAGCAATGATGGGAGGGTCCTCAGAGGCCAGATCCATCCCTTCCCCACAGGAATTAGCTTTTTGACCTGTGCTTTCAGCACAGCCTAGGACAGCATCAGGTTCCTGTGCCTTCCTCCTGACCTGGCAGATATATGCATTTGGGAAGGAGGGGGCAGGAAAAGCCTGGAAAGCCCCAAATTTCAGTCATAGAATACCAGGTTGGAAGGGATCTCAAGGATCATCTGGCCCAACTGTTCTTGGCAAAAGCACAGTCTAGACAAGATGGCCCAAGCAGCCGATGGTCCAGCTGAATCTTAAATTGTCCAAAGTTGGGGAATCCACCACTTCCATGCAGACATTATTCCAGTGGCTGATTTTGTTTTTTCCTCTTGTGTCCAATTGGAATCTCCTCAGGAGTAACTTGTACCCATTACCCCTTGTCTTTTCCATGTGACCCCTTGTAAAAAGGGACTCTCCACCTTCTCTGTAGCCACCCTTTAAATACTGGAACACGGTGATAAGGTCTCCCCTAAGCTTTCTCTTCTCAAGGGTGAACAAATCCAGTTCTCTCGGTCTTTCCTCACACGGCCGACTGCCCAGTCCCTTGATCATCTTTGTGGCTTTTCTCTGGACCCTCTCCAGCCTGTCCATATCTTCTTGTATAGCGGGGAACAAAACTGAACACTATATTCCAGGAGTGGCCTGACAAGTGCTGAGTAGTGGGATAACGACTTTATCTCTGCTGGCAATGCCCTTGTTGATGCAACCCACCATCCCATTGACTTTCTTTGCTGCTGCAGCCCACTGTTCTCTCCTATTGAGCTTGTTGTCCACCAGGGCCCCCATGTCCCTTTCCACAGAGCTGCTCCCCAGCCGGGTAGATCCCAGCCTGTGCTGCACTCCTCGATTATGTTTTCTCAGGTGAAAGACCTTACACTTGTCCTTGCTGAACTTCATAAGCTTCTTGTTAGCCCACTCTCCCAGCCTAAGCAGGTCTTCCTGCAGGGTGGCTCTCCCTTCCAAAGTGTCTGAATTGGGATTATTTTGGCCTGCTGAAGTGTATATTGAAGCAGGTGTCACCCACCTGGTCTGGGAGTCCGTGCAGTCACCACAGCCTGGCTGGGGTCAGAACCGCAGCACTCAGCTTCCCAGCAGGGTTGTCACTGCATAGAGGGATGCTAGGGGGTACAGGGCAATTTACTTCAGCTCACTGCAAATCCAAAATTTTGGATAGGAGCTTTGCCATGCAGCGTCGGTCCTGCTGCTGTGCTGTGGCATGGTGGTGACAACAGGAACAGCTGGGTCAACCCCATCCCTGGGTGCTGCACACCACATCTCCTCTGCAGGGCAGCTGCCAAGCAGATCTGCTTCTCCAGGGCCAGGGCAATGGCTTTTCCAGTGACAGAGGGAGGGCGGGTACTTTCTCTGGAGCCTGTTTCATAGAGTTTTCTGCTGTACTACAGCGCCCTGGAAAGGGCCCGAGATGTTGCAATAAAATGAGTCTGTTAATAAACAACGTCAAGTCTGGGCTGTAATTACAATCATCTTTTATCCAGGCTTGCCTTCAAAACATTTGCCAACAGGACATCTCTGCTGGTAATGAGTCAGCGGCACGTACCCAGCAGCCTATCCAGGCAAGTCCCCTGCGAGGCCTGACCCCGCGCCACTCAGCTGGGCTGCCTCACTGCACCAGCGGGTCCGGGGGGCCAGGGGATTGCACAGCCCTGTCTGAGCATCCCGGCTGCCCCATGGGACCCCGATATCTCCCTGCTTCCCACCCTCAACTCCTCCACTGCTCCCAGGCAACCGCTGCCCTGACCCCAGGGGTGCAAAGGTGGCTCCAAGAGCCACGTTTCGGCAGTGACCCCTCATGAGTCTGACACACCAGCCGCTGTCCCCCCACCACTGCATCCCACAGGTCTCTGTCTATGTCCCCTCTGCACAGCTCGGCACCTCCAGAGCAGAACAGGTGACAGCAAACACCAACCACGGTGCCCAGGTCAGCTGACAACACAGAATGGTAGTCAAGACTTTGGAAATCTCCCCTCCAAAAGGTGGGGAAAAAAAAAGAAATTTCAAGGCTTGTTCCCAACAGAAAGTCTTGAATTAGCTTCAGTCAGTTCTTCCATCCTCTTTCAGACACTTCTAAAATATTTTGTTTTCACTTTGAACACACAGAACATTTTAAAGTGCATTTAATTAGCTTATATTTCATGGAGGGAAAAAAATAATTTGGGATTGGAAAAAGTGAGATTTGACAGACCTGCAAAAGTGGGGGCATATTTTCAAGTAGATAAATTAATCAAAGTCAGTCCTTTTCCACCGTATTGATTGCAGCTCATTGATAGTTTCCAGTTAACAGCATTTTGTTAAAACATTCTCAGCTGGCTCCAGTAGCAGCACTTACTCATACCTCTTACCGCACATAAAGGAGACAGTCGGTAACACTTGAAACTCCCGTTTCAAGCTGATACACAGGCATAGTGGGAGGACTCCTTGCCACAAGAGATTTCTGAGGTCAGGCATGAGAGAGCAGTCGGGAACGAGCACAGCCCCACCGCTCACTGTCAGAGGCACTTGATGCTTATCAGCCCCCAGAGCTGGGACTCCGGGGAAGGGGCTCAAAGTCACGACCCTGGGCTGGTGTGCCTGGGGGGAACAGGGACTCCTGCCTGCGGGGCATGAGCTCTGCCAGAGCACCTGCTCCAAGGTCTCCGGACGGGGTTACCTAATCTCCGGGCAGGCTAATGCAAGCAGCGTCTTGCACAAGTGGCTGTTATCAGCATATTTTTGGGCTTAGTGGTGGCGTGCAGCGAGAGACGGGGATGGGGATTGCTCTTGGCTGTCGAGCGCTGCGGGCTGCAGCCAGGCGCCGAGGCTGGGGGAACAGCCTGCACTGTCGCGCTACAAGCCAACAGCTCCAGCATACGGAGACACATGGAAAAGAGCCCAGAAATCCCAAGGCTTGGCCGGGTGCAGGGAATGACTCGCCCTTGGCATTCTCCCCCCAGCACATCACCTCCTTCCCAGCAGCCTGCAAGGGCTGGGGATCCCACCACCCTGCGAACCGTGATTCCAGTGTGGCAGGACCCACAGCTGCCAGCTGGGTGTGGGAACTGCTGTGTCAAAACCCAGGGGAAGGTCTGATCCTGCTGTGCACCAAGTCTCACACAGGCTCTGCACCATACAGTCCTCACCCTTTGCTTTCCCCTGCACCTGGCTGTGATCCAAGCCCTGGGTGAGGGTCTGCAGCTGGCTGGGCTGAGCAGGGGTCCCTGCCACCTCCCCAGGCAGCGTGTTAACCACAACATCCCTGTCCAACCCAAACCCTTCCCCACAGGGAAACCTGGTTGTCATCTCGGACAGACACTTGCTGAGGCAGCATCACAAAGGAAGGGTCCAGTTGTGCTTCATTAAATATTTGGGGGAACCCTCCGGGAGCAGCTGCACCAGTGCCACAGGGACCACGTGCATCCGGAGGACGAGCTCTGGCCTGATCAAGGGGCTGCGAAGCAACTGGCGTGCTTCCCCTGGCTCTGCTGCTATTAACTTTATCAGGGTAAATCACAATTGTTTACTGTGGTTTCAGGATAACGCTACAGGAAGGCCCTGGTGCTCTGCCACGGCACACATGCACACAGCCTCACAGCACCCATGGGAGAGCTATGCAAGGTACAGCCCCCTCTGCCATCACACCTGGACCTCTTGGGAGTAATTCAAGAACGGGACTATTTGCAGGAAAGACAGACACTGAAATGAGAGCGAACGGAGGTTATTTTTGAGGCAGGAGAAGCTGTCCAGGCTGTCAGAGCAGGGACCCCCATGCCTGCCCCAGGCACAGAGCTAGCCCAGCCCCGCTCCTCAAATGTGGTCACCATACTGGGGAACTGGCTGTGAAATAAGGTGGGGGTTTAGTTTCTAAGCATCATCTATGGACCCTGAGTAACTACAACAGCTGAGGAAAGTGAGGCAGATCTTGTTACAGAGCCTCCTGAGGACTCACTGTCACAGGTAACGGAGGAGTACCCATATCCAGGAGTTTTATAGCAGCTCCTGGGCTCTGGAGCACACGGACAGCACTATGGACAGGACAGAGCAGTGTGCCCACCTCCCATGGGGTGTACAGAGAGGAGAAGCCAGCCGTGTGTCCCCATCAACCACGGTCTGGTGCAGAGGCACCTCTCCCTGCTCCTCCCCAGCCCTGTGTCTGGGTGGCAAAGGCCAGAGCAGCATTTCAATGTCACATGCCCAGCCCCACACATGGGGGGAAGCAGAGCTTGGCCATGCCCCCCAGCCTCCATTTCCCCTGTGCTGTCGGCATTGGGGTCTCCATGTCCAGGAGTGAAGATGCCGGGCTGTGAGCTAGCCGCATGTTATCAATCAGCGTTGAGCCATGTGGTGCCTCCCACCCTGAGAGCTTCTTGAAAGAAACTTCTAATTTTCAACACCTACTTAAGGCTCTTCAGGCTGCGTCGCTGCTGGCAGACGTGAGCTCATGCTGATGCTTGCAGGCATGTGCCGCCCTGCTCCAAGGCTTACACCCACAGCAAAACATCTCCCCCAGCTCCTCACTGCATGAGCGGGTGCCAGGCAAGCACCACAGGAAAAGCAAAAGGTGGGGGTCACAGGTGAACCCCCACCCACTGACCATGTGGATCCTGAGGCCTCATGGTTTTAAATAGGAAAGCCTTAAAAGGACCTGGCTCCTCCTTTGTGCTCACTTGAGTATATCTTCATAGTGCACTTGAAGATGGAGGTGTTAGTGGGTGTCTCCTCACCAGGGCGAACAGGAGAGACCCTGTGTTTGCATCCCCTGCAGACATGGGGACAGCCCTAAGCCCTGCAACATCACTGAGTTTGTGACTCAGCAGCACACGGGTTCAAGGGGGTTTCATGCAGCATCTCCCCAGAGACATCCTGCTGCCCTGGGGTACCCATGCCACAGAGATGGAGAGTGCTTGGGAGAGTGCTCCTGCCTGCCCCAGTCTGCCCGTGGGGCAGCCAAGACCTTCCCTCCCCAGGTGATGCCTGACAGGGGCAGAGCCAGAGGAAGGTCCCGTTTCAGTGGGAAGCTAAAGGCAGACATCTTTCAGCTGCTCCCGTGCCAGGGTGTGAGCAATTATGCCCTGGAGTTCCTGCTAAAGGGTCACTTAAACACTTAAACATGCTTAACCACCACCCACAGGCAGTGTGGCTCCCCAGGGTGCATGTGTCACCAATGGGGGCTCCTCTAGGCACGCAGAAATCGGGTGGGTGGCACCCAAGGGGAGGCTTGTCCCTGTCCCAGGCACTCAGCCCAGTGTGTAGGCTGGACTTGGATGTAAGGCAGAAGTCCAGCCCTGCTCCGCTCCTGGCACTCACCACGGCCAGGTGGTCCCTTCCCCCAGCACCCTGGGCTGAATGAGTGCAGCCAGGAGGAGTGGATGGCACTCTTGGTTTCTCACCAGCCCTTGGCTACCACAAATGTTTTCTTCTGGCTAACCACAGCCCCGGCAATGTGTGAAGGTCTCAGACTCCAGGGGAGGAAAGCCTTTGGTGATTTCCTCCTGCTTTATGCAAGCCGGGCTCTCATGAACACCACATGAAAGAGCTGGGAGGGGGAGAGAGCACAGGAAAGGTCCCAAGAAGAAAAAGCTTTGTGTCCTGAAAATGGGTCGTGTCGCCAAGCCAAAATAATTGCCTGGCCAGAGATGCCAGGTTGTCCTAAACCACCCAGGCAAGAGATGCCCTGTGTGCAGGGCTGCTGAGCAGCCTCAGTGTAGGTTTCCAAGACATTTATGATGTGTGAACCACACACCTGACACAGAACACAGGTCTGGATGAGGTCCCTCATGAGGTTGCACCCTACAGATGCATGTCCCAGAAGAAAGGCAGGAGCTGTGAGGAGCTGCTCAGCATCATGGGACAGACTGAGGCAAGGTGGGGATAAAGGGGTTAAAAATCCAGGAAAAAGCTGCAAATGGATTTCACAGATGGCCCTTTAGTCACAACTGCAAATCTTCACAGGTTGCACTCTCTGGTTGTGCAGGTCCCTGCATGCCAGTGCTACCCTGCAGGAGCTGGGCTGAGGCGGGCTGGCTGGCTCTCGGGGACCCCCATCCCCTCTCGCACCCCCAGAATATGGCACAGGGCAGAGGCTGGGATGCAGCAGCATGGTCTTGGTTTCAGCAGGAGGCATGGAAAAAAGAAAAATGAGGTCACTGCAAAGCAGTCGTGTAGGATGTGATACAGAAGAGGAGTGGAGCATATGGGGAAACAAGGAGCTATTGTAACCTTGCAAAGCAAGGGAAAAAACAGCTGCGGGGATGGCAGGTCACCTCCTGCTTACACCAGACATTTGGGGGGTTAACTTGTCTGAGGTCACATAAAATGGGTCTAGAAGAGGAGTGGGTAGAAGGAGATGGCCGAGACTGGGTGGGATGCTGTGTTGGAGGCACGGGCAAGGCTTTTCTGACCATTGCACCAGCCCTGCTGGGTGAAAGTACAACAGGTACTGTAGCAGCCAGCTCAGGTACAGTGAAACAGCTGGAAAACACCTGGTGCAGTGCTGGGAATGCCTGTGCACGGCTCTGCCAAGTACAACCCCATCCTCCCAGTCCCCAGGGCATTCTCTGGGGACAGGCCATGGGACAAGGCTGCTTGGAGCCTGTGGAGCATCTCTGAGCAGTGGCAGGGGCTGGAGTGGGCTCCTGGGGACAAAACCAAGAGCCTTTCCCTCATCCCACCACCCTTTGAGCCTCCCAATTTTTTAGCTGTGGCATGTTGTGCCCTGGTGCCTGCCCCATGGCACAGAGGACCCCGACAAAGCTGTTATCCCGGGATGCGCAGGAGGCGCCCATTGCTCCAGCCAGGGCCACGCGCTCACCTGAGACTCCCCCGGATCAACCCTCTTCCCTCCCTCTGCCCCGGCACCGCTGCACCCCCCAACCCTCCCATCACCGTCGCTCTAGCCCTGGCCCTGGCCGGCCCCACGGTGGCACGGGGCGGCTGCCGCCACGGTGCTGCAGACTTTCTGTCTGCACGGGGACTTCCCGTCCCCGCACGGCGCTGCCGGCACGAAACCAAAGACCGGCTTGTTCGGCTGCCTGAGCCGCCTCCGCGCTGACTGCCCTTCTCTGTTCCCGCTAGGAATAATATACCCAGAGCTCTGAGCATAAATTGAGTTTCCCAGAGCCAGGCTGGTGGGGAGACTTTAATGGGAAGGAAAATAAACTGTGTACTCGGCATGCGGGGAGAGGTGTGGTGCTGGCGGAGGGGCGCCGGGAAAAATCTCTTGGTTTCTTTTTTTTTCCCAACGTGTTTGCTGAGGGAGCACATGTATGCATGCCCTCCTGTGCAATTTGTTTGCTTCCCAGGATGCCAAGGAAAAGAGAGGCATTTTAAAGTAGCTGGTTGAGAGCTCTGGGGCCTCTGATTTGCCAAAGCATATCAGCTCAGCCCCGAGCCTGGCCCTCGGAGGAGGCATTTTCTTCAGGAGAAGCTGCTGCTTCTATCCCCACATTGCTCCTCTCAGGCCTGAGCTGCAGGGCTCCGGAGAGGCTATCGCGGCACAGGCACCGAGGAGGGATGTTGCCATGCCGGGAGGGTGATGGTGTGTTTCTGATTTCTCAGCACAATGCTGCGATTCAGGGACTTGGGAAAGCACATGAGTCATGCTGTGAACTTCCCCGGCCAGTCACCGCTGGGAAACACTCTCGCATCTGCTCAGCCACCCTCAAAATGCCTCCTGCTTGGGAATAATCCCCACCGCTTCTCCCTTCCCGCCTGCTCCTGGTGCCAGCTGGGGCTGCTCCTGGGAATATCGGCAGCCCAGGGATGAGGGTGCAGGGGAAGCAGTAAGACAATCCAAGACAGGCAAACAGCACAGGATTTCGATGTGGGAGAAAAAAAGTGCCTGTGTTTAATCATGTGGCTGTGCACGGTGGACACCAGCAACCCTGGGTGCTTTTGAGGCAGCTGGGACCTGCACCCCCCATGTGTCCCTGCCCCGCACAGGAGGCTCTATTGACATAACTCCGGGGCTGCACCTATTTATGTTTGCAAAGCCTTTGAAGTCCTTGGGGAGAAGAGCAGGGCCTTCGGATGTGCCTGTGACTCAGGAAAATCCACCCCCTCTATGAGCAATAATTATCCCGAGCAGAAGCCAGGAGGTGGGGGGGGCGGCGGGTGTCTCCCCACCCACGGGCAGCCCTGGGTGGCAGGAGGGACACGGACAGGCTTCCCCCAGCACTGGGGGGGGGGGCTGGGAAAAGTCCACGGGTTTGGGCAGCAGTGTTTCTCTTTGAACATGTTCACTGTCAGCTTTCACCAAATGTCAGAAATACAAATGGGAAGTGAAATCCTGCTTTTATGAAAATATTTGCTGTGAGCTGTAAGGAGACTTATTAAGGGAAAGGGCAAGTTTGAGTTTCTTTTCAGTGTGATGCTCCCCAGGGCCACATGCTGGTGTCCCCCCACTTCTACAAAATCCATCTGAGCCAGAGTAGGTGACTGTGGGGGTCCTGAGAAGTGACCCCAGGACACCTCAGGGCAAGCTGTTGCTCGCAGGGAGTGAACAGTGCTTTTCTGCCCTGCAAAGCCCAGCCGGCTGCTCGGGGGTGTGGGGAGGTGCCCCCCGTCCCGCATCCAGCTTCCTCCAAGGAGAACCATCCTGCGGCGCCGGTGCCTCTGTCTGTGCCGTATCCTGCTGAGTAACGCCGGTCCACATCCATACATGGGGAAGAGCTGGGCGAGAGGCTTTCTCCTCTGTCAGACCTCTCCCTCGCTCAGTAAATAACATTCCTGCTAACACTGGTATGTAGAAAACTTTCCAGCTCTCGGGCTAACGTCAGCGTCACAGCTCCATCGCCTGCTTCTCACCCCCGTCAGCAGGGTCTGTGCTCCCCTCAGGGCGAGGGCTGGACCCCACCCGGACCGTTGGGTGCAGTGGGGGTCCCTGCTCGCCCACTGCTCCCAGCTCCACCTGCATGGGTGGCATTTTGTTTTGGGGGAAATGCAAATCTCTTCGACAACTTGTGGTTCCCTGTGCCCCATCGGGGGTTGATGAGGGGATGCCTGGGAAGTGATGAGTTTTCCAAGTGACTAATGTACCAGCAGAAAGCCTCAGCTTGTGTTAGCTCCCCCAGCCCAGGCTGTGCAGCCACCTCCTGCTGAACCCTGTCTCCCCTGCTCCTGCCACAGCAGCTCCCCGGGGTTATTCACAGGGTGAGAAAGAGCCAGAATGAAGAGGCAGCGGGTGCAGGCATGGAGCTGAGTGCCGGCTCAGGGTGACCTGCATGTCCCTGCCCAGCCCTGCTTTGTGCAGCTCGTGGGTGACTCAGGAATGATTCCCTCCCTCATGTCCTGCTTGAACTCAGGCTCATTCACAAATCTTCTCCCTTCATGTCTGGACAGAGGGGGCTTCTCCATGTGCCCCTGGCCTCTGCCTGCCACCAGCTGTGACCCACACCTGTGCTGCTGCCCTGCTCTGGAGTAAAGCATTGGTGTGGGCACCCACGGTGCTCTGCAGGAGTGCCCCACTGTCACTATGCTGCTCTGTGCCTCAACATCTGCAGTAGACAACATCCATCTAACACAGGGCTCATGCAACACCATCTCGGGTTACCCTGCAGCGCTCTTTACACCAAGCTATGGCACTGGGTTGGTGCTGAGGTGTCATTTTGATTGCTAATTGAGGCAGCAACCTCTGTACTCTCACAAAAAAAGAGGGTTCAGATTTGCCCAAGAATTGTTTGGGACGATTGGCAGTGTTAGTTCAAAGTGTGATCCATTCTACAAGGCTGTCTTGAGGATCTGATAAGACCCAGCTCGGGTTTGGCAGGCAGAGCAGCTTGCGGCTGCTCACCCTGTGCATCAATTAATCTAAACTGACCCCAGGCCTGTGGTGGTCTTGGCAAGTGGAGTTGGGCTGCACAGTCTATGAAGGATTCATCCATGAGCATCCTCAAAGCTTTTGGGTTTTGGTTCCAGGTTTAGCCCCACCTGGGATGCAAACATGCTCAGAAGTAAAGCTTTGGGCTGTCTCCAAATGCCTGGCACTGAGCATCAAGGCTGGACTGATCCCCAGCCAAGGCTTCCCTCCTCACCACTGGCAACCATGGCCCCAGCCTTCCCTGGCACCTCCCTGAGCCACTGCTGCATGCCAGGGCCACCTCACAGACTCATAGAATGGTTTGGGTTAGAAGGGACCCTAGAGATCATCTCATTCCAACTCTCCTGCCCTGGGCAGGGACACCTCCCACTAGCCCAGGTTGCCCAAAGCCCCGTCCAACCTGGCCTTGAACACTGCCAGGGAGGGGGCAGCCACAGCTTCTCTGGGCAACCTGTGCCAGTGTCTCACCACCCTCACAGTAAAGAATTTCTTCATTATATATATAATCTAAATCTACCCTCTTTCAGTTTAAAGCCATTACCCCTTGTCCTATCTCTACATGCCCTTGTAAAAAGTCCCTCTCCAGGTTTCTTGTAGGCTCCCTTTAGGTACACCTTGGCTGTGGAGCCAGTGCCTTTGGCAATTTGGGAAAGTCCCAGCCAAGAGCAGGATGCTTCCTGAGGCTCCATCCCACCTAATGTGCTCCTATGGTGTTGCTTCCCGGTGCTGCTTCCCTCAGCACCCTCCCTCTGGGAGCCAGGAGGGGAATTTTTGCTCTTGTTCCTCAGCAGCCATGCGTTCCCCTGCGAGGGCACAGTGTGCCAGCCACCTCCCGGCTCGCTGAGCTGCTGGCACGTGCTGCCTAGGAAAATCACCCTCTTCCCAAACTGATGCAATGAGGCTCCCAGCTCATTTGATGACCTCAAAGGGAACTCCAGACTGCAAAGAGCTGGGGGATGAGCTCATGTACAGTTGTATCACAGCCCCAGTTCCTTGGAGGAGGGTCCTGCCTGGTTATTCCCACTGAAGATCCAGGCAGAGATGGTAAAAGGGCTACTGGCAGCCCTGGGGGGCTGTGGTGCTTCATGCACCTCTGTGTGCCAAGGTGTCATCTCCCTGCTGGAAAACACGAGTAGGAGCCAGAGTGCTAGGACTTTACGTGGAGACAGCCGTCACCTACCTGAGCCCTTCCCAGCTGCTCAGCAGAGGAAATGTGTGCTAAGGGTTGCTGGGGATGGGCCGTTTCCTCCCCTGGGTTTTTCTTTCTCTTTCTTTAGAAAGATCAGTGGAGGAAAGCTTGGCTGGTGTGGGGCAGGGGCTCTGCGGAGCCCCTGGGTCCTGGTGTGGCACTGGCAGGGCTGTCCTCCATGCGTGGGGCCACCCTGCCCAACCTCCTCTCTCTCCCTTCAGCCAGAGATGCTGCAATGCATCCCTGCAGTGGGTCCAGCCCTGCACCAGCCCTGGAGCCGTGGAGCACCCCTGGCTCTGCACTTCAAGCTCACTTCACGTTTCCCGTGGCAGAAGGAGGCCAGATCCTGCCATGGCGGCCGGGCTGTGCTCCCTCCTGATAGGCCTGTGCAAAGTCAGTAGTGCTTTAGCAGCGGGGATCTGGCCCTCTCCATGCACCTCCCTGCCAGCTTCTCCATGAGTAATGACACAGACGTGCTTCTCACCCCATCCCCAGCACTGGTCTGCTCACTGGGGCATTCTCAGGCTCCCCTCTCTTCCCCATCTCTGTTTTACATCAGAGCAGCTCCCATCCGACTGTCTGTCTCCTTTTCTCCCCCTGACGCAGCTTCCAGATGGTGTTAAATGCCCAAAAGGAGAAGCAAGCCAGGCAGGCAGGCTGTAGGCAGATCTGGGGTCAGGCAGTCCCCTGGTACTGCACCCCAAGTGCCAGGCTGACCCTGCATCCCACCAAGGTGACAGACAATAAGGACATTTTCTAGCTGGTAAGTGCTAAGAGCTAATCCTGTCCGCCAGTGTCAGGAAGCCACCTGGGAACTCACCAAGAGGGTGAAAAGTATCGATGGGCTCCCCTGAATGTGGGGGACACTGAGGGGCACCAGACCAGCCTGCAATTCAGATGTACCCACTGTCACCTCCACCACTGTCAGGGGATCAGCCATGCCAGCATCCTGCCCTGGCTGTGCTGGAGACGGGCTGGGTCCGCTCGCAGTGATCCTGACAGCACAGCCCCGACTGGGCAGCTGGTGGATAACACTTGGCCTGAAATTGGATGGAGGAAGGATACACTTGGATGAGAAAAAAGGGCTTCTCCCCGAAGGATGGGACTGCAGGTGAGAGCCCCACACTGCCCTGTGCGCCCCCTGCCCCCACCACTGCCAGGTGTTAGAGGACAGCTGTTACAGCTGTGGGTGTGACAGATTGACACATGGGTGGTGGGATCCCAGAAACTTTGCACTGGCAGCCTAATTGCTTGTTTGCTGTGGGTGTCCACAGCGAATTATTTGTCTTAAAAGCAGCCCCTGGAGCTGTAGGGTTGTTCTGAGACACACTTGGCTGTTGAGCGGTGGGAGAAACGCTGGGTTTCCATTGCCCCCAGCAATGGAATAGTCTGGACAGAGCAGTGCAGCTGGCGGGGGGTGGCTGTGGGTGCTGTGGACCCCGCTGCAGCACTGCCCACATGGGGAGGCTTCACAGCTGGGAAGTGGCTTTGTGTTGAGCTGTAGCTACGACAAAGGGAAATGAAAATAAAAATGTGGTATTTCTACCATCTCCTAACATGTCCAAAAATGTGGTGGGATAGCTGTCTCCATCAGCACGCCTACTGCCAACATCAGAGCCGGCCCTGCTCCCTGAGCCCAGCCCAGAGAGGGAGGAAAATGGAGCATTACTGGCAGGGAGGTATTAGAAGAGCTCAGAGATGAGGGGAAATGATGGAAAATGCCCTGCTTGTTTGGGGTCTCAGACCTGCGGAGCCTCGTGTTAGTGGCCAGTGCAACATGAACAGCCCACAGTGCTGAAAAACAGCTCAAAGATTTTGGAGGATAGTGGGGTGCAAAGAGGGATCCCAGAGCCTGGGCAGCCATGTAACCCAGAGCCATCCCTCTCCCCCAGACTGACTGGCATATTTTGGCAGCTCAGGAGATGCTGGCAACTGGCATAGATGTTGAAGATGAGCTGCCACAGCCCTGAACCCCAGATGCCTCCTCCCTGAACCCCTCTGCGGGATGAGATTGGAGGGAGCTGAGCTTTGGACCCACAGCCTGAGGATTCCATCCTGGATCCTCCACCCTTGTCCTGGGGACATCACAGGATCTGTGCAAGGGTCACACTGCCTGGAAGGGGCCTGTCATGGCTTATCCATACCCCATGGGGACAATCCAGGCAATGGGGCCAGTTCGGTGATGGTTTCACTGCTTCTGTCCCCCTGAGCTGAGAGTGAGTGAGACAGTACACCGAGAAAGCACTTGTGCATTCACATCTTCAGCTGCCTGGGAAAGATGGCCCACCCCATCCCTGGGAGCCATACAGGTCCTCTCCCCAAGTCCCTCTTGCAGGGGGCGATGCTCAGCACCCCCAGGGAGCGGTGGTGGGGATCAGCTGGCCAGTGCCCCCCCAGCAGTGCCAGTGGTCCCCAGCACAAGCAGCCCTTTCAGGGCTGGCAGGCCAGAACCAGGGAACATTGAGACACACAACCTGCCAGGGCAACAGGCACCCGTGCCAGACCTGGGGTCATTTCCAAAGGTGGTATTTCTCTCCAGCCCTCCCTCTTAGAAAAATCAAATCCTTCCTGGCAGAAACAGAGGTGCTGGGCAGAAGCCTGCAAAGAGGTGATGGTCAACAGCACCCACTGAGACAAGGATGTGGGACACTGGACATGGGACATAAGGACCCTTCTTTCCAACAGACCCTTTGTGATGCTGGAATGGCTGATGATGCTTATTAGGCCTAATAAGTGTTAATTATTAATAACAGCAGTGCTTTGACAGCCTTTGTGTAAGATGCTCTTTTTTCACCAGCTTTAAACTGCAAAACTCTTTAGAAAAAAAGTCAGGTTCACTAAGGCTGTACTACAGATGGAGAAGCTGAGGCAAGGAGGGGACTGAGGCCCACACCGTGTCTGCCTGGCCTGCAGGGCCTCTCTGGTAGCACCAGGAGAGGGCTGGCCTGCAGGGACAGGGCTCAGGGGCTCTCCTGGTGGCAGCAAAAGCCCCAGGGCTCTCACCCTGCAGTGAGACCAGCTCTAAGCTCAGCTCACAGCCTCTTCTCCTAAGCCCTGGATCAGGCTGCATTTCAAAAATGCTCTTAAGTGCTGCTGCAGCACAGCTAGCAGGACAAGGACTTGGGGGGAAGATGTGGCCCGGACCTGGCTGCAATCCCTGCAGGAGCCCAGGGATGCCAGCAAGATAATGAGAGGGGATGTTAAACATTACTACAGTCACAGGGCTATTTATCTGACACGAACAGAGGCAGCCAGGAATCCTCCAGGGTGCACAGCTCAACTTAGACCCCATTAAAGTTCCTTTTATTCCCTGTGTTTTGGCTGATGTTAAAACAGCGCCTGAATTGCTCCTGCGGGAGCCGGCTTCCATGCCTGGCGTCAGGTCTGCTGCTCGCTCCGGCCAGCGGCTGTGGGGCTGGGCTGCCACTGCTTCACCCATCTCCCCTCACGCCCAGGCAGCCCCAGCACCCAGCCGGGAGCGGGTGCTGCGGGGGCTTAGTGAGGCCGGGGTGGGCAGCTCCAAAGGGCAGGGGTCCGCAGGTGCAGGCAGAGCACACAGGAGAGGACCCGATGGTCCCCCCTGATGCAGCCATCCCAGGACTCGGAGGACTCCCGGCTCTGGCAGGGCTCTGCGGGACAGGGAAAAGAGCCCAAGCCAGGAGGGAGAAGCCAAAGAGGCCATTTTTGTGTGAGCCAGGGTTGGGCTGCCTGCATCTTCCCAGTGACAGCACTGCCAGGAAATGATCCTCCTGTGCTCTGAGATTTTCTGGGGGATTTTTTTTTTTCTATTCTGAAATAGGAAAAAAACCCTGAAAAACCTCACAGAGATCATGCTGTACCTGGACAGGAGCACAGCAGACTGAGAAGAGCCTCCCACTAAAGAACTTACATTTCCAAGCAAAGTGTGTTGTGAATTAGAAACATGTTTAGTTTTAGAGAAGAACATGCCAAAATGAGACAATTCGGAAACTTTCCAAATATTTTTTGGACCCCTGAGTTCCTGCCCCATGCCTCCCCACCAGCTGCTCCTAGATGTGGCTTTGGAGCTAAAAAATGACCATGGTTAGGGACAGAGGTGACATGGAGCTGCTTTACACAGTCATGCTTTATATGGCCAAGCTGGGTACCCGCAGCGGTGCCGAGGAGATGCCCAGCGAGTGCAAGGTGCCACCAACACCACCATCACCCACCACAACACCATCACCCACCACTGCCCGCTGCCCGCATAGGTGAGCAGGAGCCAGGAGCCGTTCTCTGAGGCAGGGCAAGGCAGGAGGGCAGTGAGGCAGGCAGACGCTGGGGAATTCAGATCCAGAAGTGGAACAGACAATTTCCAAGCAGTCGTGTCGGTGCGTGGTGATGAGCTGGGGCTGCTTCAAAAGGAACCAGCTTTAAATGGATCAAGCCTCGAGCCAAAAGCATAAACACTAGGAGGAAGTTTGGCTAAAGTTAAATCATGTTTTATTTAAAAATCTCCCTCTCCCTGTTGTAAGATGGAAACTCTCCATCTGAAAAGTGAAACTAAGATTGGAAACAGTCCGTAGTCATTAAGTTTATGCTGCTTTTTTTTTTTCTCTCCAGCTTCTCAAGTAAAATATCAACTGGCTCCACTGTCAGGGACAGGAAACATTAGTAATAAGTTCATAGATTTACATTTTCCCCAGGGAAATACAGGAATATCAGAGATCAAAAGTTGGAGAAAGGAGTTATTTTTATACAGAGTGATTTGCAACCAGCATTCATTGGGGGGAGTAAATAAATTACAGGCCCTTCACTTTGGGGTTGTTTAAGTTCTTTTTCTTTAATGCTGTCCCTTTTAACTACTGTAGAGAGTCTGTCAGGACTTACACAGAGCAGGGAGACTTCCCTGCCTGTGAAAAGGGCTGTTTTCCAGCAAAAAAAGTTAGTCACTGCAATTAGTTGTCATAGGCTGACATCATGTACTGGCCTGTGGGCGGGTGGCCGCCAGGGTGGCTTGGGGCAGGACAGGGGATGGGCCAGCCCAGCGTGCGGGGACATGGGGAGATGGCTCCGCTGGCCAAAAAGGTGCATTTTGGGGCTGTTAGACCCAGTAAGGTGTATCTGCAGGAGGTGACACTGCTGCTGATGCTGGGCGCAGTGGGGTGCACAGCACTGGGGCTTTGTGGACCTCTCCTCTGCCTCCGCCTGCCCACCGTCGGCAATAAAAGTCTGGTCAGGGCTGATTCGATCAGGGCAGGATGATGGCCAAGGGTGCCCTGCTCTCCAGGTGTGCAGGGATGGCTCCATGGGCTTTGCTGCCGCCCAGGCTTGTCCTTGTGCAGTTTGGCGGGTGGCTTGCAGCATCACTGGTACCTCGAGATGTCAGCTCTCTCCTAAGGGTTTCCGCGCCGAGCTGGTGTCCCAGCCCGGGTACAGCCACTGCTCCGTGCAGGGACCGCTGCAGCAGCCCCTGCTCCCCTGGGAGCTGCACCACGGTGGACCAGAGGCCATGTTCCCCTCAGCCACCCGGTCACCCACTGGGGCTGAACCATGCTGGCAGCGTCTGGGGTGGCAGGGAGCCAGTCCCAGTTGTGGTGGAGACACTGGAAACTTTGACCAGGCATTTTGTCTGGTGTCATCAATTAAAGGTGAGGCACTCGCTGGCTGGGCAGGATAATGAATGATGGTTTTAAGTACAACTGGAAAAACAATAAAATACTCTATTAGGGTGACACAGCTGTGAACAATGAACATTAAACAACTTCACGGCTAGCAGAGCTGCTGCAGCAACACTTAGCCCTGGCGTTTGATGGATTCCTGTTTGGAGTGCGCCTTGCAAAACGACTCTTCATCCACCCCAGGCACAGAGGGCTGGGAACTGCTCTTTCCTTCTCCTGCTTAAAAATACATCCACATAAAACGTGCTTTAAGAATCCCTTAAGGTTCATTAATGTCACAAGCAGGGGAGGAGAAAAGAGTTGGAAGGCCTTGAAGTACATGTCGGAAACACTCCAGAGAAAACTGTAAATGCTGCTGGGATGAACTGCAGGCTCTGGAGGATCAGTTGTGCTGGAAGACTATTTATTTTCCAGTCTATTTTAAACACTGGACTGTTTCAGATAAGAGTTGCCTGTGGTGGCAGACAGGATCGTGGGACTGGTGTGCAGGAACTCATGCCAGATTCATTTCTGGGGAGTATTTCCTCCCTGCCTTGATAAATCTGCCTTGTCTGCTGTACCAGGTTACTTCCTTTGGAGTTCTCTCTCCTTATTATTACTTATTAAAATTGCCTGCAAATAGCACTTGGGCTTCATGCAACATCCTGTACAAACAATTCATCCTTCTCGTTATCTTGAAGCTGACAATTCCCAACAGGGACACAGAGGGTAGGTGGAAAAATGCCTTGAGAAGAAACAGAAGTGGCCATCCCTTATTGCTAGGCGGGAGAAACTGCACTGGGGAGACTGGAGAGGGCAGAAGATAAGTGTGGACTTCCCCCCTTCAGAGACAAAACCATGAAAGGGAAGAAAACTAGAAGAAACTAAGCCAGCAACACTGATGAGCATCCTCCCTTGCCCACTGGTGCTGGGGTCCTGAGTTGGTGTTCAGAGGGGTCAGCAAGCCCCCTGCGACCTGACCTTGCAAACTCCCGCCCCTCCTTTGCCTAGATCTTATCTAGAAAATTGCTATCAGGTTACGTGGCTTGTTCGTAAGGGCTTTTGACTGCAGACAGCAAACCCGTGTCTTCCCTCTGCAGCTCCCAACACGGCTGTGCAGGAGAGGCCCGGCTTGGGTCACCGGCCCCTGGACTTTGAAACTGCTCTGCATCCCTTTCTGCAGGGAAGAGATACAGCGTTTAGGTGGCCTGAGGCCATGTGAAGGGGGAAGGTCTGGGGAGTCGAGCTGCTGGCTGGACTCTTTGGAGACGCTTGTTCCCCCAAGGAGGCTGCCAATGGTGTTAGTACTGGGGGTGCTGTGCTGGAGTTGCACTGGGAACAGCTCTCCTTGCCCTCCTGGTCTCCAGGGCTTCATTCCCGGCAGCACAAGCCATCAAGGTGCAGCTCCCCAGACATCATCTCACACAGTCCTCTTGGCCTGATGGAGCCACAAAGTTCAGCTTGGCTCCCACAGGCATGGCACATTGCCATCAGGAGAGCTGCACTTGCAGAGGACCATTTCCACCTTGAGCATCACTCATGGGGGGCACAGAAGCAGTTCCCCCGGCTCCCTCCTGCCAGTCCGCCCCAGCCCAGGCTGGCAGCAGCCAGGCTGCACCCAGCCCTTCACTGACTCCCAGCCCAAGCTGTCCCTGCCCAAAGCAGCCTTTGGTCTAGCGTGTGACCTTCATCCCCCGGCCTGGGCACTACAGGACGATGCTACCCTGTGCATGTGGGCTTAATCATAGAGCATCTGCTTCCCATTGCGGCCGCCCAGGGCAGGTTTCCCCTCACAGCCTCCTGTGAGGGTGCTAATTTTATATATGCAGGCTGCCTTCAGCGTGGCCGTCAGGAGAGCTGTGGGGCTGGGCAGCAGTGGTGGGACAGGGGCTCTGACCTAGGCAGGGGGAGAAGGGCAGAGCGGGGTCAAGGCAGTGGGGAGGGAAAGAGGCTCCTCTTCCCACTGGGGCTATTGGGAAGCTGGAAGCAAGTCTCAGAGATGCTTGGCCTAGCCCGGCAGCGTGGAGGGGTGCCAGGGACTATTTTCAGACACCTCTCTCGTGGCAAGATCCCAAGCCCAGTATCGCTGGCACAGGCTGACCCATCCAAAAGCTGGAGGGTTTTGTGAGACAACTCCTTGCTACTCGGTGATGGGCAGCCCCTGAGCCAGGCAGTCATCTTAACTAGCAGTTCCCAGCCACAGCCTGCAGAAATGGTAAAGGCTGCTGGTGCCAAACGATGGATAACTCCTCCAGACGTTTTGGAGAAGCCTCTGGAAAACAGCCTCTTGAAGGGAGCTCAATTTTGGCTTTCTAAATTGAGGCTCCCCAAATTACTTTTGGAAGCATTAGCCATTATTATTTTCCTTCTTTCTGTCTAATCACAGTATTCTCCCCGACACTCGATGATAACAGGCGTCCAAGAGCTTCATGCCCCCCAGGAGGGGCCGCACACCATCACCGTCCCCAGCTCCCATGCTGTGATGGTCACCACTACCGTGCCAAGCACTGCCATCACTCTCCATCCATGGGCAAGCACAGGTGATGCCGAGCAAGAGACCCAGCAGTGCCTTAGTGAGGGGCAGGGCAGTGCTGCCAACCCAGGTGCTGCAGCGGGCAGCCAGTGCGGGAGCTCGATGCTGAGCGATGCCGAGGTTCTGCAGACCTGGCCAAGGGCCTGCCCGCCTGCCGCGGGAGGAGCGGGGAGAAGGAGGTGGTTGTGATGGGATGGCGATAACCCCGTCCCCACAGCCGGGGGCTGTTGACAACAGCATGTCACTTTCTGAGAGCACTTCGGGCTGCACAAGGGAAACCTCAGAGCACTTTGATCTGCGCTGGGGCTCCTTGATGTAAAGCAGGGACCGAGTGAAGGCGGCTGTGGGATGAGGCCTTTGGCTGTTGCCTCTCCTGAAGGAGAAACAGCGGCGCTGGCTGCCCCAGCAGCACTGAGCAGAGAGGCAGCGCTGCCCTTGCCAGCAGGGACTGAGGGGGGACCCCAAAATGTGTGTGCATGGCTGGGCAGGGCTGGGCTGCACAGAGATCAAAGGTCCTGCTGTCATCTGCTTTAGGGGATGCTTTGCATCTGCCTCTGCCCTCCCTCACAGAGGGCCAAGGGCCATGGCAGACCTTCATGCTATGGGGCTGGGGCCAGATCCTGCTTGACAACAGACCCCAGGACCAGCACTAGGAGCCTGGCTGCAGGCTGACAGACCTTGCAGTGTCTGCACCCCATTTAATGGGGGAAAATGGGGCACGGGAAGCAAAGCAGTCAAGCCTGGTGCAGCTGAGAAAGCTCTAGTCTCTGCTGTAGCTAGAATGAGACCATGTTGGCAAGAGCCCACGCAGCCCAACAGGACTTCAGGCCCTTGCAAAGAGTCCTTTATGGTGCACTGGAAATCCTCCCCCAGCAGTGCACCCAGAGGCTGGTTTAAATACCTGCTGGCAGCAGTTCCCTGAGTTACCAACCAACTTCTCCATCCTCCACCAAGAGCCAGCTAAACCCTGGGTGAAAACACACCCAGCAAGCATGTGTGCAGGGCTCAGTCTGCAAACCCGGCCACCTTTGGGCACTGCAAACCACCCCCTAGAAAGTGTTCATACCAGAGCAGAGCCTGGTGTGCAGGGCAGGCAGGCCACGCCGCTGGCTTGGGGTGGGACTGAGAACTGCGAATGAGAGCATCTTTGTGCGGCGCCTCTGACCAGCGTGGTGCATATGGTCCCTATTTATTTGACTTTTTTGCTGCTGGATCACTTTCAGAATAGTTTTCTGCAATTACTTTAAGTTTCCCCAGTGCAGATTGGGAGTGAAGCTTGTGCTTCAGGAGATAAACTGCAGACCGTTTGGCATCAAGGGAAGCTGTTAATTTGCCAGCAGCAGAGACAGAGGGAAAATGAAAATGAAGAGAGATAATTCATTCCCATCGCAGCTTGGTTTTGAAAGAAAATAAGGTCTGCGGGCTGGAGAGACACAACTAGAGCTGGTTATTAATGTCTCAATGCTGAGGCCAGGCCAGCAAAGAGAAACCCGCAGCCATCAGAGCCCTCACCCTCAGGTATGCAGGGCCACTGGGTTCTGGACCTCAACGTGGGACTGCTGGTGAGGCTCCCCTGGGAGGTGCTGGTCCTGGTGCCCCTTCTCATGTCTTGGCTTGCCTGCTGGGCATGCCACTGGGCTCAGAGAACTCCTTATGGCTGCAACTGCGGTGTGATATTCCCCACTGTGCATGGAAAAGAGTGCATGTGGAGATTATCTGCCATGACCAAGGATGCAGAATCGGTGTCGGAGGCGGGATGCGATACCTGCACCTGCCTGGCTGTTCCCTGTGCTGTTGACCTGCTCTTGTTCAGTGACACAAGATGGTTTTGCAGGTCCTTCCCATCCAAGGCTCCTGCTGCAGTGGGGAAACAGCTCTGGGTGCCCAGGTGCCCAGACTCGGGGCTCAGGGTGTGGGACTCACCATGGGGACTGCTCTCAGCACACACCAGCCATGCTGGGCCGGCCAGGAGGATGCTCATGGGGAGGATGCTCAGAGGGTGACAAGGAGAGGTTTGGGTGTGCCCCAGGCATGGCCACGTGTGAGCAGCTCCTTGGCACGGGTGTGTGCCATGGACCCCCGCTGCTCTTCCGCTTATTGATGTTATCCTCCGGCCATGAGCTGGAGCAAGCCACAAAAAACTTTCTGCATCTGCCTCGCTTGCGCTTGCAACCTCCCCCATGCTCCCTCCCACCTTCCTTTATTTATGGGACAGCTATTTCCTTTCAGAAAGAAGTAGCCAGTATTATGAACTGGCAAAAGGTTTTGAATGAAAACAAGGTGTTTGCTTAAATCACAAAAGATCTGGACTTTCTGATGGGTGTTGGTGTGTGACACACCAGCCTTCCCTTCCTCCCTTGCAGCCGGTGAGGACCACAGTCCCTGTCCCTCAGGCACATGCCAGCTGTTTTTTTGGCTCCTGGGATGCTCTGAACACTGTTTGAGGGAAACTAGTTGCCAACTACCATGGTGTCTGCATTTAAAACCTGTCCCTCATGTTCCTCGCCTGTGTCACAAGTACTAACAACTATTAATTTTTCCAGCAAATGGGGGCCCCATGTTGCTGCCCTCCATCATGGTGGAAGAGATGATGGAAGGCTATTGCAATAAAGTGAGGTTTTGGGGGGGAAATTTGGATGATATTGATCACAGGTGGTAGCTGCTGTAACCAGAGCAGTAAACTTTCCTACCTCAGTACTTCTTTTGACCTAAAATAACTTCTGCACTTAGGCAGCATCTTTCTGAAGTCTGAGCAATGGTTATTTTTTATGGGGAAGAGAAAACCCCCAAGCCCAGCTCCTCCCATGGCAGCACAGCATGAAGGGGGCACCTGACTGATGGACACGCTGGCGAAAGAGGATGTGGGGTGGGCAAGGTGCCTGCAGGCTGGTGTCCTACTGGGGGCTGCAACAGGATGAGGCCCCAGGCACCAGCCATGCAGCGGCCTCACACAGGGCTGTAGCTGAGGGTGTGCTGGCTGTTGTGGTGGGAGGATTTGGGGGACCAGGTCCCTGGGGGGCAGGAACCACTGGATTTAAAGCCAACAGGGTGGGCAGGACATGGGGAACACTTCCCAGCCCTGTGGTGCTGACCTGGCTGGGCACCTCTGCACTGGCTGGGAGCTCCCTGCACCTCCAGGTTTGCTCTATCATCACCTCAAAGAGAAGCAGATACCTTTATTTATAGAGGAAGGGCACCATTTCGCTTCCTGCCCCTCTCATCGGAGAGTCGCCGGCAAGGCGGGGGCAGCTCCCATACCGGCTGTTGGCCTCTCAGTCCCAGCACCGGCACTGACATCCTTTCCTGACACACATCAGTTTCCTGCGTGCGGCTCTCGTGCCACTTCCTACCCCACTTCTGTTTCCACTGAGCACTGCATGTCACAGAGCGGAGGAGGGGGGGGAAAAAAGAGAAAAAAAAAAAAAAAGAAAAAAAAGAGTAGCTTTTCTTTCTGCTCCCATCATGGGCTGAAGCGAGGTGCAGGTTGGGCAGGTGGCTCCTGTCCCCACAGACAGTCCCCCAGGAGCATCCCTGGCATCAGCTCACCCATCACATCCGGACGGGTGAGGAGGGGTCACATCCCCAGCTGCGGTCGCCTATAGTTTAACACTGAAATTCTTTTGTTTCCTGGTTAACAGCCTGATTTCTGAGGTCAGCGAGAAGGGCAGGTGCACTGCACCCCCACACATCCCCGAGCTGCTGGGGCTGGGTGCTGCCACCCCTGTCGTGGTTTTAGGGTGGCGGGGGGCTGCCCCAGCCATGGCTGTGGGATTGTTCCCCCCACCCCTCCCGCTGCAGGACCACTCAACAAACCCGCTTTCTGCCTCGTTCGGGAAAGCGGGAAAAGCGATCAATGGCTCCAGCCCTGTCTTTAGAAAGTGGATTAGGGCCAGTGAATAGGAACTGTCTCTCTAATGAAGTGCTATTACCAACAGGCTAATTGAGTAATGACATAATGCAGGCCCTTGAAGCTCTTTATAACGGGCCATGACTCTGTGCCGCGACACGCCGCCACTTCCTCGCCTTGCCCCGCTCTGCCTCCAGCGCATCGCCAGCAAAGGAGGCTTAATGTGCAGCACCGTCCTCCCCGGAGCGGCCACAGACAAAGTGTCGCCAGCATAACCCTGCGTGGAAAATGCGGAGGTGGAGGGGAACCCGGATTAATTAGCTCAGGAGACGCCAATCTCCTCACATGTGAAATGTGAGCCTTTTTATTGAGAAAAGTAAAACAGGCCTCGCATTGCTTTCAGGGAGCCCAGTAAAACAGAAGGTGATCCATAAATATGTATGTTATGCTGGATTTAAAATACTTTCTGATGATTTTCTAGGCAGATCTCCAATAAGTTACAGCACAGCATTGCTATTGTAAAGCTGTCGGCACAAGCTGGTAACTCCTGAACTTCTTATTGTGGGGAGGACGTGGGTCGCTGCTGTGCATGTGCTTGTGTCCCTTGTGCCAAAGTGTTCATCCTCAGGTGAAGAAATGAAATATAATGCTTTATGGCTTTCATTTTTAACCCATTGCTGGTAATGGAGCGGGTTGTAAAGTGCTTGGGGCTCTGTCGAGGGTGTCTCTGCAGAGAGGGTCCGGGGCTGCTCCAGGCTCTTTGCTCAGTGTTACCCATCTGCCGGCCCCTGCCCAGGAACAGAGACCCACTCCCACCCCCCACAAGCTTGTGCCCACGAGGGGGGCAGTGCTGGCAGCCCCCAAAGCTCTTACCATTATTGGGACCAGCTGAAGCAAGAGAGAAGAAACAATCACATTGGGCTTGTCCACCCCTCTGCGGTCTCCCACCCTACCCCCCGCCCCCGAGATCAACCAGGCACTGCCCATCCTCCCACCAGTGACAAGATTTGTGCAGGGGACATAAATACTTGGAGAGTGAGACAGGGAGGGTGTTTCTCCCCTGTAGGGTGAGTGGAGCTGCTCTGCCTCCTCAGGGTGAGGAGTTTGTGCTCACTTCTCCCTGGAGAGAGCCGGCTTCTGCCAGGAGGATTTACAGCCTGGTTTTGCATGTCTTGGCAGGTGGATGATGCTTCTCGGGGGCATGGTGCAGCCTGGGAGCATCGGCCCTCACCCCGCCAGTGCAGGGGCAGGCAGGGAGGGACTCGCAGGCAGCATGGCCAGGGAGAGGCAGTGCCCTGGGAAAGGCGAGTGCAGCTGGTGCAAGACCACAATGATGCTGAAACCCAGACCACCTGCATCCACAGGGAGAAATCCTCCAGCCTCATGTCCCTTCCCCACATCTCCCTGGCTCCCTCTCTCCACATTTGCCACGTTCTTTGTCTCCATGGGAAGACTCACACCTCCCCAGCCCCACGCTATCAGTTCATCATCCGATTAAAGATTAATTTGAGATTATTGCTCATGTCAATAGCCCAGAGTTGGAAAAACAATAGCTACACCTGCAGCTTGTTTGTGAACCCCAGTCCTTATGGCGAGCTGTTAATGGATGGAGGCTTTCACCAGGACTGCCTGTTGACAGGGGCTCACAGGGCCCTGCACCGGCACCTGCTGCCCTTCTTGTCCAGCCAAAATGAACACACATATCTTCCAAGGCCTCCTGCAGTCTCAGGTATCTCAAGTGGGAAACCTGTGTTGCATCTGCTGATCGCCACACGAGCCATCCCAGCTTGTGCAACAGGCCCTGGTCATTCCCTTCCCCAAATCAGAAACAGCCCTCCAATGATTGACTTTAATAACGGGCCTTCCCTTGGATCCCGCCTGGTTTCTATTTGTTTATTCAGCTTTTTCTAGGTAAGGTAAGAGCCAAAAGAAGAATTAGGCTGCTACACTTTGTATGGGCTGAGCTTTGGCTGCCTTTTCCCAGGGCTGCACACTCGGATGCTGGAACTCTCCTCCGGAGGCTGTGGGGGATCCAGGAGATCACAAAGATAACATTTCTATCAGACAGTTTTGCAATGACAGGAGAAGAAAGTGAAATATTTTTTCCTTCCTACTGCCCTGGAGGTGGTAGGAGTCATTTTGGGAGGCAGTGGCAGGGCTGTCCCCCACCAGCTCCCTGCCTTGAGGTGAAGTCTGCAGGGAGCCCCCAGCTCAGCTGAGCGTGAGGCAGGCTTGGCACGTTCCTTGTGTTTAAACACTTTCCAGCCCTTCTTCTTTTTCCCGTTCCTCTTCCCAATGCCTGGATGCCCCATGGGGGGTTTGCCAAGGACTTGTGTGTGCAGAGTGGCCCCGGAGCTGCTCTTTGCCCTCACGGCACCAGGGCCAGGTGTGCCTCATGCCCATCCCCAAGAGAGATGAGGACAGAAAGGGGTGAAAGAGGTAGTTTTGGGAACTGCAGCCCCCAAATGACCAAGCAGATGAAGCTTAACCTTTGCAAAGGTGGTTGTAATCCACCCACTTCCCTTTTCACCCCCTCTGGGATGCTCTGGATGCCCACAGAGACAGTACGCTTTCAAACAGTGGTGTGGAATCCTTAAAGCCCTTTTTAACACGGTATCTCTGCATGGGTCTGCCCCAGCTCTCTGTCCCGCAGGACATCCCATGGCAGGGTAGGTTTCTAAACACCCTTAATTCTGCATTGGATCAGAGAGGGGGGGGAAAAAAACCTAGTCCTCTCTGGGAAGAAAAGGCACTTTGTGGTTTCCCTGAGCCTTTGAAAGGGCTCCAGGAGCAGAGGGAACGTACGTGCTTGTTTAAAGGTCCTGTGGAGGTCCGTGGAAATTAAACGGCGGAGTTCAAACACTCGATGCCGTGGCCATGCTGCCGCCCGGGGAGCGCGGCAGCCCGGAGCCGGCACAGCCTGCACCCCGGCACCACGGCCCCTGCCAGCGGGGCCCCCCCGCTACCTGCCAGGCGCTTGATTGAATCCCGGCTTTTACGAGCGCTGACACCGTAATCTGTTACAGATGGTCACACAAGGTGGTCACCAAATGGTTCCTCCCGTTAATCACCGGCTCCCGCCCTCGCTGCCCCCACCTCTGAAACTGCAGCCTGCACTACCTGGATGAAACAGCCCGGCTGCGGGCAGTGGCTTTACGGTGTGTTTAGTTCCTGTGGCATTAAAACAGAGAGGAGGGGAAAAAACGGAAAAAACTGCTGAGGTTTCACCATGAACCCTCTGGCTTTGCCATGCAGCATTTGCTACCTGCAGAAGCTCAGGGGGCTGAGGGCAGGAGACCATGGCACTGCTGCCAGCCTCACTTGCTGCCAGGGATGCTGCTCTGGGGAATGTCCTTCTGCAAACGAAATAAAAAAGCAATTGCAACTCATCCTCAGGCCCAGCTCCTGGGTGGAATTCTCCACCACAGAGACCCAAAGGCGTATGGGGCCAGAGAAAGGACAGAGGGGGTTGCCCACATCTGCAGCAGGTTTGAGCTGGAAGCACAGGTGCTCTTGTAATGGGCCCCAGCCCTCTGCCCATCCCGACAGCCCTCAGGGTAGAACTAAGAAATAGTTTTGCTGTAGGCAAATGAGCAGCCAGTCAGAAGAGGAAGGATCTGGGCTGTGTCCATCACCCTGCAACAGGGCAGCAGCTGGTCCAGACCCGAGCATAACCTGGGGAGGTCGGAGGCACTGTCCCAAGCTGCAGGACAGCATCTGAGTGGCTGTGGGTCCCCGGGACAGAGGGTGCTTGGGCAGGGCAGGGAAGGGAACAGATGCAGCAGTAGCAGAAGTGCCAGTGGGCAGTGCTTTTTGTGATTCAGAACAGGCAGCATTTCTTTTTTCCAGTGTTTTAAGGCTGCATTTGTGTTTGAATGCCAGCGGGATTTGTCAGTCGGAGCCTAGGCTGTCCTCCACCCATTTTATACCTTCTCTCTAAAAGCCTTGCATCCCAGCCAGGCTCTGGACAAAGCCAGGAACACAACTGAGAGCAGGAAAGATTGCTAAGGAGGAGGTTTCTCACAACTCTCATCGCCTGCCTAACCAATATTAGTTGAAGCCCATTGAGAGGGAGCTGGCAGGGTTCCCCGGTGGGTGCCAGTGCAGGGACGAAGCAACAGCCTGAATGACGCGGGAAAGGGTCCCCTTCCGAATCGGTGACAGCCGTGACACGCATGGATGGGGTAAGGCTCAGCCTGTGTGGTGCGGTTGGATGCCCGCTGCAGGGCCCTAACGCTAAGCAGTAACCGAGGGCTCTCGTGTGTCAGAGCCCCAAAGCCAACACCGACCCGGGCTGCGGGACAGCCTGCGCCACCGCCCCGGCAGGCACGGCTCGGCCGGCTTCTGCTCCCTGCTCACCCACTGCTCGACCCTCCTTTCCAGCTCCTGCAGGTGGTCCGTTCTCAAAATTGGTCTTTTTTTTAACTATTTAGCTGCTTTTGCGGCTCCAGGATTTTATGGATGGAAAGCTGAAAGTAATTAGTGCCCCTCCCCCGCTTCCTGTTGGGAAAAGGAAGAAAAAAGCACACACAAGAGCAAACCCAAAACTTCCTGCCCTGCTTAATAATCGAGTAATGAGTCCAACTCGGCTGGGAAAGTCAGTTTATACTGAGTGAGCTCTTAATTAAAGAAGGGCCTAGCAGCAGCTCTGCTCCCTTTTACAGCCACACACATCTTCCTGCTCCGTAACAGCCCCTGGGAGAGGCGCAGGGAGCCAGACGCCAGCGAACTGAAAGGGGGGAAGAGTGCTGGGGGGCACACGCTCTTATTCCCTGGTTAAAAGCAATGTCCTGAAGATGGCACTGAAGAAATACAGGGGGAGAAGGACAAAATCCTGGGTCCTGGGGGAGGCAGGTAGCAAGACTGGCTGCACTGTCCCTGAATCCCCAGATTCAGAGGGGGCTGGGAAGGTGCAAGGCAGGTGGTTTGAGGCTTTGGGACAGTTTCATTATGGGAATCAATAGAGGCAGGTACCTGGGGTATCCTGGAGCACCTGCACCTCGGTCCCCTCCCGGCTGTAGGCCTGCAGGGGACAGCCCCACCTGCGCTTGCTGAAGGGCTCTGCCGTGACAACAGGATGTGTCACCTCTGTTGCCACCCACCCACAGCAGGTCACCCACCCCGAGGCTCAGCTCAGTGAGGTGCCTGGTGCTTTAGCCATCCCCAGGGAAGCTCAGGAGCTTGCCAAGAGCCAGAGGCAGCCCCATCACCACAGCAGGGCCATCCCCCACGCTGCAGCACAGACCTGCTCCACACAGAGCACCGAGGGACACAGCCAGGCCACGGGTGCTCTGATAGCCCCGTGGGGAAGCCAGCACCCACACGGGCAGGCTGGGAGGGGCCGGGCAAGCCCCTGTGCTTTCCCATGAGGAGCCAAGGCCATGCACTGTACCCCCAGCAGCCTGACACCCCCCAAGCCTGCACCACTGCACAGCTGTCCCAGCCCTTTGGCAGGAACTGATTCAACCTGTCTTTTCCTCCCCTGCAAGGCAGATCCCCTTGTGATGCCACTTGTCATTCACCTGCAGCCAGAGGCCCCAAGTGCAGGGTAGGAGCAGGAGAGCCAAGTCCAGCACCCTCACCCCAGCCCTCCAGTCCCCACAGCACTCCCCACCGCACCGGCTGCTGCATAAAACCCCATTATAAATTAAACATTTTATTGAATATCAATAAACTGTATATAATTATATAAAAAGTTTCATCAGTACAAAATTGTGGCACAAAAATATAAATACCAGTGTACCTTTGAAATGTAAACATCCTCTTTGTAATGATTCCGTGAAAACAATGTCCAAAGAAAGATGCATTCAGGAGGCACCTGTCAATACCCATAAATAGGGCTTTTGGCACACACCTGTCGATGGGCAGCCCTGGGACAGGCCACCATTGTATTGGCTGACAAGTGCCTGCTATTAGTCACAGTTCTCTTGAAAAGCAGTTGTTAAGAGTCATATTAACAGGTGCTTGAGTGCATAGCTGCTCTGTAAACAGGGTTGGTGTTTGAAATGGCTACCCATGCCTTTTATGGACACTGTTAATCTCGCAGGCATTGCAAATTGTCATTGTGCTGGGGAGAAGCAGCTGCTTCACAACTACTGGGATACTGTATTATTGCATAGTTACACCTTCTACAGGCGGCATATATACACTCAGGGCAGGGGGGGGTAATATTTTGTCCTTCATTAAAAAAATATTGGTTCTTAAAAGTTACCAAGTGGTTACAGTTAAAAAAAAACAAACAAAACAAAACAACAAAAAAACAACACAAAAACCCCCAAGCTACATGGTCACAATTGTTTGATACCGGCGGTGGGGCCAGGGTTCAGGTCCAACCCTGCAAGGTGCCGAGTGCCTCCGGCAAGCGGGGGCACCTGCTGAGGGGCTGCGCCAGCAGCGGGTCGGGCTCAGGGCTGCGCCCCCCGGGTTTCCCGCACTCGCTTTGCACCGGAGTCCAATCCTGCACCCTCAGCCGCCGGGATGGGAGAAGGATCAGGGCTTCGCATTGCACAGGAGGCACGGAGCGAGGAGTGTGAGGGTCTCGAGGGCCGGAGGAGCTGGGTCCGGCCCGGCGCACGCTGCGATGGCGACGGAGGAAACTAACTCCTACAGAAACTAGTTACAATATAGGTTTTCGCGTGGTGAGAGGCCTGGGGGAGCGGAGTCCTCAGCGAGAGCCGGAGCAGCCCGTCTCCTCATGCTTGTGGAGCAGCGACATACGGGAGAAAGTCCGGGAACAGGTTTTGCATTGGTACTTCTTTACATCTGAATGGGTCTGCAGGTGGGCTCGGAGATTAGAGCGGTCAGCGAAGGCCCGGTTGCAGTGTGTACAGGAAAAGGGCTTTTCACCTATGGGACAAAGAGAAACGCTCCCAATTAACCAGTGCATCAACACATAGGGAATATCAAAGAAGGAGCCATTCATTAGCCGAAATTTGTGAAGAGTACAGTGAAAAGGAGTGCTGGCTGTTATTGTTCAGAGGGAAAGCCGAGCGAGGTATGTACAGCATTCACTTCAGGGAAAGCCACGGATTTGGGAATTTCCTACTCCCAGAAAAACCTCTCCTATGAACCACGGAAAATTAATGCTGGAAACATCTGCAAGCAGCAAGGCAGTTGCACATACAAACGAAGACACGATATTCATCTCCTGCCTGGAGCCAAGCGAAGCGTTTGCAGAGAGGCAGGAAAGCCAAGCACTATGTGTTAATTATATCATAGCAGGCAGCGGCTGAAAGGCGCCAGCGCCAGGGCGAGTATAGCTATTTCCTCCGCTGAACCCCGCGCTCCCCCTTCTCCCGCCCGGCTCGCATTGAAAAGCCTGGCCAGGGCGAATTCCTCCCAGAAAGACTCTTTTGGAGGAAACAAATGCGTATGCTCAATTTGGAAAGCACAATTAAGTCTTCCCAGCTTCCTTCAGCCATCATCTTTAGTACGTTAAGAGGGTGTGAAATCAGTGCCAAGTAACAATTACCCCATCCCCGCAGCCCCACAAAGGATGCTCGGGAGACGCATTGTGCGGGCGGCCGTGGCGGCGGGGTGGGCTGCAGCTGCGGCGCCCGGACCCGCACCAACAGGTGCCCCCAGCACCTGCCCGCGGCCCCGCCGAGGTGCATCTCGGCAGCGGGTGCGCTTTGGGCCGAGCGGGGCGGCGGGTGTGGGGTGCTGCCCTCGGCGTGGGCAGGGAGGGATGCACAGGGCGAGAGCGCTCCAGCACTCTCATAACCCCCTTTGTGAAACCGGGCCAAAAAGCGTCTGCCATCACGCCATGGCCGATGGGGCCAGTTGGCGGGCAGGCGCGGCACTAACAGCAGCACACAGATTTACGAGCCGAGCCTTGACCCTGCGCTCGGTTCCAGCCAAGAGGATATTTAAAGGACATTTGAGAGAGAGATGTGCCAAGGGGGTTTGGGAAGCCCTTATCTCCCCAGATAACACCTGGCCCGTCTATTCGCTGGGGGCCGGGGAGCTGGGAAGCGGGAAGCGATAAGGGAGGGAGGGAGGGAGAGGGGCGAGCGCCGGCGTTACCGGTGTGCGTCCGGATGTGGCCCTGCAGCAGCCAGGGCCGGGAGAAGGCCTTGCCGCACATCTTGCAGACACAGGGCAGCGTGTGGCTCCGGATGTGCATCTTGAGAGCCCCCAGGCTCACGTACTCCTTCTCGCAGTACTTGCAGCTGAAGGATTTCCTGGCCTGGGCGTCGCAGTGCAATTGCTTGTGCTTGGAGAGCCCGGCGAAGGTGGAGTAAGCCTTGGCACACTGGGCGCAGCGGAAGCGCTCGGCGGCAGCGGGGGCTGAAGCTGGGCTGGGGGGCCCCGAGCTCTTGCCTTCATCCTCCTCACTGGAGAGCGCCGTCAGGTCCAGGGCGGGGGCCGTGCTGCCCGCCGCCTCGCTTCCCGGGCCGCCCGGGAAGAGGCTGGAGAGCAGCCCCGCGTCCCACACCAGCGGCGGGTAGTAGGCGCCGGGGCCGAGCACCTCGGGCGGGGGGATGACGGGCAGCGGGCACGTCTCGTAGAGCAGCGGGGCGGCCAGCACTGCGGGAGGCGGCAGCGCTCAGCAGGGGCC
>NW_020799125.1:7690435-7700346 GCF_003259725.1 Athene cunicularia
GGGAGGGTGATGGCCGGAGCCCCCACGCGGGGCGGTCCCTGTCCCTGCCCCACCGTTGGGGGCTGCGGTGCAGGTTAGGACAAGCCTCCGCCTGCCCCGCTGCGCCGAAGCGCTGCTGGGACACAGCCCGGCGGAGGGCGGGTTGGGGCACACTTTGCCGCAGGTTATTAATCCTCTGAGAAGAGGCAATGGCTTGTGGAGGAGCGGGATGGATCAAGCACAGCCCTTGCTGCCTCCCCCCCCCAGGCAGGGGTCAGGAGCACCTGCCCGAACATGCTTCTCCCTTCTGCTGGGCAGGTTTCAGGCAGCACAGCCTCCCCTAGTAAGCTGCTCTCTGGTTTTCTTCCCTTCTATCTTCTCCTGACTGCTTCCCCACGGGCATGGCAGTGTAGGTCAAACAGCCCCAGTTCCGTTGGCTTTCCGCTCCCCAGGGACATGTGCCCACGGGAAGGTGCCCAGGCCTGGCAAGCAGGTGATGGAACAGTGGTGAGTGGAGCTGGAGTGGTCCCCCCGACCTGGCAGTTAAAAAGCCCAGCCCTGGCTTCCAGCTTGCCCCATCCCTCTGGCTCACATGGGGATTTTCCCGCTGGAAGGGCTCAGGGCATGGGTCCAGCCACCTGCTGTGGGAGCTGCGCTCAGCTCCCGGCCAAGACAGCTGCTGGCGGCGGGTGGCTGCAGGAGAAGGAGAAATGGGACCTGCTGGGAATGCCTCCTCGTTCCCGGCCAATGCCCAGTCCTGCCTCTTAGAAAAGGGCCCGTGGTGCTGGGCCACTCATGATTCACCCATCACACACCACTCTGCCAGCCCCCACTGACCACACATTACTGTTTAGCCACAACCCATATGAAATGCAGAAGTGGGGAGCAAAGCTTTCCGCTGGCACGGCTGCAGTGCAGGGGGCTCAGCTCACTGTCAGTCTCTCCTTGGGGCAGGAGCAGCTTGGAAAGCTTGTCCGACCAGCCACACGCAGTCCTGTGGATATGAGAAGCATTTGCAAACCCTTCCCCTGCAGCCACATGCTCTGGAGCTGGATCCGTCCCTCCTTTGCTGCAGAATTGCCCATGTTTATCCACACAACACATCCCTGGATCAGCCTGAATTTCAGGGGAAGATGTGCCCCCTGAAAGCCTTGGGGGATGCAAGGGGGGGGGGGGGGAGCAGCAGCCACGGTGCTGCTGCAGGTGCCTCCCCTGGCACCTTGCCGGTGCCCGCCCCATGCTCCTCCACCTGCCACGGATGTGGTTACACTGGGGACACTTGTACGAGGAGCCCAACTAGGTGGTTTTCTTTCAAGAAGCAAAGCCTGCTCCTCTGTTCTTTCTGAAATGTTAGTAATCAGATTTGTTCCAACCACTATGCATGGAAAAACTTGCATGTGCTAGAGGAAAAATCGAGACCAAGGGAGAGAGTGACCTGACCTGCCTGTGCCCATGAGCCAACAAGCTATAGGGCAGGAGACCAGAGGGGAGGAGAAGCTCTGCAATGATTCACAGGCTGGAAATGGCAGTGGTTTCTCAGCTGTCCCACCCTGCACCACAGCACTGGGCTCTGGCAGCTGCTGAGCCCCAGGGTGGCCAGAGCAGCCCTGCCACCAGCCCATGGCATGGCTCCAGTCCCAGACCCACATGGGCTGACCTGAGGAGCTCCCAGACACACACTAACCACCTCCAGGGTGGCAAGTCTGCTGCAAATTCTTCTTTTTACCTTCTTTGGCCCCATGGTTACATGAAGCATCTGAAATATCCTGCAGAACAAAGCTCATGTTGCCAAGGGAGAGCGTGATGGGGCAAAGGGAAGGTCTGGCCATGAGGTGTGGGGAGGTGGTGTGCACCCCCACTGCAAGACCCGTGAAGCTCCACAAAACCCACCACAGGCCTCTGAGCTGGCTGCAGGACTATTGGGACCAGCACAGGGCCCGGAGGTGCGAGCCCCGTTCTCTCCAAAATGCAAGACCTCCCTCTGCTGTCGGCACACGCCGTGCCGGCCACCACTCCAGTTGCTGCAGCACCCAGGGTGCATTTATTCCCCCTGTGCTCGGGTTATGGAAGGGAAGCTCCACTGTAATATTTTTTCAAAGCCCAGTGTCTGAGTACTAGGTAAAGGCAGAACAAATATGAGAAGAACTAGAAGAAAGACCCAAGCCTGTAGCAACACTACTTACTTTCACTGAGGGTTGAGTATTTTCTGGAGTTTTGGGGAAGCAAAAATGGTTTCTACAGTCCTTGTTTGTAGCACCTGGAGAATAATGTGGTTTATCCATAAAAAATGAATTACTTCTGAAGAACGAAGCACAGACCAGTGCAACTGTGACACGAAACTCTGCATTAGAAAAACAAACAAAAACCCATCCCCAAAATAGGCAAATGCCCCACTGTCATTTTAGGTATATTTAAACAAAAGAAAAGCTTTAGGACCACGAGCACATCCCTCATTTGCTTTTCCATGACTTAACAGAGCCTTGATATTGTGTGAGATGTTAATCCTCCTTACACTGGTTTTGCCAGTGACCATCCAGTACAGCTGGCCAAAGGCCTCAAAGCAAATGTGCTGTGCCCTTGTCAACCAGGTGACATGAGGACCCAGAACACACTATTAATGCTTTGTTATAGATGGGATCCTTTACAAGATCTCATCTCCCCAGTGTAAGGAGACCAGGGGCATTTATTTCTATAATTCCAGATGAGCCAGTGCCTTTGTGTTAGGCAATTAATGCTGACAACGATTTATCAGACCTATTAAGGCCAATCTTTGACTGGAGACAGATTCATTTAAAAAAAATAGCTCAGTTGCAAGCTTGTCTCTTCCCATTTCGTCCCTCTCCTTCTGCACTAATAGTCCTCCTAAGGCTGACTCCTGTGCCAGACACAGGGAATTTCACAGGTCTGAGGTGGCCCGATTGCATTATCACCAACAATGGGCACTTGGGGTTTGCTGCAGCTATGAGATCAGCTGCTGATGAGGTGAGAGCAGCTCTGGCAGACTACTTCACTCTTCTGCAGTAACACCCCACTGAATTTAGAAGCCCAAACTAGTTTATTCTAAGGCTTTTTTTCATCACAAGTTTCTACACACAAATGAGATGAATTAAGGCTATACACAGGACACATGCACCTCTCAACAGAATGTCTTTTTAAATCGACCAGCAAATATCAGAAAGACATACCCCATGTAAACACGCTTGTGAAGCTGATGAAGCAGCATAGAGACACAAAGCTCTGTAGCAGCTGGAGTAAGCAGAAGTCCATAGCCAGGTTTATCTACCTCTGTGGATGCTCGAGGCAGCACAGAAAGCAGTGCTGGGAATTCTGGTGCTACACGGCTGGCAGGTGCCAGGACATTGCTTCTGATTCACACACAAACGCAATCAAAGTTAAAGCAGAACTAGCATGCATTCCCCAGTCAACATTTCTGGTCTGTACCTTCTGTGAAATAATTCCCTAGTAATCAATTGATGCAAATCAAACCTAAGTTGTATAGTCAAGGACTTGGTTGGCAGGCGGTTAGGGTACAATCACTCCACATGAGCAGTTTCTGACCAGCCTGCTACAAGCCAGCCTTCACCTCATTTGGAGCTACCTGAACTTGAGGGCAACACAAGGAGGTAAACATCACACACCTGACAGCCAGAGGAGTTAAAGCTATAGCTTAGAGCCCTGCTGGACAGTCACAAATTCCCCACTTAAACAAGAAAATCAGGGGGGTTGTTCCTATGGCCTATATGAGCATTCCCATACAAGACTGCACCTGCAGCATTCTGGCCAGTTCTAGCACAACATGAGACAAATTATTTTTTGTAACCCATGTGGGTCTACTGTTCATAACATTATAAACAAAGTTGCAACTAATCAGTACAAAATATTTAATAGAAGACAAAACCTGAAATCTGTTTCTCAAGGTCTACTGTGCTCCCTGCAGCCTTACACAGCCAGCAAGAAGTGTTTTTAGGGAGGTGCTGAAATGAAACGTATGGACCACGAGGAAGAAATGACAAGAGTGGATATGAAGATAGGATTTTATAAATTAAATGAACTTTATTTGTAACTTGTCTTCAAAAGTCAGTAACATGATAAAGTAATTGCTCGGAAGCTCCTAACTGCTCCTTAAACATTATATCAGAATTGCGTGGAAGTGCACTTAGAACAGCAGCAGAAATCTAGATTCTGGTCAATGGGTATCACCAAACTGCATTCTAGCCAGAACCCAGAAATCCCCATCCAACCACTAATATATTGTAATCTCTTTGCAGATCAAGCATTAAAAATAACCAACACCACAGCACTTTTCCCACAGTACCATGAGATTAGTATTTCCCTCCCGCCACGACTGAGCTTCCAGTCACCAAGCAGATACTTAAGGATGAGTCTATAATAGCCCATACCAAGTTGGGGAAAACCTACTCAAACCAAGTTCAACGTAAATGTTAGAGGTCTGGCTAGGCACAATGCTTAATCAAGGTTCTAGCTGTGGTGTGTTTCGTTGTTTCAAGGGTGAGGCTATGCTGCAGTCTGCAGAGTGTGATGATACTAAGTTTACTGGGCAAATAAATTAATTAGTACTCAATTCTGTGGCGGTGCAGGTCCACTGCTCCAATTATGCATGCTTAAATTAGACTAGACATCTCAACACTAGTGTGATTTACAAGTTCTGGGCAGGTGTCTTAAATCATTATATATCAGTATCTTGACCGTGCAGTTAATGAAAACATTAAACTAAAAAGGAATCTCTATAGTAAAAGTGTAGACTTGAACACAGAGTATCCATTTACCATCTGCTGGAATTGCCACCCTGCTTTCTGGGTTATACTTTACTTTTTTCTTTGAAAGCTATACCTGCATACTATACACGTAATATTATATGGAAAACAATCTACGTACAGCTTCAGCTACTTTAGCAACATGAAAACCAGGAATTCAAAATACCTTTTAAAAATCTGTAATGCAGAAAGGTAGTGCTATGAATTACTGGTAAGTTTTGCCACCAGCTTGCCTTGAGAGATGGAAAAACTAGGAATATATATGAGACCTTGATTTTAAATAGAAAGCAGAGGTATTGAAAAAAACAGTTTGAATTCCCCTATCATCATAATGCTTAAAATCACTAGAAAACCAGTTTCAAATCCACCAATTTTAATCATAAAGCCAGCAAATACAATTAATATTTGCTAAGACAGTTAAAAAAAAAAAGATGCATTTTAACTAAGACCAACAGTAAATTTTATTTTCTTATGGTCAAAGTATGGGAGAAAGTAATAATCATGCATCGAACTAAAATATTTTGAACTAGTTGTTTATACAGGTGCAAAAATTTTATAAAGAAGTTTGTAGTTTGAAGACTCATACTGAAGACGTTTTCCATATAGGTGAGAGGCTGCCTATAAGAATTTAAACACCGGGAAACATTATGAAATCACAGGCATCATAGGTCACTTTAAATGAGTGCTGGTCTGACAAGTACAGTTAGCACCTAGAGGTCTCACTAAAGGAAAAGAGAGCTACAAATACACCTCTCATACTACCATTTAAGATATGTAAATGGGATTGGGAAGAGATGTTTATTAACTAGTTCAGGCCATTCCATTTGGAATGGTTTTGGACAGTCGAACCAACTGCAAAAGAAACCAAGAAATAGGCATTGGTAAAGGAAAGCAGATTTGTCTCCTCCATGTTGACCCACATGTAATTAAGCTTAGTATGAAACAAGTAAGAAAATTAGGCTGACAGGGTTGAATGGCATAGACTGTTAACAAGGGACTGAGTGGTACAGAAATATCAAACCAGAGTTTGAAACCAAGGCAGGGATTAAAGTCTTCCGTATTTCTGGATGCCTGAGTTCATCTTGGGATGTACAGGGAGAAGTGCGAAGATGCTGGGCATTTCCCCTTCATGGAAGCTTGGTTTTACAGTTAAGTCTTCTAGTTGGTTCATTTATCCCGCAAAGAACGCATCAAAACCTGTGCCATCATATCATCTTCATCAGCATCATAATCCTATGAACAAAGGGTACAGAAATTCTTTTACTGCAACAGCTGTGCTGGTTTGATACAACATCAAATAAGGACAGGAAAAAAGCTGTCTTTTCCTTTGACTTGCCAGTAATCCAATTTCTCTAATGATACCACCTGCATGGGTGAGATTTCACAGTAGGGGCTATGTAAAATATCTGGGGTTTTAGAGTCATCAGGCTGTATTCCAAGGGTGAGGAAACACATACCACAAAAGTATCATACGAAAAGCGGTGTCGTCTTTGAAGATGCTCCATGAAGTTAGCACTCCTGTAATTTGGATCTCCCCATGGCATTGATGCACAAATTGGGCAAACCTTCAAGAAAAACCCAAAAAAGCCAATCAAGGCCCAAAGGTTAAGAGCTTTAACATTTACAATAGGAAGGGCAGGACAGACACAGCACAAAGACTGAGGTTCCAGGTTTGTGACAATCGCTATTCTATATGCAAAGTGATGTCAAATAGTTTGTTGGGACATTTAATACAAAAGCCTCGGATAAGCCTGAATAATTTTAATTCATGACTTGGGTCCCTGAAATGGAATGGCTTACTCTTCTCCCTGTATTCTGAAAACTGTAATTCACTAGTGCTGTTTGCTTTAGAAGATTTCAGCCTTTATTTCTCAGTAACAGAAAAGTTTCCTTGATCTCCTTTGTAAAGATCATTTCTCTCCAAGAGAGAAAGAGAACCCTTTTTCTAAATAATTTGGAATTTAAAAAAGCTTTCCAGAAAAATGAAAGTTTCAAATTCAGTTCCACATTTTGCAATTCCTCTTATATGAGAGCGAGTATCAGCAGATTACTAGAATGATATACTAATTTTTGCAAGCATTTTTCCCAATAGTTTATAATATCTTCTTGCTGAAAATAGCAGAGGGGAAAGTTCAATGTCTGACTTTTTTGGAAATTACATTTTATTAATATGATGTTTGGTACTGTGCCTAATTAACTTTGAATGTCTGCCATTTTTCAAATAGGAAAGGAGGATGTGACCTAGCTGCAACAGGAACAGAGACTAGTCACCTCCAGAGAATGTACTGAAAACCAACATGAAAATTATGTAAAAGTTAAATGCATGAACAGCATACCCACATTTGACTTGAACAGGAATAATTATAAATATGTACTTAACTTCAAGAGTAAGTCTCTAATTCATTGTTTCAAAGGGATTTAAGACTAGACTTCATTGCAATTCTTGCACCAAGACTTTTTATTACCACTTGTTTTGCATCCATGCTGTGCAATGTTTTGCAGTGTTCAACTAGTCCTTCTTGATCAAAGTTTTTCTCGCTGCAATATGGACAAGGAAACGTAAAGCGATTTGGGAAGTTCCTGGTTGAGGGGAGAAAAAGAGATTATTTATTATTCTAAGAAAGTTAAAAGTAAAAACTTTGGATTCAATACTCAAAAGATGTTTTACCAGCTCTTAAGAATATAAATTAGTCAAAGCAGTAATCTTATTCTATGCAATGAAGACAAGCTAATTTTAAACAATCAGTTTGTAAATTCCTAACAATAGCTCAAGGAACTCTTAATATCATCCATACTTACACAGAGAATAGTTCTTCTACAAATGTTATAAATGCTTAAATGCTATTTATCAACTTTTTCTTTTTTTTTTTTAAATGCACAGGGTACCCGGTATGCTACAGTGCAGATGAGTGCATTGCAGTTAATTCTGACTTCCCTTCATTATAAGTTACAACAATCAAGAGACAGGAAGATAAAACCTTTATTTAAAAAATAGCTACTTATTACTGAGTACTCTGATCTTAAAGATCTTTTGTGCATGGACTAAGTAGAAAGCAGAACAGCTTGCCACAGTCAGTTGCAGGATTAAGGCTTAGCTTTTAACTATGTGAAAGGATTACAACAATTAACACGCAAACTGACCAAAAACATAAAGTCTGCTTTTACTTCAAAATTTGTTTTGGGACAAAAAAGACAAACATTTCCAGCGAAGAGCTAGTTACCTGGTGTTGTGAAGTGGTTCCTTAGTTACTGCCTTCACACCTTCCATTATATAATTCTGGTACTTTGAACAAGAAGCTGCATGGCTACGCATCTTTGAGAGATACATCTGTGCAGGCAGGAATTGCAGAGCAAGGTTAATTTAAACTACTTGCAGCTACTTTTACACTTCTAAGCAGAAGCAGTAAACATATAAAACAAAGCAGCTTTCTGCAGACAGTGTTAAATCAGGAAAACCCAAACACTTCAGCTGGTGAGGCAGAAAGCTTTGAGATTACAGATTAGCTAACCTGTAACTCTGCTGCCTGTAATATTTTACAAATACAACACTATTCAGGACAGTTAACTTTTCTTAACCTATGCTACAGTACAAAAAATACGCTTCATATAAAGCCAGTTTACCTGATCACTGAGAGAGTATGGAAAATAATTTGGCTTTTAGATCTTGGTGTAACTTGATTGCTAGTTGTTCAATCCCATTAATGAAAATTTAAATTTACAATAAGGAAATCTGTAATTCAAGGCACTACAGTTTTCTGTCAGCTGGAATGAAGACACCATAAAGCAATAAGTGAAATTAACTGTTACCTTTACCTTGGTGTGTCTAACTGTCCTTGTTGTTTTGCCATCCGCTAAAACATCTTCTTATACATTCAATTAACACCAAGAAGCCTAACTTTACAAAGAGGAAGGATGCTAACATACAGGACATTAACTAACAATAAGTCTATGGAATACATCACCCATATATGACAACTCTGACTCATAACTAATTCAAATGAAGCAAAAAAAATTTATGTTTAAGAGCCAAAGAGATCACTATCTAAAACCCACAGCCACTGTTTCATTACAGCATACCTCCCACAGAGACATACTCAGAGAAGCAACACTTTACTATAATTTTAAAATCAGTACCTTTCATTTGAAATTCACTTCCTGAAGAGGTAACAATAAAAAACCGTGGAAAAAATGTTAACATTTGGGTGCTGCCTATATAAAACATCTTTAGCACTTATCAGAACAAACATTTTGACCTGATTCTGCAGAAAACTGAAGAGGAAGCACTTTATTCCCCTCTAAGCAGTATGGCTGAGCAAGCACACCTCATGCACTTAATTTGCAAATACTCTCATACTTTTTTATTGCAGCCATTACAAGTGGTTTCTGTCGTTTCAATTTGTTTTTCCAAGTCCAGAGCTCTGCTACCAGGCGACAGGGTGCTGCGGCAGACACCACAAAGTGGCTTTTTCGGCTTAAGACATTCCTGCAGGCACGGAGTACAAAAGCTAGGGTAGGAGAAAAACAGCAGGTGGTGAGAACAGCCCTCCTGGACATGCAGCATAAGTATCCAGAGCTCTTCCATGTCTTTTGCCCTAAGTGATAAAAGAGTTTGAAGAAATTACATCTAATAAAACAACAGCCTGTTGATATTTGTGCACGAAAGGAGGAGTATGAGTTTAGTTCGTCATGCTCAGCGTTACTGGCGTTTGGACAGTGCCCTGCTTCCTCAATTTATCGCATCTTTCAGGAGGAAAAGAAATCGAAAGTGAAAGATCAGTTTTTTTCTCTGCTAGGTTATTTCCCCCCCTTTCATGGAAGCCCCAGGCCACCCCTAAGATGCTGCTGAAGAGCGGAGCTGCCTGCAGACCCCCCTCGTCCTCAGCTGCGCTGCCTGACCCCGTCACCCCCCGAGCGGGTGCAGCCCCCGCCGCGCAGGCGGCGGCCTTGCCCACCCCGCTCCCGAGGGAGTGAAAGGGAAGGGCTACGAGCAACCGAGCCGCGGCTCCCTCCCAAGGCCTCACAGTCCCCGGCCGAGGAGAGCGCCGGCGGGCCCAGCGCCAGCTCGCCCTCCCACCGAGGGCTGAGAGGGCCCCAGCCGCCGCCGCCGCCTCAGGCCCCCGCGCCGCGCCGCCGGCAGCCGCTCACACGTGTCCGCAG
>NW_020799125.1:7700396-7722879 GCF_003259725.1 Athene cunicularia
CTGCGCCCCTTCAGCGGCGAGAGGTGGGAGGAAGCCCCCGTAGGGCCTGCCCTGGGTCTCGGCGGTCAGCGAGTTCCGCTCACGCAGGGCAGGTGGGGGCAGCGTCGGTGTCCCGAAGCCGCGCCTACGGCTCCTCACCGTCGCCAGTTCTGTCTCGCTCCCCTGGCTGGGCTGGGCGTCTCAGCAACAAGTGTCTCTGTGAGAGTCAAAGAGCGAAGCGGCTTCAAGCGAGTGCTAATTTGTGTGTTCCCTCTTTCTGGAGTGTTTTAAGGCCTGAAATTCCTTAGCGATGCGGTGTGCTGTCGTGCTATTAAATAGCCTTTGTATTCGAGATAACTTTCAAATGTTCGGTGAAGACCCTGGCGTTTCTGGTCTCCCATAGCGTGGGTTGGGAGAAGGCTGTACCTGTCCTGTGTTTCTCCCCTGCTGCTGTAAGGATTTTGTGTGACTGTGCCCTGCCTAGCAGTCCAGGGCAAGCAGAGTGGTTGGTTCCCTCAGCTGAAGTTTTGACCCAGGAGATAGATAGAAACGTTTTGTTTTGCCAGTAGAAACTAGACTCTGATCTGAACTTAATGTATTTCCATGAAACCTTGAGGTTTTAGGTCAATAATTTGCAGCAAAACAGCCTTGTTACCTTATCTGTTCCATCAGCTAGTGTGCTTGTTAAAACTATATTTATCTGTGCCTGCTCACATTGAGGTTTCTATCGCGCCTTGTAACCATGGTTGTTAGCTGTTCAGAGCCTGCCTGGCACTGGGTGGGTTGCCTGGGACAGGGGTGTTTTGCTTCTGGAGGCTCTGTGCAGAGGAGCAGCTCTGCAAAGGTTTGCTGGGGTCTTTGGTTCGTTGTGTTTTGCTTTTTGGCTGTGCAAATTCTGACCTGTGTACAAAGTGCAAGTCAAAATTGGAGCTGGCAGTGACTTTGAGTGTCACAGTCTGCAGGACCTTGATGAAGGACTTTGGTTTCACTTGGGGACTTTAGTAATCCTGATGTCCTGTACTTCTAACCAAGTGCTTTTGTTTAGTAGTTATTAACAGTGGAGGTGGAAGAATGGTAATGCTTAATCCAGCTCCTTGTCAGCACAGAATTATTCCCTGTCCTGGGGGTGTGTTATTGATGTGCCAGACAAAGATCTTTCTCTGAAATTCTCTTGTGGAGCTCTTCTTGCTAAGGAACAGACATTTTGTTGTCTTTGTCCACAGACTTCATCTTGCACAACTTAAGGAGGAAAGATCTTGGGGAGAGAAGGGTTTACTCCTGTCCCTTATGCTCGGATGTTAATTTAGAACTCCACATTTCCTGTGATTCACAGCTTGTCTCTTGACATCAGTGCAATTTCTGAGTGTGTCTTTGAGCAGAAATTGAACTGCTAGTTAACTTTTCCCACATGGTGTTGTCATTAAGCACAGCCTTTCATCAAGTAATATTAACTGCTAGGCTATTGATGTTTTTGTTTGTTTGTTTTCCTGGCCTCTTGGGTGTTGGTTTGTAGTTCTCCTCACCATGTATTTTATGTTATGGCTCCTTTCATTCAGTTAATTTTGCTCTTAACAGTGATTTTCATTTTAATAGGAGTGTGTGGGGGCATTGATCGGTATTCTAGCAGCTGCAATTAATATTGGGTGGAAAGTCTTTTCTAAAGTGCTGTTTAAGACTGACTACAACTGAAACAGTGCATTGATTTTGCCTGCCTCCCCTCTCCTTGGTTCACAGTTGGGAAGTCCATAAGGGTTGGATTGTGTTTTTATTTAAAAAATGAGGCCTGTGGTCTGCTTTTTGATTGCAAGTTCCTTAGGCAGTTGGGATAGAGTCTGTTGGCCTGTTAATTACCTTGGATTTGGTAAAGTAACATTAGGAAGCTTCTTTTGTCACTAGCTTTTTCTGTGCAGTATGTGAGCTCAGTGAGGTGAAAATGCAGATCAGTATATACATAAAAGCAGCTATCCCTGCAAATAAAAGTGTACATGATGTAAAACCAAATTATTTTGCCCTGTTCTAATAAAGCAGCTAAAAAAATGGCAGGTGTAGCTTTTTTGCTGAAAAGATCACAATCATATTTGCAGCTGCCAGGATTCAGCTGAAACTTTGGCTGTAGTTTGCAGCAATCAGGGGAGCATCTTCTCTGTAGGATGGCTGCAGAGCTCTCCTAGCACAATGATGGCCTGGGTGTGCCATCAGGTGGAATGTAAGTGGCATTCAAGAGCCTAGAAAATGTTAGAAATATAAAGGCAAAGTTAATTTATCTGCTCAGTCTAGGGACAGTCCTGTGCCACTAGAAGGGAAAGGAGAAAAAAAAAGCTTTCCCAGATTGAGCAAAATTAAACCTCTTGGGGATTTTTTTTTTTAACCTTTATATCACTGTACAGAGAAAAAAAACCTCAATCCAACAGTGACTGATTAATGTTTAAGTTGTTTGAACTGAGAGGACAAAATAAGATGCAGAGAAGAGACCCTAAAAACTCATGCTTCTCCTTTTTTTGCTGTGATTTACTTTGCCTTGGTGTTCCCTAAGCCAAAGGAACCCTCAGTCTGGGCTTGAGCCTACACTAGCTTTATTGTATCAGATTCTCAGTGACTTGCTTTGATGTAGGTTTGTTTGTGCTGTTTTAGGCGGGCAGCTGGAAGAGGAGTAGAGAATGACAGTGAAAAGCAGGACAGCAGCATTTATGTAGACTCTTGCGCTTTTTCAGAAACCTAAAGAGGCTGTTCTGGGAGCTGCTGCTTTGTGAACCATTTTATAGAATCCTCTGAAGCAGATAGATGCTATGGACATCTGGGATTTATGCAACTGTGATGACTTGTCTTTGTTTTGAATTTTTATTCCAGAAGAGTTGCCGTTACTGAAGATTCTTAATGCCAGATAATCAACCCACTGCTGAATAACCATGAAAGAGACGAGGTAGCTGCCCAAGTGTGAGATAAAAACTGATTTCAATGGATACAAAATATAAAGACGATTTATTTAGGAAGTATGTACAGTTCCATGAATGCAAACTGAATGCATCTGACAACAAGCAGCGTCCTATTAATGATGAGTATTTGCGAGTGGCAGCGGCAGCCCTACTTTGCCTTCCCAAAATTGATCCCTTTTATAGATTCCGGCTGATAAAATTTTACGACATGGCTGAAAACTCACTGAGATCTGTGAAATCCTCGAGTTTACATTCTCTCCATAATGCATTCGGCATGCTTGAGACAGTTGGAATTAATCTCTTTCTTTACCCCTGGAAAAAAGAGTTCAAAAATATTAAGGTAAGACATTTTGTGTGGCCATAGTGAGAATGTGATTTGGTTTTCTTTTGTTTAATACATTTTATGCGTTTCCTTTACAGAGTTATTTTTTTCAACTATTAGCATGATGTATGTATTTATCTCTATAGAATTGGTAAAGAGAAGTCATAGGAAAGTTCCTGTGTAAAATAAGTGAAGTTTGTGCTAGTGAGAGTATCCTGAGAGCAGAAGTACAAGTACTGTCTGCATTTATAATATAACCATAAAATAGAGGAAGAGCTTATTTAAGATTTTTGTTCAGCCTACCCTGCTACAGTGTCTTAATTTCTACTTGGAGATGCTTTCACTAGTATGAGCAGTCAAGTTGTGTTTAAGCTCACTCAAAGTTTGATTTTTTTTTTTTTTGGTCTGGCAACAGCTATTAATGGAGCACAAGTACTAACAACCAATGCATGCTTTAAGTGAATGCTTTGCTGAGGTTCCTACAAGTTATATGATAATGATAAAGGAATTTCTCAGGAAGCATTGTTTCCAGAATATGTTTTATATGCTTGTCAGTTCTCAATTAATGAAGTTTTGATTCTAATGTACTTCCAAATTATGTACCTATGCCAGGATCTCAGAGGGAAAACTAGGAACTTGTATATTGCTCGTCTTGGGTGCTGGAAGTCAGATAGTGAGTTCTCTGCTGTTGATTTTTCTATTTTGTCTTTTACCTGTTCTTATATGATTATTCAAAACTGCTGCAGCATTTCAGTCATGAATGCTGCAGGTGACTTAAAAGAACAATTGAGACTTGAAAGCTATACAAAACCACTGCTGGTATAGGTGTCTAAAGTCATCTGCAAGTTCTGTGCACTAGTGATGGGTGGTTTTGTTTGTTTTTCTTAGAGAGATGCTATTTCACTATTTAGTGGAGAATTTGAACATTATTAGAACATTTGAGAGTTCTCTGTTTCCCTAAGGGGAAACTGCCTTTCTTCAAGAACTCTCCATAAATATTCTTCATCATTATGTTTCAGTTCTGGCCTTTGAAATGTTGGCTGGTCCATTGAGGATATCTCTTGATGCACTGCCAATACTGACTTCGGTTGTGCACTGTGGATCCAGTACCTGTTCTACACAAAGATGTGATGGGCAGGCTACTCTTGCCTGCAATCCAAACCATTTTGAACTGGGTTAAGAACATATCTCGGGTATGCCAGGTGCTAAGGATGATTCAACTTGCACAAACTCTTATCTTTGGTTTTAGGTCTTTTTAGTGAAGTTCTTGACCTATATAAAATTAAATAAAACAGACATTTGAAACTGCATAGTAATAGTACCCGAAAAAGCATGAACCTCAAGTATATTTAAAGCTGAATTGAAGAGGGCTTTGGTACTCCCACAGTAATTGTGAGTTCCTGTTGTTTCTAGCTGTCCAGCGGCAATACATGAAATCTCTGCCTTTTTACCTTTTGCAGTAGACTTGTTTAAAATGCAAACATGTCCGGTATGCATAAAAATTAATGTCAGTGTATAGCATAGTGATTTAAATCAACAGGGAGGACATTATGCTAATCAGGATTCAATTTGAATGAAAACTCTCCTACTTTGAATTTGCCTCATGTGGAATTTCCATCTGCTGAACAGGAGGGATGCAGAAATGGAGTTCATCTTGCCATGGGAGTTGCATGTGTTCACTGTCATTATTATTCTATTTAATTATATAGTATCTGTCACTGAATTAACTGAACATCTAGTCCACCACTGAATTTATAACCTAGTTTTCCTTTTATTTCCCCCTCCCATCCCCCTTAGACCTACACTGGACCCTTTGTTTATTATGTAAAGTCTGCTCTAACTGAAGATGATGTAAGGCAGATTTTGAACTACATGGGCTATGTCCAAGAACTGGGAACGATGTATAAGCTCAAAGAGCAGGTTGATGCCATTCAAGTGAAAATGGTTTCATTTGAACTCTTTTTGGCCAAAGTGGAATGTGAGCAGCTTCTTGAAATTCACTTGCAAGTGAAGGATAAAGGTTATTCAGAGATTGATGTCATAAATGAACGCAAAAATAGCAATGAAGATGTTAGAGGCTGCTCAGAAGCCATGAAACGGCGTGTAGAGTGCAAAGAAAACTTAAACACTTCCATGGCACGAATGGTACTTCAGAAATCAGCGAGTGAACGGGCCTCTAAAGATTATTTCAAGCCAAAGGTGAGCAAGCCTTCTAAATCAGTGGACACATATGATAATTATTGGGAAAGTAAGAAACCACCTCTGATGAGCTCACTGAGTCTCAGGAAAGAACCCATCTTAGTTGATGCAGAAGATGACATTAAAGATGAAATTATCCGTCCATCACCCTCTCTTCTGACAATGTCAAGCTCCCCACATGGGTGTTCAGATGAATTCTTGCCAAGTTCATCTCATCACAATGGTATGCTAAGAACAAATGTCCCTTACAGCTCCTATTTTTCTGCTCAAGAGGACTTAGATTTATATACTGATCCTGATTCTAGAAGTATGTTGAATTTTAAAAGACAAGAAGCTATTAAGCCTGATGTATGGGTGTTAAAAAATGATGCCAACCCTGTTTACCACAAACGCACCCACCTAGCCAAAGAGACAGCTTCCCTCAAGTGCCAAAACTGTGGTGTACCTTGTGGCACTTCTGTTTGCCAAAAGTGTGACAATCTGTTCAACTCTAGGCAGGAATATCCAGCAGTGAAACAGAGTACCTATTCAATCAAACCACTTCCAAATGAAGGCTTGTCTCCTGCATCTGCTTTGAGGGAGAAATCTCAGTACACATCACAGACTCAAAGTCAAGAGAGAGCTGCTCAATTCAGTTCAAAATCCAAACCTTCAGGCACCTCGCGCTGTGGCTTTTGTAACCGATCTGGAGCTGCAAACACTTGCACGTTTTGCTCAAAAGTCTCATGTGACACTTGCCTCAATGCTTACTATTATGATCCCTGCTGTAGAAAAAGTGAGCTTCACAGATTCATGCCTAACAATCAGTTAAACTATAAATCATCCCAGCTGTCTCATGTAGTTTATAGATAGACTTGATTAGTCTGTTTTGGAGGGGAAGGAAAGGGGGAGGGGAAAGGGCTATCCTAACTAATGTTCTGACTCCACTGATAAGAAAATACACTGACCTCTTACCAAAATGACATGTCCAAATATTTGGAACCATGGTTCAGTGATCAGGTGCCAGTTCTTGATTTTTGTGGCTTCACAGATGCTGCAGATACATTAGTTTTCATGCTGCTATAATTTAGGTAACTCCTAAATGATCATTACTTTTCAATTTAAATGGGGGAGAAGAGCATATTTTTCTTTAAAACTTGGCAGCTGTTGTATTTTAGAAAAGTGGCATCACACCTATTACATTGCAGTCATCTCCTTGCCCAAATAAAACCATGCAAGGCTTGAAAATAAAGTCTAAAAATTAAGATTCTTATTTTTTATGAGTGATAAATCTACTGCCGGTTTTTGATAAAGTAAGACTTCAAAATGTATAAGAAATATGTGAATGGCTTGTTTTGCCAACAAGGACTATTTTTTGAAGTGTGTCTGCATTTTTTGATCTCCAAAATGCAAACACCACAGCATCTCTTCCTTTTGTCTTTATGTTTCTTCCTTCTCCCCTTATCTTCTGGTTGTTTATCTCAAGCTTATATAATCTGAATCTGGACAATACGTGCTTTATTTTCTGGTGTTGCCAATATCATCCTACTGGTTTTTACTGTATGGTATTTTAAAAAGGTGAACCTGTATTCTTGTCACTTAAATTATGCCTAGAGTGTTGTCCTTCCAGATGAGTACTGATTTTTCTTTACTTTCTGTTGCACATGTATTAAGTACTGTTCTTTGTACTGTAAATAGGTAATTTGGAAACAGTTTATTTTTAATAAATATTTAATATGTTGAGTTCTTAAAAGTGGTAGAATCATTATAACTATGAAGTCTCTCTGGGTTATTTGTTCAGGTGACTTTTTGTTTTTCCTTGTACTGTATTTCATAGCCTCTTATAGTCACTGTGGCAGACTGATGTTCTTGGCTCTGATCATTTTTTGGGTTTTAATCTGACAACTTTTTTTCCTCTGATAAGGCTACCGCTAGCCTAAGTGGAGTCTTGTCTAAGAGTTGCAGGATTTTGGTTCTCGGTGCACGCTTTTCCTTTGTGGTTATGGAAATTGTAAGTATAAATGTTTTGCTTGCTTCCAAATTCACTGCAAAGTCTGTAGTGTAGTCCAGTAAGTAAAGCACGGGCCTGGTTAAAAATCAGAGCTCATTTGTGTCTCCTGTTAAAGTAAACCCATCACTTATGGATGTGAATCAGATAATACTTATCTGTATTCCTGTAGCACATAAGAACCCTAGCCGAGAACCAGGACTCCGTTGTGCTAGGCTCTGTACAGTTTCACCCCCAAACACCACCTGATTATGAATAGGCTTTAGTTTTTTATTAAAAGGAAACCCACAAGAATCCTTCTAACTTCCTTATTCCAACTATCGAGTTAGAACAAAGTATCAGGCAACCTAATCTGATGTGCAGAATTAAATGTGTTTAAAATATCTGTAAAGAACTCTAGCTGAGATGTAAACTATGTAGTCCACTTTGCACTAAAATTATTCACTTAGGGTTTTTTTAAACACTGTTAGAGTCTAGGCTTCTAAGCTTAAATGTCCATTGATCCCTGTGTGACAGAAATATGCATGAATGATTGTTTGTCTTACATTTTTTTAGGTGGGGGGAGGGCTTGAGGTAGATAGAGGGGGAAACTATATAGGCTAACGTTGTAAAATAGCTAAAATAATTTTAGCCATAAATGGGTGTCAGAAGTGTTATGGAAATAAGATGAAACACGAGTCTTACAGAGGGCTGAGAACAATAAGTTACTGTACAGTTTGCACTAAGAAACAAAGCGAATGGTGTGTTTAGCAATCAGGGAAATTTCTGAATCAAGTGACTGCAACCGAACATAATGTTATAGGCATAATGCCTTGCTGACCCTGAAGGTTGGGGTGAATATTGTTTAGGTGAATGATTTTAAGGTTTTCAAAATCTTGTATGTTTTTTTATAAATATATATATATATATAAATATGACACAAATGTAGATACATTATGTATATAGTGAAGAATTTAAAAACAGTTTTACTATTAAAATACAGTCTAAGGGTGGTTTTCATTTCGGTGGTTATTTTGTTTTGGTTCATCTTCTGAAGTGTCATGCCTGTTTGGCTGCTCTACAGTGTATCTTCTAGTTCACTAGTTCAGTTTCCATATGGCTACTCACACTACAGTGAATAACTAAAACTGTGATGCCACGTAATTTTTACGGTGAACATAGCAGGGACTACACTTGCTTTGAAAAAGAAAAGTCCTGTGTATATATGTCATGGAATACTGTAGTACAAAACTGTGTTGAATTGAAGTGATACCATGCTCTATTTTTGTGTATCTTACTGTATGAGGTTGCTGTGATTGATACAGTAAAATATATGCTAATTTAAAATGCAGGTGTTTTGCATCTGATTTGTTTAAATTTGTTTTGAAGGAATTTAAAAATAAAGAGGCCTTTAAGAAAAGGCTTAAACTCTTTTCTTAAAGTTGAGTGCATGTAGCTGTCTGTTTCACAACTGCGTTTTGCATGCAGAAATGAGTTGGGGCACAAAGGTAATCTCGGGGGCAAAATGGGCAAGAGTGTATGTATCTGAGCCTCAGCTTTATGAAATTGAATGTACTGCCTGCAGAATGCAGAGCCTTTTAAAAAACGTTTATTTTCAAGTCTTAGCAGCATGACTCAGTTTGTTCCATAAGAGCATGTAAGCCAATATGTCAGCAGTCTGCAGCAGACAGACTAACGTGGGGTAGAGAGCAGGTTTCATGTGCGATGTGAAGCTAACCTACATTGATTTCCAGCCTTGACTCTCGATGTTATACGCACTTTCTCTAACTAGCTTCCTGATGTACGCTGCATCTCGCAGAAGATGTGTGATACTACTGATGTACTTTTTGGCACTTGAGTTAGGCCTTCTGGCTCCTTTTTCATCCTGCTAGCTCTGGAGCAGGATAATTTCTCAAGTTCCAAACTAGATTTTTTTTTTTTTCCGTTTGTTCTTTGTGTTAAAGCATGTCAAGTGAATGCTTAAATGCCTGAAGTGCCATTTCTACAAGTCCTCTAATCTTACGATCTGTTGAGCTTACTGGAAGTATCAGGGGTGATTATAAAAATCAGGCCCAAGGTAACTAAAATATTCTTTCAGGAAATCTTATTTTACACCACTGTGCTTCTTGTACGGATGTATTTCTGCATATAAAGCAAGACTTTATGCAGTTTTACTGTCTGACATTTCTGATTACAGGCCTATATGTGTGTCTGCTGTGTCTTTTGCTCTCAACAGAAGTTTAAACGTTCAGTACGCTGTCAAGTAGTATAGATCTGATGGTTTGTACTGACAGCTCTTTAAATATATTTTTTTCTGGAAGATGACTGTGGATTAGAAGCATTTAATACATGTTGTTAATTATGCTGTAGAATCTTTTGAGGGTAAAAGATTCACCTTTCCAGTATTTGTTTAGAAACAGGAGCTAACCTGAGCATGGTGATAAATGATATGTTGATAGAGTGTCTGAGAGAAAAGCAGGAGGTGACTGCAGGTTAAGGTAACATGTTAATGTACCTGTTTTGGCTCTAATTGAGTTACTTCTCTGAAATCTATGGGAGTTTATTAGGCCTTTTAGCATGGCTGTTACTGTGGTATCTAAGCAGCAGCTAAGTTGGGCTACAAATATTTCTGACTGTTACTTGTGAAGGACATTCCACCATGCTTCCTTCTGAAAATCATGGGATGTGGTCATGTTTGTCTAAAGATTGTAAGTATGTAAATGTTTTAGAGCTCTTGTATAAAATTAAGTAAAATTGGACATTGCAGTTACTTTTACTTTTTTTCTAGGGTTGATGATATTTCACTAGAAAGTATTTTCTATAATGTGTCTTGCCAGCCTGAAAATGTAGGGGCAGGGAATGGGTAATTAAGTAGCTTTCTGGTTTTGTACTCCTACACCCCTGCTGTGAAAAACAAACTCTGAGGGCAACCTTTTGCATTGAGCCACCATATGGAAATGAACAGACTAGTGCATCAGATCTTCTTATGCAGTGCCTAGGGGAAGGCAAAAGGTTAAAGTATGTGATATGGCAGCAGCTCGTAACTCTAAAATGCTGCAGACGTGCCACATAATTGAAGTTCTTCTATCTGAGGAGAGGTGTAGGAGAGCCAGAGAGCAGCTGCTTTGTTTGACAGGCTTGCTGTACAGATTTCAATGTGCTAATGTGTGGAAAGCAAGGCTGTTCCTTACAGCATTGAAAGCTCTCTGCATTGAAAATATCTTAGCATATTTTATACTGTATAGTGGGTCCTTGGTTCAGACTGGAATCTGGAGCCCTGTGACAGCGTAACCCGTGTGACACTAGAGGTGGGCAGCTACCTGCAGCCACGCTCTGCCAAAGTCAGAAGAGGCAGTTGTAATACCTGGCTGTCTGTGTAGAGCTGTGGGGATGATTGACCTGTAACCAGGAATTCATGAGTATGTGGCAGTGCCAAAAGTGGAGCAATCCTTAATTCCCTTTTTTCCCATCCTGTACTGCTTTTGCTGCTTTCACAGTGTGAGACAGGGTATGGGAGCTCTGGCATTGCTCTGAGTTGTTGTGGTTTTGGGACCAGCTGCTTTGCTGCCCTGACCTCTGCAAAAAGGATCTCGTCTCCTTGGGAGTCCCTGCAGGAAGGGGAGACACTGCCTGGCTCAGGGACAGTGGGGTGATGCCAGATCATTTCTGCCATTTTGGAAGGCAGAGGTGCTCCAAGCTTTTTCAAGTGCAGGCAAAATGCTTCCCCTGTGTGGGCCCTGCTGCCATGGATGTCTTCCCACAGAGCTGGTTTTGCAGTTTCCTTCCTTTGAGGAGCAGCAGGGTCAGAGGCTATGGTTGCTGTTGGTCCGTTGCTACAATCAGCTGCCCCTACTCCTCATCCTCTCTGGCAGCAGCAGGTCTGGCTTTCTACTGTGGTAAGAGAGGCAAAGGGTCTATGGAAATCTTCCTGACACCCAGCAGCTTCCTATGTTGCCCATACTTCAAGCATGGACTTCCACTGAACTTGGAAGGACTTTTGTTTTTTTTTTTTTTTTTTTTTTTTTTTTTTTTACTTAGCATCAAGAAGAAATTTCTCTTCCAGCATTCAGAATCTGGGAGGCACTGAAGTCATATTGCAGGGGACTTCAGATGAGATTACAGATTGTTTTAATTACTGGTATTTCTTATTGATGGGATCCTTTCAGTGCTGCAGATCCTGAGTGTAAGTGGTGGTGGTCCTGGTACATCTGTTCAGGCAGGGCTCTGTCATAGGAGATCCTGCTTTGAGATGAGGATGTGAAATACCTTCTGACTTGGGTAATACCACTCATTTGTTTTTCCTCTCTTATACTGGGCTTTTAGTTAGTTCTGCATCATGCAGTTCACTGTGTTAAAGACCGTATCAAAGCTCCAAGTAGCTTTAAGTAGTGCAGGATCAGACCTGCAGTGTATGGCTGACAACTTGCATGTGGCAGCTGCTTCTGCTGTTGTGGGTGTGGGGCTGTCATGCTTCCTGCTTTAGAAATCATTCTCATGATAGTCATACTGTTCTGAGATTTTTTTCATCATCAACCTGCTTTAAAAAAAGAAAAAGAAAAATCAACCCACAACTGCTTATCATCTCCTTAGTGAAAAATGTTGCTTTCCCCCAGAGTAAGTGAAATCTCTTCTGTAGCCTTATGTGCAACATGCTCTAATTTAACTGCCTTACCTGAAATTTTCACAGACCAACTTTCTAAAGCATGGCCAGTACTGGTGAACTGTCTTCACCAGAGTTAGGGGGCTCTGTATGTGTCTCCATCATTGCACACGTGTGAACTCTGCTCTGCACTTTACCTTCCAGTTAAGCAAGACTGAGCTCCTGTAGTGACCCAGTTGTGGATCTTTGCCAGTGGCATGTGTAAACCCCAAACCAAATGAACTGTTAATCAAAATAGATGCTACCAACTAGCAAGTCTAAAAAGGAGCAGCCTGTTTACATGTCTTAGTGCGTTTATGTGAACTAGTATATTCATGGTGAACCTTCCCACAAGGCAGCTCTGTGATGGAGAGGAGAGGCCTCTTCCTCTCCTGTGTGGTCTGTGTGTGTCCCTCGCGCCACCAGCAGCAGTGGGTGTGCGTGTGGTCCCACAGCAAGGCTCAAGGCTGGTAGAAGCTTGCTGGATAATAACAAGAGTCTGTGTGGTCCCTTAAATGGTACAGAGGAACCCTGTTAGATACCCACATTAGCACAGGGTCGGAGGATCTCCTGAAGAGCTGAGTCCTGGCATGAAGATTCCCTCCGCGTTCCTAGGTGGAGCATGGCTGGGTGTCAGTACTGAATGCAATCCCTGGAAATAGCTGCATAACTCTTCCTTGGTGGTTTCTGACACTAGAAGCCAGCAGACACCTGACAGCACTTTGCTGGCTTGGCTGGGACATGTAGGTGGGGTTGTCTAGCTCTGAAGTGATGGTGTTTTTGTCTGGCTAGGTTTTGGAGACATATTCTCCATTACAGCCAAGCATGCATTGGAGCCAGTAATTACTCGCATGAAGAGGGTTGTGTTATGACCCCAAAGGGATGGTGGAGGGGATCGGCAGGGTGCCACTGATGGCTCTCTCCGTGCCTGGCAGCACCATTGCTTGGGTGTGTGCCCAAGGAGGAGGGTGGCTGTATGGATTTACTGGCCATGGCTAGCACAGGCTGATTCAGTGGCAGAAGCAGAAGGGGACAAGGATGCCATCTGCGACATCACCTGTTCAAAACGTGTTTCCTCAGGGTGCGTTGCTGGGGTTAGCAATAAGCCTTTCTGTCTGGAGGGGTCAGCTCAGCACTGCTGTGTTCCTCCAGGAACTCACTTTCACTTGGAAAGAGCTGGTGGAGATGTTTCATTTATCTGTCCTGGGATGTGCACTGAAGGGAGAATGCCATTTCCATCTTTTTGCTTTATGCTTGGTTCCTGGCCCTAAAAATACAAACCTGTTCTAGCATCTTTTCACACAGTATTAAATGAGAAGATGTATTCTTATAGCTGTAACAAGCCTGTTCTATAAGCTGGCTTTGGGCCACCTTGGCAGAAATCAGTGGGCTGTATGCATATGCTCTGCCTCTCCTTTTTAGGGGAGAGTGGGGAGAGGGGCTTTATTCCCCATGCTCCGCATCTCACTCTGGGAGAAGTGAAGCCTCTCTTACAGCAGCTACTGTTACATCTATTTCTATGATTAAATTATCTTATTCTTCAGACCTTAATGACAGAAGTTTCTCTGAGAGGCATTCCTAATGCCAGGAAGGGAAATGAGCATGCGTGTGCATTTTCTACTCTACTGTGAAGTCATATGAAATAGCTATAGATGGCACTCTGGTATTGGTTACTGATTGTGCCTAGCTGTTTTCGTGCTGAGAGGACAGAGCACAATGAGACTCTGTCTTGGGAGAGAGTAATATCAATTTGGCAAGCTTCTGAGAGAAGATCTATGTATAGCTTCTGCAGCAAACGTGTGGTGCGAGCAAGGGTATAGTTATGGATAGGAAGGCTAGAAATTAAGTTTAAGGGGTAAGATGAAGCCTAGTGGCAGAACAGCATCGTATTATAGGAATACTGTTTCCTGCCATACACATTTTTATAGACTGCTTCCATGTAGGTGATCTGGCATTTTGGGTCTTGATCCTTGATAAGGATTTAAGGAAACTTTGTGCCTGGCTTAAGGGGATGTTTTTTGCAGTACCAAAGGGATGGGGATGCAGTGCCTGTGATGCTCAGGGGGTTTGACTGTCCTGGTGCTGCTCCAGGACAGAAGTGGGGAGACGTTAGTTGAGCAGAGGATGCTGTTACGCTCCATCTCCTGCTCCTAGGTCTCCAGTGGAGAATTTCAGCCTAAGAGCACAAAACCTCTTTGTGTAAATCAGTAATAGAAAGAAGATTTAGAATGGGTGAATACTTGAGGGTAGAAGGGAGTGTTTGCTCTGCGTGTGGCCCTTGTCCTGCTGCAGAGGGTCTTAGATCTTCTGAGTTTGTTCAAACTTGAAAGGTGCTTTATGTGCACAGTCAGTCTCAAGGATCCCTTTCTTCCCTTTTCTTACACCTGCATTTCAATATTCAAGTAGAGAAGCACTGATTCATTTGAAATGCACTCTACTCCACAGATCACTGACAGGCTTTGTGAAAAGTCTGCCATGTTTAGGTTTTCAAAACTACCTTGTGCTTGGACCATTTCAGTGACTTCTGCCTGTTTCAGGAATCAGTCTGATTCACTTTCCATTGTGATGTGGAAAGTCTTGGACTATTTAGAGGCATATAAAAAATTAAAAGAATATCTTCTGCCAGCATTGAAGCTATGGTATTTGATTCTTTGATATGAAGATTTCTCCTTCTTGAATAGTTAATTTTAATGCTGAGAAATAGATCATGATATCTGTGCTGCTGTGTATACTACAGTAAGCATTGTGTTGCTTAATAAAATGATGTTCCTGTCCAAGAACTTGTTTTCATAATGGGAGAGGGAAGGTGCAGTATTCAGATACTAGTAACTCACACCTAAAACTTTTGGCACAAATTTGTCTTTAGTTCAACTGCCTGCAGCTGGAGTTAAATTCTTTCTTCCTGGTTCAGAACTCACTGCTTGACATACAGCCTGGTAAATGTTGCAATGGTCTAAGTACCTTTGAAACCAGGTGTCTGCCTGATCTTGCTCTGCAGGGAATTTGGTAAACAGAAGCAGGATTGAGACACAAAGATGTGTGTAACCATCATTCTACTTGCGTTTGGCTGCAGTACAGTGGAAAGCTGAGGAAGAAAACAATTTGTTTCCTGTAAAGTCCTTTTTGAGATGTCTTTAAACACTGTGAGGTCTATAAACGTGATTTGGGGGAAAGATGGATGAGAGATCTCCGGAAGCAGCGTATAGCTGCAGAAGTGCAAATCCTACAGGACTTTGCCACCAAGAACTCTACCTGCTAGGAATGATCAATGTCAAATGTTTCTTGTTGTAGTACAAGCCTAGGGTATAATTACTGGATTTTACTTCTTGGCTGTTCCTGAGTTTGTAGTCTTAGGGCAGATTGTAGGTATCCTGGTATTTTTCAGTGCTTGATTTAAAAGTCCTCTTTTTCATTGTACTTCATACTTCTTTTCAACAGGCTCAAAGCCTGTTGGCAAGATGACTTTTACTGAACTCAAGTAGGATGCTCACATGTCTTAGGAGTGAATGTAGGTTTCACACTGATTTGATTCTGCTTTTTCTGCCTGCAGCTTATCAGTCAAGCTCTCTAGTGAAGGACTTTATTTCCTCAGACAAATAATTTCCACATGACTAGATAGTAGCTAAAGGCAGTGATTTTTCTGTCAATGCTTGGCGCTGTGGATTTTCTGTTCAGAAATCATATGGCCTTCTGAAAAGTAGTCTTAAAAACAAACACTGCATTTGTTCAGAGTGACAGGATAAAATGAAGTGATGGGGTATTTTTATTTCAATGGCACTTAAAATTTGTCTTTTTTTCCCCAACAAATCTTGAAGTCACAGGGAGGTTCATTCATTGTCAGCAGACACCTTCCCTGTCAAACTGAAAGTAATGTCCCAGTTTCTCATTTTGTACTTCTTGGAATGTGGTGTTTATGAAAAGCACCAGCTTGGCTGCTGGGGAAGTCTGACTTTTACCCACCTCCCCAGTGGGCCAGAGCTGAAGAGTTTTTTCCCTCATGCACTGATGTCATGACACCCAGCAGCTTTTCCCCAGAAGCAGCTTCATGAAGGGGAGCCTGTTTTCCAGCTCTGTTCAGTCAACAGCTCTCTCACTGCCAGCAAACAAAGAGGTTTTTAAGTGGGTTTGTGATTAGGGAAAATTGTCTACAAGAGACACTGAACTAGCTTATGCACCAGTCGCCAAGGCACTGTCTTTTAATCATGACTGACACAGTTTTATATTGAAAACAAAGCCTGGCACCGTAATCTGTGTGCCAGTTTTATGCTAGTGGAGGACCAGTGATTACAATGTGGTTAAGCCTGATATGTACAACAGGGTAAGGAAGTGAATGTACAGAACTAATAGTAGATAAAACTGCAGGTGTGAAAGGCTCATTAAAAACTATCAAGACATGGAGTAAAGAAATGTGGGAAAGAAATTATACCAGTACCAAAGAGCAGTATGACTAGGAAGATAAGGGTAGAAAGTTATTGGCCTGACAGTCCTTCAGAGAGGAGGAGAAAAAATTGGTTTAAAAATTGAACCCGATAACAAAGTGGTATCTAATGACTCTGCATGCAAAAGTGACTTTTCCTTGAAATACTAGTTTTATATTCACAGAATCATCTAGGTTGGAAAAGACCTTGAAGATCTAGTCCAACCATTAACCTAACAACACAACATATTTACAAGAAGAACACAACAACAACATATTTACATAACAAGAAAAAACCAACAAAACTACAAAACTTATATACAGGTTCTCTTCAGCCCCGCCACTGTGTCCAAGTGCCCTGCAAGAAAAGAAAGCGGCACGGTCATTTCAGGTAGACTGCTGATGGTCACGGTATTTGCCACAGCCCCGGGACACGCTGGGGAGAGCAGGACTCTGCCACCAGCGCTAAGCCCCGGCTGGGCTTAGGGTTAGACTTGGGTTGCCCGGCCCTTAGCAATCGCTCACTTCCCAAAGCTGATGGGTGCTCAGGGCAGTGCGGCGGTAGCGGTTGTGCCACCAGAAGGAGGGGACCGAGTGTGTGTCCCTGCAGCAGGGCCCCCCCGCCCCAGCCCCAGCCTGGCAGCAGGCAGCCCCCCCCGCACTGCGGGCAGGGAATGGGGAGCACGTGCCTGGGCTGCTGCTGGAGGGTCGATCTCCATTTCCACCACCTCCTTCTCAGCCACTTCCCCGCTGCTGGCTGGTGTTCCCCAAGTCTCCAGCACAAGGTTCCAGACCCTAAGTCGAAAGCCAAGCAGAAAAGTCCGTTGGTGGTGCCCCGGCCAGCTGAGCGGAGCTGTGGGACGGGGAGAGCCGTGGGGCGCTGGGGCACTGGGCACAGCCCCAGAGGATATGGCTGGAGCCTGGGCGGCTCCTTGGCCACCGGCACTCACATGTCCATATGCACAAGTGCCTGCAGCCGGCGGAACTTGTGCTGCTGGTGCTTCAGCAGCTTGGGAAGCGGCATTGGCTTGATGATCTGCAGGAAGAGAGAGGGCAGGGGTGAGCAGTCCTGCTCCCTGCCCCGTGGGGCACCAGGCACAGACCCCGTCCCCATGCCTCTCTCAGTGCCCAGAAGCTCCTTACTCTGTGTATGCAGCTCTCGCCCTCGGTGCTGCTCTCTGGGCATGGCACAGCTCTCATGGTGTAGCCTGGAAAGGGGCAGAGGAGACACAGGCTCAGGCTCCAGGCAGAGCCCAGCTGTGCCTGGCGAGCATCCCTCCGGTACAAGCCCCGGGCCGGCGCCCTGGACTGCGCCGAGGATGTGTCCCCCCAGGCAGGAGGCTCGATCTCTGCAGGGGATGAGCAGCCCAGAAGGGCTTCTCCCAGCCTGGGGCCTTGCAGGGTTGGCTGCAGAGTGTGAGCCAAGCTCCCGGCCCCCTAGGCTTCCCAGAGCGGGGTCCCCACCCCGCACCATCCCCGCAGTACCCGGGCAGTGGCAAGGTGCCCACCTCTGTGGAGAGTGCCCGCAGCTCCGGCAGCACAAGTCCTTTTCTTCTTTGGGTGCCACCAAGATGGCAGCACCTGGGTGGGGATGAGTCTCTGGAACAGTGGAAAAGGGTTGGGTGTTCCTGTGAGGCGTTGGGATCGGGGGAGAAGGTCTGGGCTGGGAGCAGGGCAGAGGGGCTGCTGGCAGGGCAGAGGGCTGCTTGGGTTGTGCCCATTGCCAGGCACTGGAACCCGCAGCTGGAACACGGGCTGTGACATCCCACGGCTCTGACATCAGAGTTGCAGGGCAGCTGTGCAGGGGGTTGAGAACACCTTAAGGGGCTGCAGCTTCATGGGCAACACAGGGGAATTTTTACGTTAGCCCTCGAGATGAATTAAACACACTTCTGTGCTGAAATACAGAAGTGAATGGCTGAACTATAGAACTGACTGAAGAGAGCGTTGGGCGCAGTCCTGCCACCATCACTGGTTCTTCAAGGAGTCTGCAGAGCTGTGTCACGAGCAGATCCCTTGTACCCCCTTGCCCCAGCGCCCATCCCTGAGCGGTTTCATGGCGGGGCCTCAGCCCGGCCGTGGGTCCATCCCCCAGCCCAGCTCTGCTGCCCGAAGGTTGTCCCTGAGCGCTCCCAGCCCAGGGTGGCTGCAGGACTAAGCTGGAGCTGTTTCTGCTTCTCACCCCCAAGGGAAACCCCACTCCCTCGCAGGGAGTCCTGCTCTCTCTGGCGCCCTGCTGCCAGCCAGCTCTCGTGCTCTGAGCCCAGAGGGCAACTGAGCGCCATGCAGCCCTTGGCTCACCTCTTACCTGCAGCGCTGGGAAGGAGAAAATAAATCAAAAGGCTCAAGAATCGAGAGGAGGACAGAGAGGGGTGGCTTGCCTGTTACGGTCATGGACAAAAGATGGGTCCGTTAGGGGAAGAAACGAAAAAAACATCACTTTAATTCAAACACTAACAAAACCCACACATAACAGACAGAGTGGGACGGTGAGGAGCCTTACCACAGTTCAAAAACAGAATCACAGAATCATCTAGGTTGGAAAAGATCATGAAGATCATCTAGTCCAAACATTAACCTCACACTGACAGTTCCCAACTACACCAGATCCCTCAGCACTATGTCAACTTGACTCTTAAACCCCGCCAGGGATGGGGACTCCACCACCTCACTGGGCAGCCCATTACAAGGCCTAACAACCTGTTCTGTAAATAACTCCTAATATCCAGTCTAAACCTTCCCTGGCACAACTTGAGGCCATTACCTCTTGTCCTATTGCTTGTTACTTGTTTAAAGACACTCATCCCCAGCTCTCTGCACCCTCCTTTCAGGTAGCTGTAGAGGGCGATGAGGTCTCCCCTCAGCCTCCTCTTCTCCAGACTAAACCCCCTCAGTTCCCTCAGCCGCTGCTCCTACGACCTGTGCTCCAGACCCTGCACCAGCTCCATTCTCTGGACATGTTCAAGTAACTCAATGTCCTTTTTGTAGTGACGGGCCCAAAACTGAACCCAGTAATTGAGGTGCAGCCTCACCAGTGCCGAATCCAGGGGCAAGATCCTTTCCTGTCCCTGCTGGCCACGCTATTGCTGACACAAGCCAGGATGCCATTGGCCTTCTTGGCCCCCTGGGCTCACTGCTGGCTCCTGTTCAGCCGGCTGTCAATCTGACTGGCAGCTCTCCAGCCACTCCTGCCTAAGCCTGTAGCGCTGCTGGGGGTTGTTGTGGCCCAAGGGCAGCCCCCGGCATTTGCCCTTAGTGAAGCTCATGCAGTTGGCCTCAGCCCATGGCTCCAGCCTGGCCAGGTCTCTAATGCAGAAAAGCTAGGTGGTATCAAAGGAAGTTTATAGATTTCAAATTGAATGTTAATTAAGAACAACTTGAAAGTCCAGTTCAAAATCTATTTAAATTGATGTATTTCTAATGGAAATTAATCCATCATGTGCTTTCCTGAAATAAAACAATGTGACAAGATACTCAGTCTGCATGTGTTCAAAGTAGACTTCGAACATTAGAAAAGAAGAAAATAAAAATTAAAGGCATTCAGAGTGTGAAATAGCCTGTCTGCACTGCTGCCTGGTGTGGGGCTGGGTGGCTGCTTCTGTGCCAGGGCTCTGGGCGCACAGCCCTTCCCAGCGGTGCTGCTCGGGGCCAGGAAACATGCAGAGCTGGGAAACACGCAGGAGGGGTTGATGCAAGTTCTTGTGTCTTTCCACAGAGTTTTCAGCAACAAGATAATGGATTTTTTTGTAGCTTGTTCAGATACAGGCGAGCACAAGCTGTATGCTAAGGAGAATAGTACCTTGCAGTATTTTTGTCAAACTGGTAGCTAACTTTCAGTTCCTGTGGAAGGAGCGGGTAGGGCTGGGAAGAACACAAGCATGTGGCTTTTAGAGAACAGAGGAGATGGTATTAGGGGAATCTGTGTGTGATATGGGGCTGGGAAGGAAGGATACTGAACAATAACCAGTTTTCTGGTTTGCCTTTTTCTTTGATTTCATCTTACAACCCTTTGTCAGCTGCTATATATTGTTCCTTTGGTGTAGATTAGAGTTATGTTTGATTTATGCCAGTTGAGAACCTAGTCCATAATTCCTAAGTATGAAGCCATATTCACTACTACAGAGGTTATACTTCTTGTCAGGTCATTTCACACATGCGGAGCCTTTTACAAAACCACAGCACACAGGTCTCCATGCACTTCCATATTTCTGTATGTTGGCATGTGCTTGATTTGTCTTATGGCCAGGTGGCATCTGCAAACTGAAGCATGATGTAGAGCATCCCTGTGCAGCTGACACCCATGTTCCCTTGCTGACCTCTGGAAGAGAGAAAAGTTATTGAGAAGATCAGCCTTTGGAGCTGTTAACAAAACAGAGAGCCATGCAGAATAGTTTAGTGAAGCGGCAGACCTAATTGGATTTTAAAATGCTAAATATCTCCTTTCCTGGACTAAACCCGAATTCTTGGCACCAATACACCTTAGTGCCAGTAGGATTCTGTTCCTCTGTGTGTGCTGAATGCCTTGAGACATGCACTGGTCTGCCGGTGCTGGGTGCACCAGTTCCACTTTGCAATGCAAATGTTGGCGAATGTCAATGGATCTGCCTGCACACTTGCAGAGATTTTGCAGAAAATGAGTCTTATGGGCCTAAGGTGTTCAGTGTATCATAGGAGCCTAAAAGTGTGCCAGTCTTTCCAGTTTTGTTGGGAAAAGCAGGCAGGTATGTGGCATGAAGGAGGTACCACGGTTGAAGGACACAAGGAATGGCTGAGCTAAAAGTGCTCTTTATTCGCAGCACGTCTGTTCCTTTGAGATAATTTTAGAAAGCACATAGACCCTTTGCACCATCCCCACAGCTCAGCCCTCACCATTGCTATGAAATAGCTGAGAGCTGGAAGAGTTTTCTCTGTAGTGATGTTTTGTGACTGTCAGGTATCCCCCCCTGTGACCGGGGTAGCTACAAACTCTGTGGATGGTTCTTAGCTGGTCTGAGTGCTCCCTACTTATATTTGGGATTTATGCCCTTTGCTTTCCAGGCTTTTGTGTGATCCTAGGAAAGTAACCCCAAGGTGTGTGCTAACCCTTGACTCACAGCATCAGAGCCTGCTGCAGGACCTTCAGCTCATTGCTCCACAGATGTTTGCCCTGCTCCCCTCTGCTTTGGTCTCTTCACTGAAGTTTGACTGCTGAGAAATGATGGCAAGGGGTGAGATGAACTCTCTGTGCCGGGGGAAGGTGGAGAGGGAGCACCCTGATTGCTGTGCTGGCTGTTCCCTCCTGGCAGTGCTGGCACGGGGTGGGATCCAGCCCTCAGAGCTCTCCTGGGGATGCTTTGCAGTATTCTGTCTGGGGCCATGGAGCTGAACAGGGCTGATTTAGTGAGAGCCTGGGAGAGGATCCTGAAAGTTAAGGGTTAAACTCTGGCCAGCTGGACTTTAAGTAGCAGGCAGCATTCAAAGCACAGCGGACAAGTGGGATGTGAGAAGCCAGAATATGCAGGCACTGGGAATTGTGGGTGGCATTGAAAAGCCAAATACAAGAACAGAAACATGTATTTTAATATATATTTCCATTACAGTCACAAGCACAAATTGTGAGGGGGGAAGTGCATCTCAAGAGCAACATATGTGTTATCTCATGCCTCCATCTAAGTATACAAGCATGGGATTAATGTCTATTTAACATAAAACTGAAAGTTTGGTGTACAGATGGTAGGAAGTTGGGCCACAGCATGTGTAGCTTGTAGCATAGATCTGTCTTAAATGAATGCCATCACCTAGTGTTGTTTCTTGCAAAATGTTACCTTCAAATCCATCCCTAACCCACTCGCAAAGATGCTGAGCTGCCTCTTCAGCACAGACGTACTCAGGAAATTATAGGCCAGTGAATCTGACCTCAGTCAGGCTAGGTAAGAATCTAGTGATGATAAAATGAAATGAGAACACAAAACGGTGGGAGAAATATGAGTTGATAAAAATCAGCCAGGGTGGCTAAATCTTGTCAGACAAATGTAGTGGGTTTTCTTAC
>NW_020799125.1:7722972-7733494 GCF_003259725.1 Athene cunicularia
CCTTTAAGGTGATGATGCAGTGAGCAGTGTTACACACAGGCGGCGATGGACATGGACATCTGTAAGAGACTTGACAGAGAGAGGCACAACAGACTGATGGGTAGGATTAGTAGGTACAAAATGTGCCTGGGAGATACCAAAGGAGAAAATGTGACTGGCATGCTGAAGAACTCATTGCATGCAGTTTTTGGAGCCATCCACAGACAGGTAATAAACAGAATCTCATACCACACTGTGTGCAAAACAAATACTATTAATGCTGTTTGCAGGTGGGGATACAGAGGCCCAGTGAGATCATGTGATTCACTAAAAGGGAGAGCAATGGAACTGGAAATAATGTTTTCCAAATTGATTTCATTAGTATGATACACTGTGACTGTTTTGATACATCCCTACTCTAGCCAAATGATTGTGGGGTACTGAGAGAGGGGCTAAGGCTTTACAGAAAAACCTCATTTATGTTCTGGCAATTCTGCTTCAGAATTTTCTTCTGTGCCTATTTGTGATGATTTTCTTTGTGAATCTGACCAAGGGTATCTTGAAAGAGAACTTACCTTTCAATCAGCTGTTATTGAGGTCAAATGTTAGGAGCATGCTTTTAGGGAAATCTCTTTGACCTTGTTGTTGTAGCTCTGTCTTTTCTAAAGCTTAGGACACTGTTTGCTTTATGAAGGCAATTGAAATCGGCACGTTTATTCTCTGCTCTCCATTTGCTCTCTAAAATTAAATGCCTTTGTGGTCTGAGTGGAAGCCAAGAGTGGTAGTATGCAACACTTCAGCTGCAGCTGGCTGGCTTAGAGACCTCTTCACAAATTTTCTGCCAAGTGGGGATGATAATGCTTCACTAAGACACCCTGCTCATACATGGCAGTGGAGCTGGGAAGGGACTTACAGAGTATCTGCTGTGTTTAGTCCCTTTGAGCAGCTGCTTGAGCAGATCCAAAAGCCCTCTCTTCAGTTCCACATGTTTTATTTAGTGGATCAGTTCTGTGTTTTTCATTGTATTTAAAATTAATCTACTTGTAGATCCCTGGTTTTAGTTGAAATAGTCCCCAAGTTTTGTTCTTCATGGGCTCTATTTCTTCACAAATGATGCTCTTAATTCATCACTGCTTATTTTTATAGACCTTTCCTTATACTTGGTAATTCTGTGAGATATTGGTCTGTCACTGACAACTACAAATTTCTTTCAAAATAATTTTGTTGATTGTCCTGAATGAATTTTGCCTGGCAACTGCTGATATTCCTTTAAAATTTCCTGTGGCAGACCTGACTAAAACATCAGTGTGCTTTGAGCTTTGGTATTCTTGGGCCAGTCATGGGCTGCAGGCAAGTCATGTCAGTTATCCATCCTGCCGAGTGCTTACCAGTACATGAGTTTAATAGCAGGGCTTTCACAAGGAGTTAAATACCAGCTCTGTCAGTGAAAGGTTTTATCTCTAAAGTAAGGAAGCACAAATGAGGATTTGTACTGACTTAACTCTTCATTTCAGTGGTGGCTACCAAAGCTTAGTATCACCCCAAGAGCTGCAAAAGGTGCATTGTTGGTGTTGCATGATGGAGGTAACAAGACAGAGTTTCAGTCAGTTGCCTAAAATTACAGAACACTTCAGAAGCAGAGCTTGGAGCTGTTCCTGTGGATGTGAGAAGCAAAGTCTGTAGCTAGCTGTGCAATGGGCAGGACAATACGAAGACTGGAAGAAGGTGGCTGGGATAAATGTCTTTGTTCAGGAAAATGAGTTCCCAACACAGGATGAGGAATGCTGGAAAAAGGGGTTTATCCAATAGTTATGTGGAGGTGATAAATGTTAGTGGGAACTTGATGTAGTGCAACCTCTAACTCGGAGAATTATGAGGGAGATCAATGTCCAGACAATATTTTCTGTGCTTGTATAGGTTTAGAAATGAAGGTTCTACCTTGGCTTTGTCTGGGAGTTTGGCTTTGGCTGGTGAGCAGTGTTGCCCACAGTCTGATCTCTATGGATCTCTGTGCTTTGAAAAATAAACAAGTTTTTACTGTTCTTTGAGACAGGATGTTTTAAGGTTGCAATTTGTCTAGAGATTGGAAGAGGCACCTAGGACCAGGGACTTTCAGAGATCCAAGCCAGCTGTCTCGCAGTGGAAAGCCACTGCCAGCCACGTTTCCTTTGTGTTTGTTCAGTACAGGCATTGACTTTGGTTACAGCACAGGAACAGTATGTGAGTAGGTAAGTAATTGTTTAGAATAACTTGTTTAGTCTCACATAGCCTTTTTTGCTCATACAAAGTGCTGACAAAGGAGCAAGTCCTCCTAAGGGTTACTGTTTCATTCAGCTTCCACCTGAAGCTTCTGCATTAGCCCAAACAGGTTTGGGCTGCAATTGTGCTGATGCCCACGTATGGAGAATGTCAGACAAGGGCAGAAGTGAATCCCTCGCAAGGATTTCGTGCAAGATTCACCCTTTGGTTCTGATACTGCACAGCATTGTGCTCTATACATGATGGGCAAAGTGGGTAAGTGTGTCCATCTGCACATCAAGACCTTTCTACCCCACCCATGGCCATTTGGTTGGTGCCCCTCACACTCAAAATAGAGCTGTCTCTTAGGGAACTCCCTTTCCTCCAGCTACTAGCACTGGCCTGCGCAGTGGAGATAGTGTTTGCATCTGGTACTGAGCCTTTTGCTGCCTGCAGATAGCCCTGGTATCGGACACAGCTGTTTGGACAGTTCTATGAGTCATTAATCCAGGAGAGTATTGAGATAGTTTCCTCCCAATTGTCTCTGCACTCCCTTGTTCCATGAATACATCCACAGACTAATTTTTCATTCGACTGAAGGACGAGGCTCCTTTCAGCTCCCTGACAATGCAGGACACAGCAGCTTTTGGCTTGGGCAGCACAGTGCAGCTGGCAGACTCATACTCCTTGTGACTGCCCCTGTCCTGGCGGTAAGACCCTTTCATGGGGCTGTGCTATTTCTACTTGCTCTCAGATTTGTGACTCTGTCCCCTTTTGCACAGGAGTTTGAATTTCCATCTCCTGCTGACATGCTGTAGTGGGCTGCCTGCTCCTGCACACGTTTGCTCTGCCTCCTCGTGCTGTCTCCCCGAGCCTCCCGCTTCACAGGTGAGCGACTGTGGGGCATAACAGCTCTAATTCCTCCTCTCCATCCCATTGCCCTGCTGCTCACCTGCTTGGGAGGTGATGGAAAAGATCCATGTCTGAAACACCATGAAGGGCAAGGCTACCCCCAGAGTCTCCATCTTGACCAACCAACACAAAGTGATTATTCAAGCCTCTCTCTCTCCTGAATAGTTTTGATATCATGGTTTTTGAACACAGCATCCTCAGAGCTTTATTGCCACTTGAGCCCTGGATTCCTGCTCCCTGTCGCTTTATTTTTGCCTCTCCTGGCTTGATTATTGATGAGAGCAATTTGCAGTATGTGCTGCTTTATTCGGCAGGAACAAACTAGGTGTATAAAAGAGAAAAATTCCCATAATCTTTGTAGGAGATTGAGCAATGTGCTTCCAAATCTCTGCACACATATGCTGTCATTGATTTATGTTTCTGTGGACAACTCTGTCATTTGCATATGAATGACCGTGGTTCTTCCAGGCTTCACCACACCTCAGGCTGTGGCTGGTCTTCATGTTCATGCTATGGAATATGTTCCCAATCTGTATCTGTCACTGCTACTTAATGAAAAATCTAAACATTGCCTCTCTTGCAGCCTCCTCTAATGGTTCAATTTTAATCTGCGTGTTGCTGACTGATTTTCTGTTCAAGCTATGATAAATAAAAATTATTCAGAACAGATCTCTAGCTAGTGATGTCAACACATTTTGCAAATGTAAATTATGCCTCACAACATCCCTGCAATCTGTTTTCTTCTGAGAGGGAAACTGAGGCAACCAGAGGTGACCAAGGAGACAGAGAGTCCTAATGCTGGAAGCAAATATGTTGCTGTCAGCACAGGGTCACTGGGCATAGTCCAAATAACATCTCTGTGTGCCAGCCAGGGGCTGGTCTGAGTTACCAAGGGCATCAGTTGAAAGCTGTGGAAAATCTGGTTGTAGTGGTCCGAGGCAATCCCATCCATGACTGTCTGCTCTGATCCTCTGCTGGAACGAATGTGCTGCAGCAGAGACTGCGGGAAGCAGCCTACTCCTGTACGTCAGCCCCTCCAGTCGGAGCTTCACGTTTCACTATAAACCTTCTAGCTGAAACGCTCGACTTTGCAAAGAAATTATTCAAGTGTGGGAGAATTTCTTCTTTCTTGGCTTTGTGCTGAGGGTCTTATCAACTGAGAGGTTTCTGTAAGACTGTTCCTACAAGTCATTGGGATGGAAAAGAAATGTTTCACTGGACATTTAGATGTGCCACTGCTGCCGTGCTGTGTGCAGGTGATGCGTATGCACAGTTATCTTCTACTGACATCAATGTTCAGTCTGTTAAAATGATGTTAATGTTCAAACTCAAGAATTTTACAGGGAAGGGGAATGATATTTTCATATGCTGCTGAATACCGGAGTTTCTAACATTCCGGGATGTTAGTAAGTGTTATATAAGTGTTGTTTCCTTACAGTTTTCTAATAGTGTAATTTCCTTACAATTTTTCTAAATGCCTGTCCCTTTAAAAAACTGAAATGTGTGATTAGAAGAATTGTATGGGTTTAAGTTCAAGGTGTAGACTGCACCTTTCATTGCCCATAAAGGTCACTCACATAAGTAGGAATAGCACTTCGTAAGCAAGATTATCTGCCAACAATACAGGTTTCATGGATGTTTTGCCTGAATCGTTACCTGTGTTGATACTGTGTTCAGTACTGCCATTGTCAGTATGGGTGTAAGCATGTCTGTTTTCATAAAAAGAAAGAGAAACACCATAGTTTAAGAGTAAGGGCGGAAGACGGATTCAAGACTCAGCTCAAGCCAAGGAGATCATTAGGGTTGAATTCAATGCTGTTACTAATCAGGAACAGGCCACTTACAAAATTGCTCAGCTGCTGGAATTCTATGGATTTCAGGATGGTCTCAGTCTCATGATTGACCATAACAATCCTGCCTCTTAGTCCATCAGTGCTTTTATCAGTGATGGAAACACACTGGATAACCTAATCTAATTTTAAAACTAAATATTTGTACCACCAAAGCACTGAAATACAATAAATTCTCAAAGGACCTCCCAGCTCTACTGCTGTAAAAATCCTAAATGGAAATCTGAACTTCATCAGGGCTTAAAAACTACTTAGAAACAAAACAGACAAATACATTGAAAGAACTAATAACAGTTTGGGAACGTAGGAGGTCTGTATGATAAAACTGGCACTTGCTGCCTTGGCGATGGATCAGTAACAAGGAAAAGTCTGATAGCATTTTTATATTGCTGAAGCAGCTTGTGGATGCGTGTAGCACATCCACAGAGCTTTCTGTTCAAAAGGAAGAGGCCAAAATCTCAGCCTTGGTCATTAAAGCAACCATCACAGACTGGAAGGGCTGCTTGATTCACTCTCTGAGCAGCACAGCCCGTAAAGGAGCCTGTCTGCCTACAACTCACTCTCAAACCTGTCATTCATGCCAATACACCCATCCTACCATGGGACACAGGCTGGCTTGGCTGCTGAATGGCAGAAGTTCACCCTCACCAGCAGCATCGTCCCAAGGAGCTGTCTGGGGCCTTGAGCCTGGGCTGAATTCCAGGCTGAGGTTGAAGAATTGCTGTGAGTTGCTCTTTGAAAATGGTAAGGGTGAGGCCCTAGGGGTGCTTGGTGGGGATGTAACTCAGGTCTGGTTGAAGGCATCATCACTGGGTGACAGTGAGTCCATTTTACTTTGTTTGCATGGCCTTTGATGGAGGAAGAGCAAGATAGGAATAAGGGTATAAAAATTTCAGCTTTAAGTGCAAGGTGCACAGTTCATGCTGCCTTCTTAGGAATGCTGGCTTAATTAGACCTGTCTGTGGTCATGGCAGGTCTAGACTTCTGTGTTATTGAGGAAATTAATGGCTAATTAAAAATTCTTTAGTTAGATTAGTACCAGATGTTTCACAAAGCACTGTTATAAACATCTGTCCAGCTGCCTTAGCAAAATCCAGGTTGATAATGCAGAGTTGTACTGATCTTCAGTTTGAGGAAATACACTTGACAAGTGTTTTCAATTTTGGATCAAGTTTATGTAAATATTTAAAGATATATCAGATTAATAGGACTTTACAATAACTCCAGAAGCATTTTTACACTCCATGAATACAAGTAGTGTCTTTCTATACACAGCATCAGCCTCGAGATGGATGACAGCTCTCAGTTTGATTGTCAATTACGTGTTTATACTCAGTTTGACAGATAATTTTTTCACAGTGATTTACTCTTCCTCATAATTAGATGTAGCAGTTAGGATATCTTATATATTATGCTGGAATTTTCTTCTAATGATGCTGTAGCTAGATGGTCTCTCAGACACCTGTTCCACAGCAGAGCGAGCATGGGAATTGACTCTCCACCACACCAATCTGTTTTGTTTGGTTGTTTGTTTTTTTTTCCTTTGAATCATTTTAATCTCCTGGTATTGGGGAACTTCCACTGTTTTCCCAGGATATTCCCTATCCCTAATTGATGTTTGTTTGTCTTATCTTTATCTAAGTTACTTGCTTACAGATCTGATCGGCTGGCTTGCTATCTTTTGCTGAGCAGCAGCATCCCTCCTCCTTTGTCTTGGAAAACAGATGCTCTGCCATGTCCCTTTGGTACTTCCAGGAATGCTTTTTCATTTCACCATCAATGCAAAAAAAATGGCCAGAGATGAAAAAAACATACAGAGAACTGAGCACCTGGCAACACTGGCAGCACTGGCTGCGGCCATGTATCCTCTTGTCCTTGACCTCTTAAAACCAGCTTTCCTTGCTCACTATCACAAAGCATGTACTGCAGTAAGGAGGAGAGTTCCCAGCCAGAAATTGCTGCTGGGGCAGTATTCAGTGTTGGAGTTGATCTGCAGAAGAGGCATGGCTGTGTGTCTATTTTCCACGTACAAGTGTTACACAAGTAAATTAACTGCAAACACACCTCCATAATGAAAGCTTATGTGTTGAAATGCCCACTTTGCATGGAAAAGGGTGTAGGATTTGCACATACAACTTAGGTGCACAATTATGTAGTTTAAATGACTGAACACACTGGTAGCTTATGAGTTCCTGCAGTCAGTGTCTCCCAGCACAGAGGCAGAACTGCAGGGAAGGAAGTCCAAATGCAGCCAGAGTGGTGGTTCTGTCTCGTCTCCTCCTTACCTCCAGCACTATCAGCATTGTGCTGCCAGAATTTTAATGGGGGGCTCCCAGGCAAGGGTCCTGTATCTGGTGGCGAGCTGGTAGTTTCTAAAAGGCAGAGGGATATGAGTTTCAGGTTACTTCCCACCATCTGGACTTCAGGAATGCTAAACTGAGGCTGGGCAAGGACACGGCGCTGCGAAGCACCTCTGATGGGTAGCAGCTGGGCTGCACTGCCCCTTCTTCACCCTGCACAAAAGTGATACCAGCATCCTCGCTGGGCCAGCTGGGCAGCAGGAGAGCCAGCCCCATGGGGGAGAGCAGCCGCGACCTGCCCTGAGAGACTGAAAGCCTGAGCAAGCAGCCGTGAATATAGCATTTCATTGGCACAGCTGCAAAACAAGGCAACTTCTGTAGATTTGTGTCACTGTGTGTAGAGCTGGTTGAAAGTTTTAGGAGGTGAGCCATGCTGTTGTTTGGCTATAACATGCCTTATTAGGTTCCTCTGGGCAGGAAGGTCTAGCATGTACACTGCATGTGCATTTTCTTTCCCTACCAGCTTCCCGTGGCTGAAGGAGAACCCAGACATCCATTTTGAAGGGCCATAGTAATTTGATTTTGTTTGTTTGTTTCATTTTCAAGTTCTCTGAAGGAAGAAGAGCCCATAAGCTTTATTTCAAAGGTGAAACCTGGAATGCTTGCTCCTGGGTCCGGAGGCTGATGTTAAAGGGAAGGTCCTGCCAGCTGCTGCAATGTCCTTCTGCTTGCTGGAGAGCAGGGGAGCTCCCCTGTCCCAGTGCTCACTGCCACTCCCCTCAGTTTCCTGCAATGATGCTGTAATTTCTGTGATTGTATGCTTTTAAAACCTCATGTATAATTATATGAAAAAGCTTGTTTGATTTGATTAGCACAGACTTACAAAAGCATCTAGAGAAAGTACCTTCCCACAGGGAAGCTGTTCTTGACAGAAGAACAGGATTAAACCAGTGCTTAGAGAGTTAAACCCTGGTCTTTTTTTGAGGCATAGCTGGAACAGAGACCTTAGACCAACAGGATCTGCTGTACAAAGCCACCTCAGCTGTGCAAAGGGGCTCCAGTGGGTTAGGAGTAAAACCAGGTACTTACAGTCTTGAGATTTAACACAGACAGTGTAGACATCTTCAGGATGTGACCAACAAGGAATCAAAAGCTTCTGGTTAGGCCTTTGCCTGTGGCCCTTGGGGCAGTGAGGGACAGAGAAAAATGAAACAGGATTACAGTCCCAATGCTGTGATTAATGTTGGTGTTGAAAGGGGAACAGGGCTCTCCGAGTTGCCTGCCTAATCACAGGCTGGAACCTGCTTGGCAAGTTGTCTCCACTTGAGACTCCTCTGGCTGGCAGCCAGAAATATTGTCTGGGACAGGTGACATTGTGTAGGTTTGACATACCTCTTCTGTTGTCCTTGTAATGCTGACAGCATCCTGTGGTCATTTTTTGTCGATTAGGTTCCTGTTCCTTTGGGGAATTGACAGCTTGAATATTTATTCTTTCTTTCTGGTTTGTTGTTCAGTTTGGTTTTTTTTGTTTGTTTGTTTTTGTGGGGAGGGAGGGAAAGAAGAGAGCTTAAAAAACAAAGTTAGATGGCTGAGATAACACAGGCTATACTGAAATCTTTAGGATTCACAGCAAAGAATTATGCTTCAGGTCAATTTTGATTTCCAGAAATAAATTTGTTGATTACATCCCTGTAGAAAAGTGCTCCTTTAAAGCCTTGCTCTGTGCCTTGACCATTGCCATAAAAAGGCAATGTTGAGAGAGTGTTGTAGGTCTGGGTTTAAGCACGGCTCGCCATGTGCTTAGGCTTTAAGAAAAAAGCTGCTCCATGAACAGCTGACCTTATGAAGTCTAGTTTCCTGCAGGTTTGTTTTTTTCTCTCTTAAACTCCAGCTCCTCCATCTCTCTCAAGAAATCTCTTGCAGACAAGAAGGGAGGCAGCAAACGGGGGTCTGTGGGTGCTGCTCGATCAGCTGCCTCTCCATGGCATCCTTACTGAGCTTTCTCACCTTCTCAGCCAGCTCCTTTGCGTCTTCCCCCACTGCACAAACCAAGTGGGAACTAAATTATCTCAAATACATCAATCTCTCTTCCAAATCTGGGTGATAATCGTTGATGAATGAAGTGCTATTGGGGAGCAGCAGTGTTGCTGAGGAAAGACAGACTGAGATGGAAGTCTGTTTCCCAAGGAAACTATGCTAAAAAAAATAATGCAATTGTGCAAACCTACCCATAAAGTTTAGTAACTATTTGCAGTCCCTGCGTAGAGCGGGGTGTGAAGTGGAGAGTGCTGCTGCTCCTATCTGAGCTTGTGACTCTGCCGAGGACTCTCTGGGTCCCTTGGCATGTCACTCAGTGTCGTACCTCGGGTCCATCCCAGGTGAAAGGGAGGAAATGGGGCACGTTCCCTGATGGATGTTGGGCTCTTTGGGTTAACTCTGGCCATGTGGAGGGGACTGCACAATGGGGCCTCAAACTTGGCCGAGGCCTTTGCGTTTCTGGAACACAAACAACTAACTCAGTTTATAATAATCTCAGTATGTATCTATTTACATAGCTGTTTAGTTCATAAATGTTTCTCATGAAGGCTCTTTCCAAAGCACATAGAGTACATAAGGCTATTGCTGTGCGTTTCTCCAGCTTCAGGGTTCCTTTCTGAAACAAAATTAAACTGGAATCCAAGCTGACCAGCAGTCCTGACAATATTTGGAGCTCTAAAAATGAAAACTAGGATTTTTGATACTGTTCCCATTTCTAACTGGCAACCAAGAGAAAGCTCTTGGTGTGGAGAGAATTAACAAAACGCACAGTTAAGTGATGGTCGTGACTCGTGTTTTGCCAAGCAGAGACAGGTCAAATGATTTGGGTGGAAAACAAAACCCAGCTCCGATTGGCAACAGGCTGAGCACAGCGATCCCCACCTCCTCGTCTCCTCTGTCACTCCGAGCATGTCCTTGGAGCACCTCTCCGCGCAGCATGGGGTCGTGCCGGGTGGCCAGCCAGACCTGCAGGGAGAGGTGAGTGAATCACCAGCCTGCTCCCCTGGGGGGGGATGAGAGGAGGTGACCAAGGGGAGGAAAAAGTGAGCCTGGGGATGCTGAGGCCACGGGCTCCAGCTTTAAGCCGCGCTCTCCGTGCCTCAGTTTCTCTCGCTCTGCGCAGAGCGGCCCCGGGGCCGGTTGGTGGGGATGTGCGGCTGGGGCAGAGGGTCCCTGGGCTGCCTGTCCGCGGGGCGCGCGGGCTGA
>NW_020799125.1:7733544-7735663 GCF_003259725.1 Athene cunicularia
GAGCGCAGCGCCGGGGCAGTGCGTGTCCCCGCAGCGCCTGCCCCGGGGCGACCTCAGCTCCCGCTGGGCAACCTCGGTGCGTGGGGGTGAGCCACTCGTCTCGCTGAGAGCTTTGGTGTGCGCGGGGGCATGGGGCTGCCCCCCACAAAGGGACTTGCAGGAGTCCTGGGCGGCTGACAGCGGGAGGAGAAAGCACCCCCGGTTTGTCTGTAACCCGTGGGGACGGTCAGCCCTGGCACAGGAACGCTGTCATCTACAAAGTGATTTCGGGCAGCGGACTGGGGGCTGCCTTTCCCTACGCCGCAACCTGTCCTCTAGATACCCAGCAGTCACCCAGCTGTGCTCTTTTGCTCGTCTGTGACTTTTTAAGGCTTGCTTTATTTGCTAGGCAGGCAGCAGTGTCTAAGCTTCCCCTGGGCTAGGAATGCCAGAAATCGATTCCTGCTATTTACTATCAAAAGAGACTGGAGGTCAGCTGAGTTTCCAGGCTCATCAGGTTTCCTCCTCCTCTCCAAGAAAGTCTTTGTGGCACGTTGGCTGAAGAAAAGCAACTGTCCAGGTCTGGAGAGAAGAAAGGCAAAACCAACAGTCACACAAAATAAAAGGGATAGTTTTTCTGGTTGACAGAGTGCATGTGATCAGGCCAGTGTCCTCTCAGGTGCCAGACAGGGACGTGGGATGTAGGTTTGATTCTTCCTATGAACACAAGAGCAGTGTTTGGGATGCAGAGTACAAGGGTTTCCTGGTAATGTACCTGTGGCAGCAGCTGCTTGGAAAACTTCATCTCATTTTGAAGTCTGATTAAATTGAGGGGAAAGGAGCTTTTACAGTCTGTCTCTTCTCAGAACAGAGTCTGAGCAATGGAGCTTAAATCAAATTCAACAGCAGCTTTGTATGCCCAAAGACTACGTGGCCAAGCAGTTTGATTTTAAAGGGCTGCACTGTGCTGGCTGGGTAGCCCCCGATGAGACACCCTCCTGTGAAGTCACTCCCAGAGGAGTTACAGATTTAGTCTTGATTGAGCATAGAAGAAAGCATGGAAGAAAGCTCCAGCAGCTGTTTCTGTCAGAAATGAGTGTGAATGTGTTTAGTACCTGCACTGATATTTCTACAGCTTGTGACTCTCCACTAAACATGACAGCAGAGGGAGAGGCTTGTGCAAGCTTCCCCCTCTGTTGCACGCTCACCTGAGAGCAGCTCAGAGAGAGGGAGGCCTTTGGGCAGGTTTCCAGCAGGCAAGCAGAACCAGCACAGGTTTGTGAGTTGGCAGGGAAGCAGGTTACTCACTGTCTTGTTTCCACAAAGGTAAAGATGATGTAAGCACCTCCTGGGGCCAGGTGTCCCCCTCACAGAGGTGCTCAGACAAGTGCACTACCTTCTAATTCATCTTGGGGGGGAAAGGCTTTACAGGCCCCCAGTGAAGGCAGCAGGGCAAAGTCCGAGATTTCTGCAATAGTTCTCGTACTGATCCTAGCTTGCCTGTACTCTGCACAGAGTACAATGTTTACAGGATCTGGTTTGTGATTTACTTTCAGACACAAAAATGATAGCTCTCCGTATTTCTATAGAACTGATTTATTGTCCATGTGTCAATGACATCAGCATATCTATCAGTGCAAGAGATTCATTTTTATCATTTTCTGTAGTACAGTGAGAGATGTGTGCTTTACAGATACTCAAACACAACCATAAAAATAAGGCCTATCCCCAGTAATGTGTCAGAAATAGAAGTTACTCACCCCTGGATTATTGTTACTTTTTGCCAGCTTGATCTCACAGGACACTTGCAGCTCCCCTAATGTATTGCAGGATGGAGACCTGCCAGGGATCTGAAGGAAATAAAGTCCTGTAAGCTTTGCCAGTTCTCTTCTTTTGCTGCGTGTGTGCATGCACGCTGAGGAGCAGGAACAATTCCTTCCAGACTGTTTATGCTGGGCCTTGCCCTGTCTCGTCACCAGTGCAGCTGTGTGACCACAGTCCCTCCTTTTTCCCAGGCTCCATGTTCCTAATACACATATGCTTTGTTAAAGCATCTCAGAGAGGTGGTGTGCATGTGCTGTGTTCAGCATGTCTGCTTCCCAGGGCTCTTGAGGAAGAATGAAAGATGGCCGGGGGGGGG